>NC_052056.1:89962442-90284253 GCF_903992535.2 Arvicola amphibius
AGGTGGGATGGACGCCATGGGACTGGAGAGAGCTCGGCAGTTAAGTGTTTGCTGCCTTGCAGAAGAGCCAGGTGCTCCCAGGACCCTCATATAAATGTAACTCTAGCTCTGGAGATCTGACGCCCCTTTCTGGTCTCTGTATACACAAGGCAGGCACACACATGCACACACGCACACAATCATGAACACACATACACACAAGATGGAGGTATATTCTGCATTAAAAATTGTAAGAAATAAAATATGGTGCTTATTCCATAAACCCTTGGTGATTCAAAGGACCAGTCTGTGCCTTCCAAAATCAAAGTGCTACGTCGGAGTAAGGGTTAAGGTGGGGGTGGGAACATTTCCACCGGAGCAGCAAACCCGGGGGTCACAGCAAAGAGTCACCAGCAGAGCTGTGGTAGACGGTGTGTATGGTTTGGGGTGCAGGCACTGTGTTAGAGGCAGGAATAGCAACGCCTACACACTGGAGAGATTCACCCCATCTCTTACCACACTCTGGCTTTCCTAATGGAATGCTCTTTGATCATGGCCTTGGAAACCACCTTCAATTAGAGAAAAACACTATGCTTGCTTCCTCTGCAGGCTGCAAGCTCCTAGTACCAGGCTCTCCATTTATTCATTTAGGAGGCTGTGGTCTGATCAAAGATGGCCACTTTGGTAGCCACATCACCCAGAGATATAAATCTGAGCTGTTACCGTGCTTTGTTATTGAGGGTGGCTTCTGTGTTGTTGTGACGAGAATTAAAAACAAAAACAAAACCAAAAAAACATGACCCGAGTTGTCAAATGGCAGCAAAACCTCCCACATGACATTCAGCAGTGAGAGGCCATTACTGTGAAGAGCGCACTAGTTTGGTATTTATCCACCTGTTTCTTATTACACAGATCCGTTAAACGAGTACTTTGTCCCTCAACACTTGAGTGCTTAGAGCTGAGTAGGCTTCTCCTGTAATTGCTGGCACTGGTAAAAGGCAAATTGTAGGCTTTCAGAAAGTGCTGGAACAACTGGATCTTCGCCACGTACACTTGTCCAAGACCCGGACTACTTACCCTCTAACGTTACACACTAATGTGTGTCAAAAATTATGCTGATTCTTGGATTTTAGTTGTTGTTTTGGTTTGAAAGCAATTTTTGCGGGGGGGTGGGGTGGAGCATTAAGAAGAAAAAGATAAAAGCAGTCATTTCCTTTGGTGACATTTCTGCAGGGTGGCTCCTCCTCCAAAGACCATCGCATGTTAGGGCTGCAAACCATACGGTCAATTATAAAGAATTCCCATTTCCATGATCTCAGGTCCAGAAGCCAACAGGAGGACTTCTTCCATTTAAGAAGGACCTCAGACTTCTGGAGGAGAGCTGTTTGAAGTACAGCCCACAAAATGTGAGCTAACACTAGGAAAACCAAAGGTGATCCTCTTGTTCCACAGAGAGAGGGAATCAGGGTCCCAGGACATACCCGAACCCTAACCTGGAAAGGTGTCACCTGCCCCCCAACCCTCTGACGCCAGGATAACTTTCTTAGAGTCTTTTTTTTTTTTTTTGTTTTTTTTTTTTTGTTTTTTTGAGACAGGGTTTCTCTGCAGCTTTTTTTTAGAGCCTGTCCTGGAACTAGCTCTTGTAGACCAGGCTGGCCTCGAACTCACAGAGATCAGCCTGCCTCTGCCTCCCGAGTGCTGGGATTAAAGGCATGCGCCACCACCGCCCGGCTCTTAGAGTCTTAAGTGAGTCTGAGGCCTCCAAAGAATTTCACACTTCTCTCCAAGTGGTCTGGCCTCATAGTAGCTCAAAGTGTCATTTGGAAACATTAGCTTCTGCAGGCTCGCCGCCAAGTGATGTCCAAAAGTGTCCTTGCAAATGCCTGTGCGATACCCATAGGAACCTCTTCGTTGGAGTCTCATCAGAGTCACTGGTTTCTGGGAGTTTTTTAAAATAATTTTTTGGGGGGTGACATGCGGTTCGTTTGACCCCACTACCTTATTATGGCCTCAATGGACAATCCAAGTGGCCCTGAAGAACCGACTGGGAGCCTCACATTTGCCAGAGAAACAGGAAATGGATGTTGCTGGTGTCCACGTCCTTACCCATTATCCTAACAGCTCCCAGCCCAGCCCAGCATTCTAGAAACTTTGCTATTTCACTCTCTCCACCATTTGCAGCTTATGACTTGGGGTGGAGCCCAGGAGGGCTGGCCAATAATTTATGAACTAGATGGGGACACTTCTCCTCAGGAAGGAAGGAGCACTTCATACTCACAAGGATGATGAGCCATCAGCAGACAGTGCTGCAGAGAAATGGGGGCATGGCTGTCTGGCTTGAGGACGCCACAGTTTTAGGGTAACTTCCTTCACTAGAATAACAGTGCCAAAGCATCCAAACGAAAATACAATCCCATTTTTACCACAGAGACAGTCAACTAGACCAGCTGCTCTCAAACGGAATTCAGAGTGTTGGGGTACTACAGCAATTTCTCAAAGGTTTTGGCTGCAGGACCCCTTTGTATCTTTGAAATTTGGGGTGGTGGGCACTAGATGCTACATCTTGGGACTCTTGCATACTAAGTGTGTTCTCTATCTCAAGCTACATAGTCCCTAAGCACTTAAAAAATTCTGAGGACTTTTAAGGTTTTTACTTGGGTAAGTAGTATCTGTTGACTGCTCCCTTATTTCCTAACAATTAGGAAAAGGTAAAACTTTGCCAGTTCATTTAAAACTATAACCTTAATAGGACCAGGTAGATAACTAAAGCACTTCCTTGAGCCTCTGTCAGAAAAAATTAGGCTTGTAATCCACGTGCGGGGAAACGGAGACAGGAGGATTCCTGTGGCTCACTGGTTAGGCAGCCTGGCCCCCATGGTAAGTTCTAGGTCAGACAGAGACACCATCTCCAAGCAAAAACAAGGCAAACATAACAAACATAAGAAACAAAACAGTGTCAGAGATTGTCCTGCAGCTTCCACATCTGTACACATGCCCTCTCATTTACCCTCACACACAAGAACACACAAAATAACAACACATGCAAGAACACACTAATGCTACATTACGTATACATTTTAACCAGAAGTAACTGTATTTTACAAAACAAAGCAAAACTGTGAGAAAGATGGCAGTTTTGAGTTCCTGTTATATCTGCTTCTGTGGGAGACAGCTGGGTTCTCCTGTCTGCTTTTACATTCAATCTGTTTCAGTTACAAGTTGTAGATTCTGGAAAATTCTGTCACACATTCACGAGAGAATAAAAATAAGTGAAAAGGGAAATGAGTCTTATTCTTTTTAAAAAGATATTTTAAAAATTGTAACCTTGTGTGTATGTATTTGGGTATGTGCACGTATGTGTAGTGCCCTCTGAGGCCAGAAGAGGGCATCAGATTCTCTGGAGTTGGAGTTACACGTGCCTATGACCTATCTGATAAGGACGCTGAGAACTGAACTCCAGTCCTCTGCAAAGAAGGTAATATATTCTAAACTGCTAGGTCATCTCTCCTGCTCAGAAGTCTTGCTCTTGGGAAAATGGTTTTGGCTTTGTTAAGCTTCTGGAAAAACCTTGGCCAGTACCCATTCTATATTGAAATTAAGGAAGAAAATCTTCCCAAGTTCCTGGGAGTATATGGGTACAGCCCTAGGGCTATCTCTATTTTGTGATAAAATATCCAACCAAATGCAAATGGGGAGGAAAGGGCTTATTTGGCTCATGTTTCCAGGTTACAGTCCATCACTGTGGGGAAGCCAAGTCAGAATCTTCAGCCAACTAGCCATATTACATCATAGTCAAGAGTGGACAGAAGCAAAAACATCCATGCTGCCTGCTTGCTCTTTCTATGCTCAGCTAGCTTGCTTTATGCATAAAGTTCATGGTCCAGTCAAAGAAATGGTGACACCCACACCCAGGGTGTGTCCTCTTCCTTCAATTAACAATGAAGACAATCCCAGGAGAGATGCTCAGGGACCAACCTAATCTACACAACTCCCCATTAAAACTCTAATAATACAGTTAAAAGTAACCAGCGAGGAAATTAAGGCCCTGTGCATTTTGGAGTAAGGGGAATTCATTTTCCTTAGTTGTCGAGATACGTGACTATCCAGGAATAAGGAAGCTAATGTTTGAGGAAGGCGCATGGTTGAGATGATAAAAGCAAATCTAAAGCGAGACTCACCCGCTATGGACAGGCAGAGGCTCGGGGACCACACACTGCTTTGGAATAGCTCAGAGTGGGGCAAAGTTAGGAAGCAACAAATGGCTTCATAGGGCTCCCCATGTTTTCAGGTGGATAAGAACAAGGCCAGTCGGAGGGCACAGAGGCCAGAGGACGTCCATCCTTTACCGGCTCTTGGTAAAAGGCAAGGCAGGGAGTGTGGACACAAGCCAGAGACCACGGGTGCATGCGGAATGACTGAAGCTCAGATTCTCATTAGGGATACTTTGTTGCTGTTGTCCCTTTGTTTGTTGAGACAAAGTTTCATATATACCAGGCTGAGTCAAAGACAATCTGGAACTGTTTTCCTGCCTCCACGTCCTAAATGGTGCGATTATAGACCTGTATGACCATACCGAGTTTGTGTACTGTTGGGGACAGAACTCAGGACGCTGTGTGTGTTAGACAGTACTCTACTGACTGAGCTATGCCTCTAGCCCCAGGGGTGCAATTTTAAGTGGAAAATGAAGTTATCTAAGGCAAGTGGTGTTTTCTCAAATAAACTGAGTCTGCCTTGCCTTACAAGAGCTAAGTGAGGGCATCTTGGTTATTTTTCTTTCCAGAATATTCTCCTTGGCAAGCACAGAGTCTAGGAACATCATAAGAACTCCATAACATGTAAAGTACCATGTATGTACATCATCTGTACATACGACAACAGGGAACAAATAGCCTGTCTGTGGTTTGGGGAATATCACAGACATAGATCAGGTGCCAAAATTGAGACTGGAAAGGACAGGGAATAGATAGGAGAAAAATACAGAGCCCTAAGGAGGCAAAGTAAGTTAGCCTGGTAAAAGCGGGACTGTCAGAGAAGGAAAATTCTGGGCTGGAGGTGAGGGCTCAATTCTGAACAAGACTCCAAATCAGAATCTTTCCAGCTCAAAATAGCAGTCCTAAAATGCAAGCAATTGCACGCTATTCCAACGAATGAACACTTAGTCTTATTTGCATGGCATTGACAGCGTGCTAGTTAGCAAGCAATTCAAGTGTCTCTACCTGATTAGTGACTGTGTAGTTAAGTGCTCAAAAGAAAACACAGCTAGTGGGCAGGACCCCAAGTGAGGCTTTGCATGTTCTATCTTTATGGAAGCGCTCTGTGGAACAGCCACGCTTTCTCTACCCTTTCCTCTATCTTTTTCCAAGTTCAAGATTTAGAAACTGGCCTAGGAGACCCCAGGGAGAGAAGGGAAGAATAATTTGAGTCAATAAGCAGATTTTAAGTGCGTGAAATTAAGTACCTTTGCCAGTGACGACCCATACAATTAAAGATGCCCGTTAACAAACATCAGCAACCAGGCTCCATGAACAAAGCAGATGCATTTGTTTTCCATTTCTGAAAGAGAGGGGTGGGGGCAATTCCCTGGCTACAACCCCTACTCCTTCCCCCTACCTCTCCCTTCACCCTGACAGCACTATTAATGATCATTAATGCCCCACAGACTCTAATGGGTCCCACCGGGAGTCCAGGAAGATGGCAATTTGTACTGAGGATTTAGACATGACCCCAAAATAAATAAATAAATAAAAATGAGAGTGAGGGAGCAGAAACAACATGAGTGTCACTGCCTATCTCCTGCTTGTTAACCCCACTGGGCTATGACCGCTGTCTAGCAGGCAACAGCTAGAGGCAGAAGACTCCAGAATCCATCTGGTACTTCCATAAGCTCACACGCTTCTTCTAATACCTCTGTCTCTTAGGTGGTTGTTAGGTTTTAGTTACTTCCTTAGTCTGTGTTGTTTTTTTTTAAACATACAGAAAATTCTCATGGAAAAAAAAAGCTAGATGCTGCTGTGTTTAAAGATAGAAATGGATTGCATACGTGTTCTTCTGCATCTCAGATGCAAGGCTCTTGAGTTTACCGTTCCTCGGGTATGTCTAGGAAGGGGACCAGCTAAGGCAGAATGGTATAAGTTTATGATTGGTTTGGTTTCTCTCTCTCTCTCTCTCTCTCTCTCTCTCTCTCTCTCTCTCTCTCTCTCTCTCTGTGTGTGTGTGTGTACACGCACATGTGCACACATGTGTGACACAGGTGCGTCCTTCTTAATCACACTCCAACTTATGTTTTCCAGACATGGTCTCTCACTGCCCTAGCGTTCACTGATAGGCTACGTGGCTGGCCTGTCAGTTCCAGAGATCTTCCTGTTTCTGCCTCCCTGGCCCTGCAGTTACAGGTCCATGTGATCAGGCAGGCCTAGCTTTTTACACAGATTCTGAGACTCACACTGAGGTCCTCATGTTGATGCACCAAGACCTTTATCAATTGAGCCATCTCTTTAGCTCCTCCTTATTTCTTAATGTTGCAGACTGAAGAAAATGCACTCTTCAACAGGGGGTGCTCGTATCTACTCAGCAGCCTGGAATCTGAACTCCCCGAGGTGGGACAACACACTCGGCTTTTTGATATCTGAAAGCAGTTTCAGATCATTTATGAGCCTCCAAAATACTTGAGTGACAGAAGAGAACCCAGCATGCCCCAAAGTGGGGCCGATGTACAGGTTAAACAGTGGGTCATTCTCCACATGCAGGAAAGGAAATGATTATTGAATCTATCTAATCTACAGGAAGCACCAACAAGGCTATCTTTAAGTAGCTTGCACCTGGCATTGTAAAGGGCTACCTTCCCGGATCCAGAAGGTGCCTCAGGCTTGGCTGACTGATGGCTACCATGCACCACCATCATCCTGTTCTAGACCTCACCCAGGTTCAGATTACTTGCTTATTTCCACGAGATGCATGGGGGTAGTGCTGTCTCCTTCTCCTTCAGGCCTGGTAGAGAGTGGGGTTTTGACACAGTATTTTTTGACTGAAAGGCAGCAATAGGCAGATGGCTGAGACTATAGTTAGCCAGATTTGCTTGCAGATTCAGAATTACTGATGAGAGAAACCACACTATGAGGCATGTTCCATATGCTTATTTTCCAGTTTTCACTTGCTGCAGCTCTGTTAATATTACGAAGCTCTTCCTCTCTGCATTGGAGATGCCAGAAGGGCGTCTACCTAGAGACATCTGGTGCCACTTACTCCAGACACCACAACACTCAAAACCGCAACGTGGGCCCTGGTTGTTCCCTCCTTGCTTCTGCCCCCTCCAGGGATCTCTTCTCGGCCCCACATTGTACTTACAGGACTCCTGCCTCACCTGTGATGACGATTGGCCCCCAAATCCTCCCTACCTTTTTGGACACTGAGTCTCATGTAGCCCAGGATGGCCTAGAACTTTTGATGGACCTGAGGATGACCTTGAACTCCTGACCCTCCTGCCTCAACCTCCCAAGTGCTGGGATTACAGGTGTGTACCACCTCACCTAGTTTTTGTGGTGCTGGGGATGGGACCTGGGGTCCTGAGCATGCTAGGCAAGCGTTCTACCAAACGAGCTGCATCCCTAACATCTCTGTACCTTTGTTTTGGACCCATGGAATGCCAATGAACGCAGAGCTTCATGTGTGAGCCTGGAATGGTGGTGCACACCTTCGATCCCGGGCCTTCAGAGGCTGGCTGAGGCCAGAGGATGGTGCACCTGGAGCTGGCATCAATGGCGAGATCTTCTTACACCCGGCTATTACTCAACTGGGTTCAAGGAACCGAGAAAGAGCTGAGTGTGAATAAATGCGAGGATGGGGGTGGTGGTGGTATGGTGTGGTTCCCCTGGTGGTGGTATGGTGTGGTTCCCCACCTCGGCTTGCCATGACTGTGGTCTCTGCATGGGAGAAGTAGGAAATGCAGTTCTCCCCAGAGCCCTTGGGTGAGAGGATCTCATCCCCTGTGGTGTAGATTCTCCAGCTGTGCTCTGCCTGCGCCTGCCTGCTCTGTCCGCCGGATAACAGCCAGACTCACCGCAGGTTTTTTTTTTTTTTTTTTTTTTTCTCATGGTTTATTTTTTTTTATATTTAAAAATTTCCATTTCCTTCCCTCCTCCTCCCCCCTCCCTCCCCTCCTTCTCCCCTTTCTCTCCCCTCCTTCTCCCCCTTCCCTCCCCTCCCCTCCACCCATACCTCCCCTCCCTCCCTCTCAAGGCCAAGGAGCCATCAGGGTTCCCCACTCTATGCTAAGACCAAGGTCCTCCCAACTCCCCCCAGGTCCAGGAAGGTGATCGACCAAGCTGAGAAGGCTCCCACAGAGCCCGTCCATGAAGAAGAATCAGAGCCCAGAGCCATTGTCCTTTGCTTCTCAGTCAGCCCCCGCTGTTGGCCACACTCAGAGAGACGGGTTTGGTCGCATGATCCATCAGTCCCATTCCAACTGGAGTTGGTGATCTCCCATTAGTTCTGTCCCACCGTCTCCATGAGTGAACGCACCCCTCTCGTTCCTGACTTTCTCCCTCATGTTCTCGCTCAGGGTGGATATGAGAGCAGGGAAGCATATATCTGAATTTAAGGAGCTACCTGAGGGTTGTCAAGAGACTTGACCCTAGAGGGGTTCCCAGGTTTCCAGGGAGACGCCCCCAGTTAGTTCCTTGGGCAGCTGAGGAGAGGGAGCCTGAAAAGGCCAGTTCCTATAGCCATACTGATGAATTTCTTGCATATCACCATAGAACCTCCACCTGACGATAGATGAAGAAAATGACAGAGCCCCACCTTGGAGCACCGGACTGAGCTCCCAAGGTCCTGATGAGGAGCAGAAGGAGAGAGAACATGAGAAAGAAAGTCAGGACCGTGAGGGAACCTCCAGCTGGCGACAGATGGGGAAGGTGACTGAGCCCCACATTGGAGCACTGGACTGAGCTCCCAAGGTCCCTATGAGGAGCAGAAGGAGCGAGAACATGAGGGAGAAAGTCAGGAACGAGAGGGGTGCGTTCACCGCAGGTTTTAAGGACGGTTCAGAGACTGCCTGCCATCTGTGCTGGTGAGAGCTTCCTGGGTCCCTCCCAGGCCTCTTCCAATCAAGACGCAAAGTCCTCCATCTTGTTGACACTTACGATCCCTGATCTAAAGCACCCGGGTTTTCTAATTGAGATGGGGCCCGTAAGCAAGCACAGGCTCTTCCGCTTGGACACTTCCTAATAGGAGCTATACATCAAGCGCTCGCCTCTCTGCTGAACAACAGCTGTCTGGAAACCTGTCCCCGGTCTGTCATTTGGAGCTGCTCTCCCGAAGATCAACACTCCTCCTGTGAATGTCAGGGGCATGGCTTCTCTGGGACGACTGGTAAAAGAGCCCTGATGAAAGAAGTCACTCTCAATCTGGTTTCCTTCTGCTTCTCGTGGGGGAAGGAAGTCACAGGGGTTGTCTCTCGTGAGTCACTGAACTGGTGGAAAAATGTTTACGGGCATTTAGTGAGCACCTACTGAGTGAAGGTCCAGAGGTGCAGAACAGCCAGGTAAAAAAAGACCCTGTTTCTGTTGAAGAAAAACTCACTAATTCCGAGTTTTAGTACCTCCATCCCCTGTCCCTGCAGGGCTGGGCACAGAATCCAGGGTACAAGCTAGGCAAGGGCTTTCCTGTTGAGTCACCTCTTCAGTATCTCCCCATGGGATTCTAGACAAACTAATCTCACATCACCACGGCTGTTCACTTCATCTGCAAGCCCTCTGTACTGATCTCTATGACTGTGGTGTCCGTCATGTTTGACGGCTGCACCGGATACGTTCAAAGCAACATGCAAGAATGGCTACTGGGAAGAAAGGTTATTTTCCAGGATGCCTTCAGAAGAAGCCCGACTGGTGACAGAGGTGTGAACAGAGGTCACCGTTCTGCGCTGACTAGTCCATAGACACTCTTGACCTTAAGTCATTTACAGACTGCAATATGGCCTTGGGAGCTGGTGTAAGGAATGCAATTGGTAGAAAAGAAGGACGGTCTGTCTACAAAGCTTTAACGAATTAAATATAATCTAGACAGTACAAGGTAGTGAGTGAGAAATTTATAGGTATCAAGGTCACTGAAGAGATGAGGTGGCTGATTAGGTATGAATGCTTCCTGCACAAGCCTGAGGCCCTGAGTTTGAATCTCCAACAGCATCACCCCTACTAAAGTATATGGACACACACATACCTGTAATCTGAGTGCTGATCGAAGTGAGACAGGAGGATTGCTGGGATCTGGAGGCAACCAGGTAGCTCTAGTGAGAGATCGTGTCTCAAGGAAATAACGTGACGGTGATAGAGAATGTCAGCTGTGCAAATTGATTTTTGTCAACTTGACACAAACCTAGACATACCTGGGAAAAGGGAATCTTAACTGAGAAAATGCCTCCGTAAGACTGGCCTGCAGACATGTCTGTGGGACATTTTTCTTGATTAATGATTGGTGTGGGAGGACCCAGCCCACTGTAGGTGGTACCACCCCAGGGCGGGTGGTCCTGGGTACTGCAAGAAAGAGGGAACCATCTGAAAAGCGTCTGGCAATGGGTATGGCACGTTGTGGGTGGTGAAGCAGCTGCCGTGGCTTCTGGGACTTCAGAGGCAGAGCCGTGCTGCTGAGTATACTAGGATGTGTGGGACCTTCTTCCTCCCTAAGTTTCAGTGACTCCTCTGCGGCAAATGATGGACAGCATAGAACATCTCCAGGGAAGATCCCACCCTCCTTGGCTGTCACTCACACAATGAAACTATGTGAGAACCAGAGCAGTCATCCTAGCTATGTTTGCAATAGTATCTGTGCTCTGCTGGAATGGGAGCATCCAACAGCCCGTAGCCAGGCAGGAAGTTGACTAGAGCCCCGCGGGATGGGCAGTTCTGAATTGTTATTGGTTACTTTTCCCACTACTATGATCAAATACAACTCAAGGGAGGAAGGACTTATTCTGATTTACATTTGGAGGGTACAGTCGATCATGGTGGGGAAGGCAGCTGGTCACGTCACATGCACAGGCAGGAAGCAGAGTGAGACAGGGGAATGCTGGTGCTGAGCTTGCTTTCCCCTCTTCATTCAGTTCTGGGCCCCGTCCCACGGGATGGTGCCACCCACGGGTAAGGTGAGTCCACCCTCCTCAGTTCATATCATTTAGAAATCTCTCCCAGGTATGACCGGAAGTTTATCTTCTAGATGACTCAAGATCCTGTCATGCAGGTGATAACTATTCTGAACCACCACATGACCACGTCCCGCCTCAGAACACGAAGCTCCTCGGCAGACACGACCTCCTGCTTCAAACCACCCACATCGCTGCTCTTTCTGCAGGGTAGAGAAACATTCGTGAGGTCTTGAGTTCTGCAGACAACACCAGAAGTTGTAGGTGAAACGCAGGCCCATGGAAGATTTCAAACTCTGGCTTGCTTCCTTCAGGACCCTCCACACCAGCTGTTGCTATACTCAGTTGACTTCAGACGGGTGTCTCTGTCATCTAGTTCAATGGGGCATACTGGGGGCGACTGGAAACCCCGAGGACTGCTCCCTTCTGTTGACTGTCTGTTTCTGCATGTTGAGGAACGTCATCATTAACATGCAGCTGAGGAATACACAATGGCTGGGGAGGAAAGATGCAGGAGGGGCTGCTGTTCCTAACTAAGCCTATAGAAGGGAGGCACTTTCAGATGGAGGTCTGGGGAACTGGGTGTTTAAGACTCAAATGCTGGGGCTAGAGAGATGGCTCCATCAGCGGTTAAGAGCACGGGCTGCTCTTCCAGAGGACCAGGGTTCAATTCCCAGCACCCACATGACAGCTCACAACTGTCTGTAACTCCTGTTTCAGGGGATGGGACACCCTCGCATAGACATGTATGCAGGTAAAACACCAATGTATATAAAATACAAATAAAATGTTAAAACGCCATAGATGCTGTGCATCTCATATATCTGTGTCCCTAGAAGATGTCCTTCCAGCAGACGGGGTGGATGACTATCACTGTGTCAGAGAGATGTGACTGACAAAGGTAGCACGGGGCACCCCAAGGCCCCACTCATATAGGATATTAATAGGATTTCAGTAGGTTGGCTGGCATGTAACAGTAAGGACTAAGACGACACCTTAGTTCGTAAAGCTCAATCCCCAGCAGCCCTGTAAACATCTGGGCATGGAGGTATGAATTTGTAATTCCAGTGCTGAGGAAGTGGAGACGAGACAAGGAGATCCCTGGGTCCCTTATTATCTGTGGACCCAAGGATGATCTTGAACCTCTGATTCTCGTTCTTTCACCTCTTGAGTGCTAGGATAATAGGTGGGTACCACCACACCCACCACACCCACCACACCCAGTTCATGCACATTTGCTGGGGATGGAGTCTAGGGTTTCCTGTATGCCAGGCAAGCTCTTTATCAGCTGGGCCACATCCATCCATCCATCCATCCAAACATCCATCCATCCATCCACCCACCCATCTATCCACCCATCATCTATCTATCTTCCTTGGAGAAAGGGTTTATTTGAGCGTACAGTTCAAAGCATAGTCCATCATAGGAGGGAGGGCATGGCGGGGCAACCCTTTACTTTTAAAAAATATGATGTAATAGCTGCACACCTTTATGAGGACATTCTAGTAATTCAGTACTAGACATACAGTCTAACGACCAAATCAAGGCAACAAGCAAACTCATCAACCCAACCATTAGTCATTTTTACATGCTGGAAATTGGCATGAGTGTAAAAACATGGGTTCTGGACAACTAATTCAGGTTCTCATGATTACAAGGCAAGAGCACTGCCAATGGAGCCATTTCCCTAGTCATTCTTAAATGTGTCTAAGATTATTTTAACCAATAGTGACCCTACTGTGCTAAATTAAGTAATAACCAGAAGAAATCCCTCGGTCGTTTGTCTTAGAGTGTCACTGAAATTTCTCTGCCCTACACCATGATGACGAGTTCATTCTAATTAATCACCTTACACTTCATATTTTATTAAATTAAAAAGTTAAAAATTATTTTTGTCTTTAGGTGTTTTGTCTGCATGCATGCCTGTGTAACACATGCATGTATGGTGCCCTTGAAGGCCAGAAGAGGGCATTGGATGCCCTGGAATCGGAGTTAAAAACAGTTGCTAGTCACCATGTGGTTGCTGGGAATCAAACCTGGGTCCTCTGGAAGAGCAGCCAGTGCTCTTAACCACTGAGTCATCTTCCAGCCCACTTCATTTAAAACAACAACAACAACAACAAAGCAGTGGCATGTGCATGTCATCATACATGTGTGGAGGTCGGAGGACAACTTCAGAGACCAGCCCTTGCTTCTACCTTACTTGAAACAGTGTCTCTTGTTTGCAGCTGCATATGCCTGCTAGCTGCTCTGCAAAAAGAAGGACAGTTGGCCTGCCATGAAAGAGAGAAGCTGAAGGGGTTGTGGCTCTGGCTGCTGGCAACTGGAGTTATCACATCCGTACCTTCTTACGAAGGTGTAGCCCCTGCCCCTTAGCACCGCACAGCCCTTGGCTGTCCCCCCAGCCTGCACCTCTTCTGGTCCGCAGGCTCTTGACAAGGCACTGTCGCTGGGGCAGCATGATTTACAACTGCATTTAGCAGAATCAAATCAGAACTGTGAAGACTCCCCTTCTATCTGGCACACATCATCGCGGTTCTAATTATTCACACGTTTTGGCAAGCAGTCTGGTGTTCCCCTACCAAGCTCCTAATCCCAGCAGATCAGTTAAAATAAATGAAAGAGAGAATCAAAAGGCACTTAAAAAATTCAACTGTTCTCCAAATGAGTTTGAACAGGCTCCAGATAACTAGTGGTTGCAGCTGAATGGCATTTAAAACCTAGGAACCCTTCTGCCTGCCCCTACCTCAAGTCCCTTCCCTCACCCCCTGCCTATAGATCCTCATCTACTGAAGGGTAACACTTGAAACCAAGGGCCTGACATGGTTTCAATGAACAGCATTTAAAACTGGAGAAGTACAATCACTACCACAGGACCCAATCACAGTTCTGCCCCTACCCGCAATAGGTAATATGAGCCTGATCCAGGACTGATGGTTATGACTTCCAGAATGCATCTAATAAAGAGCTCTCCAAGTTCAGGAAGTCATTACAGCAAAAATTAAAGCCATGTTCTGAGCTCAGGATCTGACAAGTTTTCAGGATCTGAGAAGTTTCTACACACACACACACACACACACACACACACACACACACACACTCAAAATACATTCATTGAAGACTCAGCATTTGAGGATCTAAAAGAAAAAATGCTTAGCTCAGCAAGATAGCTGACTGGATAAAGGTGCTTGCTGCCAAGCCTGATGACTTGAGTTCAATCCCCAGGTCCCACGTGATTGAAAGTATCACGTAACAGTTTCCTATGAGACTGAAACATTCCACCCTGCAGGGACTCTCCTTAAGGAGGAAGGCAAACAACTCAAAGTAGCTTCAGGAAGTCCCTGAAACCAGTCAGACTCACTAGACCCCTTCTGGCCAGAGTATGGAATGAAAGCTGAGAGTCCTTCTCTGAGGAGCAGAGCCAAGCTGCAAGGGAGATTCTCAGGGGAAGATAAGCTGCCTGAAAGAAACAGAAACCAGCCGAACTGCCTGGGAGAAGTTTAGACTAACAGAGGCACATGAAAAGGGCGCTTCCAAGTTGCTGAGCTGCCTGCAGGCCATGCAAGGTGCTCCAGATTCCCAGCTTTGTGAGGTGTCACCCGTACTGAGGTGGGCCTTGGGGATGCAGCTGTCTTTGAGTCTTACCTGTTTCTTTAAGTAACCTAACTCCTCACCCATATTCCTGTAAGTAACCCCAGTAACCCACTGGTACAGCGAGTTGGACTCAGGTGGTATCCATCCTTTGGTCTGTCATGGGTTTCCTATCTGGGCTGAGTAGATGTGTGTGGCAAGACACTACTGACTCATGTACATTGCTCTCTGACTTTCACATGTGTGCCCCAGCCCATAACATACAAACACAGACACAGGAGTACACACAACACAAATAATAATGTTTTAAAAGCAAAAACAATAAGTTACTACATGAAGCTTTCCATGCTTCCTGATCTTTATTGTGATCTCATCTAGAGAGCCTCGCGGCTTCTTCTCTTGTCTTTCAGTCTTTATTCAAATGTCACACCGCAATAACACGTTCCCATTCCTCTTCACCCCAGAACTTTTCTTTAGTTTTATGGGAAAAGGTCTTGTGTAGCTCTGGCTGGCCTCCAACTTGCTGGAGAGCTGAGGGTGACCTTGAATTTCTGCTTGTCCTACCTGCACCCCTTCCCCAGTGATGGAATGGTGCTGAGAATCAAACTCAAGGCTTCGTGCCTGCTAGCAACTGAGCCACCTCCCCAGCCCCGCCCATGTTCTTACCTCCCCCTTTCTCCTTCTTAACACTTATCACTATCTGACCCTCAGTTACTGTTTCTCCCCACCCAGCTGGATGACTGACTGCTGCAGAAGAGGTCACGCAGAAGAGACCAACTGCTCTTTGGGAGAGGGGAGCTAGTAGCAGAAGAGTGGCCACCGCAGCTGGATTCTGTATCCTGCACTCAGCTCTGTCCCTAGAGAGCAGGGCCTCCCAAATTTCTGTTGCTCAAGTCTGAAGGTAGGGAAGGATACGGGAGGCCACTTGCCAGAATTATCAGAAAGCTCAAATAAAATAACAAGCGCTTACTAGTTACCTTTCTTGTTTGTGAGATACCAGAGGAAAGCACCACAAGCAAGGAAGGGTTTCCTGTGGCAGTGTGAGGGTACAGTCCGTCATGACAGGGGAGGTGTGGCAGAGGGTAGGCGGCTGGTCACATTGTGGCTAAAGTCAGGAAGCAGAGAGAGATGCCTGCTGGTGCTCAGCTGGCCTCCTTTAGTCAATCCAGGACCCCAGCCAATGGAGTGGCGCCGTCGACATTTACTGTCTGCCTGCAATTCCTTCAAAGGCATGCCCAGGGGTTGGTATACTAATAGTGACAGTCAATAGTTAACCAGGGCAGTGCAGTAAAGGACTTGAAGACGGTAAGGGCAACTTCCACCTGCAAAACAGTATCCAAACAACAAAGCCAGCATGCCCAGGATTCTTGATTTCCTAACACAACAGAAATAGGGGCCCACAGAGATGTGCAAGGAGAACTGTGTGTGTGTGTGTGTGTGTGTGTGTGCGCGCGCGCGTGCGTGCGTGTGTGTTTGAGCAGTTAGGGTGATGGGGAAATAGGGGAGAGCATTGTCAACTTCGAGCCAAATACATCCTTTACCCTCACTCTGAGAGGCTGGATGCAATCCTTCCTCGAATCTATAAAGTTCCAGATGACACTCAGGACTGCGGAGGAAGATTCGTGCCGTGGTGGACCCCAAATACACTAAACATTTAAAATGCCACTAAGGTTTTCCAATTGTGAACACACTGCGCCCCAAAGGGAACATTTCCTCTGATCCCTCGCTGATGCTGGAGGTGAGGCAGACGTTAAATTGGAGCTGTTTTTCTTTCTTAATGGTTATTCGGAGGAGAGGAGGTGGCTTTTAACACTGAGCAGAACTGTTCCTTCTCTCCCAGGTGCCCTGGGTAACTGAGAGACTTTTGTTATGAGGGTGGGCACGAGACCAAAGAAAATATCACCTCCACTTGTCTATTTACATGAAATGGCCCAAGCGTTTATGCGTTTTTGAATTTAGGGGTAACAGCCACCCAGCGTAGATGTTGACGGTCCACGCACATGAAATAACACAGTAGAAACCTCCTTCAAAGATTACTTTCCTTCAGTGTCACCATGGAAACCAGCCAATATAATCTCTCCACACCTCACTCTGGGGGGTAAGGAATAACAGTGACTGGGGAGGGGGAAATCAAAACATCGAAAATGCTCATAAATTGTGTTACATGCCAAAACATTTAACAAGAAACATTTTTCCTGGGCTTCGGGCTGCGATGTCAACTGTGATGTTTACTTTCTGAACTATGTTTGATTTTTCAAAAGTACAAAGAAAAAAAATCAACTTGGGAAGTTTAGTGAAGTCCCTGCAAAGCAATAAATCACCCCGCAGCCTCCAGCCACCTCCAGCCTGCTCTCTTAAGTAGGCTGCACAGGAGGCAACCCAGCAAGAGGAAGGGGGGTTGTGGCAAATGATGGAAGCAGGGAGCAATGGGGCCATGGGATGGGGAACGAGTTCAAAGGGAAGAGAAGGAACAGGAGGGACTCAGGTCCAATCAAGTCTCTTTTTCCTTCTACATTTGCCTCTCATCTCTAACACAAACGTATTTGGTGTTTTCCTCACCATGGGTCACAAACAAACTCCTGATGAAGCTGGGTGTTCGGTTCAACCACCTTGGGCTCATGATGCTTCTCAAAAATGATAAAAGGAACTTAAAAGACCCATTAGAGTTTGGTTCGTTGTACAATTACTGTAATTTGGGGGGAAAGTAGCTAACCTTAGACACTGAAGGAAAGGACCAGATTTCCCGGGTTGATTTGTGTTTGAGAACTACCCCTTGTGTAAGGAGGTCAGGCTCATAGCAATGGGTCAGCTTGGCCATAAAAAGGTCCATTAATCTTGTGTCTTGAATTCTAGGTCGAAGGGGAAGCTGGGGCTGGCTAGGGATGTGGCTTAGTCCTAAGTGTTTGCCTAGCTTGACATACACAAAGTCCTGGGTTCCACCCTTAGTGACATGTAAATCAGCCGTGGTGGTGCGTGCCAGTAATACCAGTACTTGGGACGTAGAGAAAGGAAGATCAGGAGTTCAAGGTCATCCCAGCCACGTAGTGAGTTCAAGGCTAGGCTGGACTATGTGAGATCCTGTCACAGAAAACACAAACCAAGATAAAACACAAGGAAGCTAATTTCAAATCACATCACTGTTTTCATTTATCTGTTTCAAACTTGGTGGAGTGAATTTTCTCCTTCCTCCTGTACAAGGATTCTGGTGATCAAACTCAGGTTGCCCTGTCTGTGTAACAAGTGCCCTTTATTTACTTATTTTTGAGATAAGTTCTCTCTATCGTGTAGCTCTGGCTGTAGACCAGGCTGGCCTTGAACTCACATTCGCCTGCCTCTGCCTTCTGAGCTCTAGGATTAAAGTCATGCACCACCATGCCTGGTAAAGTGCCTTTATTTTAAATTGTAATGTTCTTTTTTTCAGAATATAAATGAGGAACATTTCCTGGTTGGTATTTTGGCAGAGAATGCGTCTACTACCCTTCCGTCATTCTATTTATTTAGTTAGTTAGTTGGTTAGCTTTAGGTCATTGAATTTTATTTGATTGGCCAGTCTTGCCTCCATTCTAAATACTGCTTACTGTCCCCTCAAAACACCTTTATAATAACAGAGCAAGCACATTGTCATAAAAGTTCAGATACACAGCACATGTGCACACGGAGACACACACATACAGAGACATACACACACAGAGACATACATAAAGGCACACACATACACGTAAACACACACAGAGACATATAAAAGTTTTTAATTTATGTGTATGTGTGTATGTCTGCATGTGGAGCAATCTGAACATGGATGTAGTGCCTACAGGGACCAGAAGAGGTCGTCAGAACCCCTGGAGATGGAATTACAGGGAGTTGTGGGCCATCTGATGTGGGCTTGGAGAACCAGACTCTCTCTGGGAGAGCAGCAAGCACTCTTAACCACTGAGCCATCTCTCCAGGTTCACGGGTCAACAGATTTTTTTTTAAAAGAATTAGCAGACCTCTCAAGAAAGACGATTT
Source organism: Arvicola amphibius (assembly GCF_903992535.2). NCBI lineage: Eukaryota > Metazoa > Chordata > Mammalia > Rodentia > Cricetidae > Arvicola > Arvicola amphibius. The sequence goes on from NC_052056.1 coordinate 89,981,152, forward strand.
CATGAAGACTGCATGCATGAGATCGAATTGAGGCGATTTCTCAGGCCTTGCTACCTTTCCTCCTAAACATCTGTCCTCAATTCCTTAACCATATCCACAGTAATATACTTCCCCACCAGCTGTTTGGAAATCAGAATGTATTTTTCATGATGCATTATAGAAATACGCTTTTTCAGTCTAAGCATAAAGGAATCCTGAGGACCGGCCAGAGCACATCAGAGATAAAATAGCACTGTAGACTCTGGAGAGAGAATCAATTGAGAAGGTCCCTTAGCAGTTCAAGTCCGATTTCACTCTGATGTTTAGCATCTGTCCACTCAGTCATTCACTCAGCCATTTGGCTCACCAGCCTCCAGCTACTCAATGATACGTGGATTTGCTGACAAGCGCTGCTGTGTGCAGGAACTCTGTAAACTCTGTGGATGGACAGACAGGCCATCGTTTATTCCCCAAAGACCTCATGTCTAACCGCGAGGCTGTAACCATGTTCCCCCTCCCTTTCTGGGTTCACAAAGGAGTACCCTTCCCTTGGGAGTATAAATCTTCTTTCCCTGAGTTTCTGCACTCTTTTGCTGCTGAGGTTTTGTTTATTGAGACAGAGTCTCACCCAGCCCAAACTGGCCTCCGACTCACTACGTGGTTGAGGATGAATTTGAACTCCCAACCCTCCTGACTCCACTTTTCAGTTGCTGGGATTATAGGCATTCCCTGTCACGCCCACTTTTGAGTCAGTTTATACAGAGAACAAGGAGGTGTGCATCTTGATCAGCAATCTCTGAGAATGAATTTCTTTAAAATTATTTAAAAAAAAAACAGTAGCAAGTTCCCAAGGAGAAACCATGAGAAGAAATATAGTATGGGAAAATGAGAGAAGGGAATTATAGGGGGGTGGCAAATAAACATGCATAATGTGGACAAAGATGCAAAAGTTATTATAATTTATTCATTAAATCAGGCACGAGAGAACAGCTCTCAGGAACACCCCACAGAGGCTGAAACTTCCAGAACATTCTTCTTCCCTGGCAGGGTTTTCAGAGCACAATGTAAGTGGGTCCTACAGTGTTTTTCACTGGCTTTACAATGGATCAGACCTTTTTTTCTAGCCAGGAGGGGGTCCTAAGACTTGTTTAGACAGTTAGTTCAGTGCCCACTTCTCACACAGCCACAGTCGCATGCCCTGGGTACCAGCACTTCTGGGCTCATGACCTCTGCTTTGCCTGTGTGGTGCTGTAACCTTGAAGAAAGCCTTCACCTTTCTTGGGGTTCACTATTTCATTTATTTACTTTTGCAATGCTGGTGATTGAACCTGAAGTCTTACAGACAGGAGAGGGTAGCAGTCTACTGGTGAATTACACACCCAGCCCCTCACTGGGGGATTCTAGGCAAGGGCTCTACCACTGAGCCACACCCCAGCCCCTCACTGGGGATTCTAGTCAGGGGCTCTACCATGAGCCACATCCCTAGATCCATTTTTACTTTGAAATTTTGAGACTTTGTCTCATTCTGTAGTCCAGGCAGGCCTTGAAACTGTGATCTTTCCTGCCTCAATGTCCTGAGCAGTTGACAGACATGCACCAGTGAATCCTTTCACATTCATAGAGAAAATATCTCCTCTGACCATACCTAGCTACAAGGTTTTTGAAGGATTTTGTTTTCTGGAATTTAATTCATGATTTTCTTCATCTCATTCATGAATAGTGTTGTCTTTTAACTTCCTCCCATTATTTTTATTTTTAGAAATTTTGTTACATTTAGCATGTCTAAGCACTTACATTCAGGAACATGTACTTATGTGTACACATACCCCACACACCACATTGTATATGTGGATCTCAGAAGGCAACATGGGGAAGTTTTTTCTCTCCTTCTACCACATGGGATCCAGGGATTAAATTCAGGTTGTCAACGTTTACCCAATGAACCATCCTTCTGGCCTCAGGTGGGGAGTTCTTAACTTGAGCAAAGACAAATTATTAACGGCTAAATCACTAAGGGTTATGACTCAACTCCCCGCAAAGGGAGTTTTCTTAGGTCCACTCTAATCTCCAGAGACTGACGTCATGTCTAAGGTATGTCACCACACACTGCAAGGGAAAAAGTTGGTTTGTCCGGACAAAACATAGCACTTCTACTGGTCATTCCTGTTGTCTCTTTGACACAAGTGCAGTGTAAGGAACCAAGCTGGTGTTTTCTTCAGTAACTTCCCTTAATGTGTACTATGTCTTGAGTGTTTCTGTCTCTTTAAAAATTATTTTTAATTATGGGTATGTGTGTGGGGAGGTCTACGTGTAAGCGAGCAATGCCTATGGGGGCCGGAGGAGGACACTGGGTCCTTGAAGCTGGAGTTACAGGTGGTTGTGAGCTGCTCACATGAGTGCTGTGAACAGAGCATAGGTCCTCTGCCAGAGCACTGTGGGATGAGCCACCTTGTCAGCCTTTCCTGCATCTTCCATCTGTTGATGTCCTCCAAGACTGAGCGGTTCTGGTCTCCAAGTATCTGGTGTGTGTGTGTATGTGTGTGTGTGTGTGTGTGTGCGCGCGCACACGCGCGCGCGCGCGTGTGTGCGCACATGTAGGAGCCCACAGAGGTCACTAAAGGAGACCGAAGCCCCTGGAGCTGGAGTGATAAGCGGTGTGACAGATGTGAGTGCTGGACCAAACCTGGATCCTCTGGGAAAGCATCATGTTACCATAACGACTGCGCCACCTCTCCAGCCCTGCACTTTGTTTCCCCGGAGTGGGTCTCTCACTGGAACCTGCAGCTGGTGGATTCAGTCAGGCGGACTGACCAGACTGACATCTGGAGAGGCTGGGATTGGCAGGGCCAGGGAAGCGTGAGCTGCACGTGCAAGGGCTGTGATGATGAGGTGAAGAGAAATGACCGCGTGGTACCCTTGGAGGTTAGGGGACAGAACCGGAGAACCACATCCACAGGAGAGGGCGGCCATGAGGTCAGTCCCAAGCACAGTGAGGTTTGAGACAGGTGGTGACGGAGCCAGGACTGTTTGTAAAGGGACCAAAGCTCTTTCCTTGGGAGTAACCAGAGACCTGCCTAGACCCAGATGACATGACCCTGGGTGTGACTAACAAGCAGAAGAAAACACCAGTTTCCAGAAACCAGATCTGTCTAACACAGAGTGCTCTTCAGCGTGGACAGCCAGGTGACTCTAGCCCTACGAGGAGCTGTCTGGTTGAGATGCACTGGGGATCAGCTACCATAACCTAGAAATGTCCCTCCGCACGTACAATGCCTGCCCCAGAGCGCTGGCTGGATTGCCAGCAACTGTGGAGAAAGGGAAATTTGTGGCATGTACTAATGTACTAGGTATTTTCGTTTATGTCTCTTCTGAGACAAGTTCTCACATTGTAGCCCATGTTGGCTTAGCACTTAGTAATTCAAGTTGGCCTTGAACTCAGTATGTAGCCAAGGCTAGCTTAGAATTCACTAAGTAGGCCACACTGACCTATAATTTTCTGTGTAGCTCTGCCTCGTCTGGAGCTTACTATGTAGCCTTTACTGGCGGAGAACTCACTGTGTAGGCCATCCTGGTCTAAGACTCACTGTATACTCCAGGCTGTCTTTGAGCTCACTATGTAGCCCAGGCTCGCTTCAAACGCACAGCAAATCCTCCTGCCTCACCCTTGCCAATGCTGGGATTTGCAGAGGTGCACAACCATGCCTGGTTATTAGCTCCATTTTGCAGGCAGAACCTATGTGAGGCATCAGTTCTAAGATGACTGACCCCATGTTGGCGTCCCTCTCTGCCCACCAGCACCCCAACTTTCACTTCCCCAGCAGGCGCCTGGGACCCCTACTCATCCGTTTGACTGTGAAAGGCACGCACACCAAAATGCCTCCTAATTACCACTTTCAAGGCAGATGCAGCCATTCCCTTGGATTCCGGCTGCCGTTAGTTTTCCTCACCGATTTATCCTTAGCTACTCTCCTTGAATCTCTGCCTGCCTCCCCTGAGCCCTTTTCTCCCCGCGCCTCACGGCTTGTCAGCACGCCTCCGTCCCCGGGAGAGATGGAAAGCCTTGTAGAGCCCATTGCGCAAACATACATTCCTATTCATTTATCACATTTAGCATGCGTACTTCCACTCTCATCAAAACCGGCCCCAGCTCGCTAACTCATTTCCCTCTCCCAATTACAAATTAGTCCATTAGGCTGTCTGCAGTAGGTCCTCTGCTGCGCCTTGGTAATGGCTTCTGAGATTTCCATCATAATCGTAATGGCTCCCTACGCAGCCGTGAGGGCAGATGGAGGCCGCCGGTGGGTAATGAGCTAGCATGCTACCAAAGGGCACAGCCCTGGGCTCATTATTTAGTCTTGGCTGTTTTGTGAAAACAACAAGAAAGGTAAAATGCTGGAGGGAACACTTTAGCATATTAAATTAACACTTCTTGAAAATTCTCTCTGTAAACATGCCATATTTTCCCTTTATGCGCCTTCCCCAGTGCTGGAGCACTCTGCGGAGGGTTGGCTGAGGGGGTTGGGGTGATTCGGAAAGGAGAGAGATGGGAGAGAAATGAGACAGAAAAAAGAGGACAAGATGTGTCACTCGGTGAAGCTTCCCGGCATGCTGGAAAAGCCGTCTCCACACAGCTGCTGTCTTCCCGCAGCTTGCACACAGCCTGCTCCTGAGAGCCCCGAGACACCAGCCGCTGACCTCTCCTAATGAGGCCACGTCATTTAGAACTGCTTTAGCGCCAGGTCCGCCACAGAGGCTCTGCAGAGCCGAGACGGCATGCTGTGTGCTGCTGTGTGGGATGCCCGTCTACATTTTTAAACTAGGGGAAAGACAAAAAACAGTAAGACAAAAAATGAACAAGCACAAAACCAGAACAGACAGAACAACAACAACAACAACAAATCACCACCATCGTCACCACCCCTGGGATAGCACTTATGAGCCAGTGCAACGTGGCGGGCAACAGGAATACTAACTTGGGCCTAGCACACTGGGCACCCGCATTACTCTGACCAGCACAGGGTTCCTAGAGAAGGACCATGGCTGATGAGTACTGGTTATCCAACCAGGTTGGACGACTCCCACAAGACAGGAACTCCAAGTGTTGAGGATGCTGAGACCACACCCTTAATCTGCGTTCCTCCACATCCCCACCCATACCCAGCCTAATGCCATACTGCACTGTGTTGACCTCTTCGAGAGCCCACAGGCACCCTGCTTTGTAAGGCTCATGTTTTGGGTTGCAACGAGATAACACGTCACCCCACCATGCCTCCTACACATCCTTGCTAAGGTTTGCCGAGCAGAGAGACTTCTGATGTAATGGAGATTTTGTTCTGATGTTTTCCGCCTTACAAAATGGCCTACTTCTGTTCTCCTTGACCTGTCACTGAGCCTCAAAAGGTATTTTTTTTTCCTCTGTGGGGACTTGTACTTCATTTTCATGCAATAATCTCCAAACATGTCTTTCTTTCCTGGAGGGAAAGAGGGCTTCAGCAACAGGCTGATGTAGAAATCCAGGGTCCAGCACCTTCCCTGAACACGAATGGAACTGTAGGTGGCACAATTAAAGCTAACAGACTGAAGGAACAAAGAGGTCTGGTGAGGAGAACCAGTCCAGGCAGATGAGCTCAGAGCTGTTTCTATTGCCCAAAGAACCACAAGTCAGAACAGGGTGAGCCCGACTTTGAGGTCTTCTCTTCCTGATTTAAAGTCACCCTGAGGCCTGGAGATAGTTCAGCTGGGACAGTATTTGCCTTGTAAGGATGAGTTTGATCCCAGCATCCACATTAAATAATAATAACGATAACAAAAGACATGAAGAGGAGATGGAGAGGTGGCTAAACGGTTAAGACGTTTACTGCTCTTGCAGAGGAGCCAGGCTCAGTTTCCAGCACCCACATCGGGCAGCTTACACCCAGCTCTAATTCTGGCTCCTGAGACCAGGTACCCTCTTTCACAAGGACCTGGAATGCACATGTGGTGCACATAAACTCAGGCAGGCACATATATACATATATAAGTTAAAAATTAAAAACTATATTTGAGAAGGTCATGTGTGGAGGTAGGAAGGGCTCATGAGCCCGTAGCCTTGGCTGAGGAGATACTGAGAGCTGTCAGCTGCTTGTGGAGGGAAAGGTGATTTTCTTTCTTTAAGGATATACCTCCAGGTAGGTTGACCATGCTCCATTCGATGGGCCCACACCCACGAATACAAAATGGACTCGGTGAGTTACTAAAAACAAAACAAAAAACCCAGGAGGACATGAAGTTGGAAGAAGAGATTTGGGAGGGGCTGAGGGGAGGAACAGCTAATAAATATGAGCAAAATACACTGTTTGCATGAGTAAAATTCTCAAAGAACTAACTTAAAATGCTGCATTTTAGAAGTTGTTAGACACGGTGGCACATACTTGCATTCGCAATCCTGGGGAGACAGAGGAAAGAGAGTAATATCTGGTGCTCACTGGCCAGCTAGCCTAGCCTACCTGGTCAGTTCCAGGCCAGTGAGAGACCCTGCCTCAAAAACCATGATGGTAGGCCCCTGGGAAATGACACCAGGGGTTGACTTCTGACATCCATATGACAGTCCAGACCACATGCATGCATATGTGTGCATGTGCATGTTCACATACACACGAGCATGCACGCCCCCCCTCGCCTGAACTTTTCCTAGTGTGCTGAAGGCTGATCTTGCCCCCATCTGGTCTTTAGTGGCTTTTCAGTTTCTGTCTACAATCGTATGGGGTACTTAGGCTTTCCCCCCCCTCTCCTCTCTTGTTTCAAAGGACATGGAAGCCTAACCAGGAAGGAGTAATTCTCCCCAGGGACACAGAAGAGGGAAAGGCCTGGCTTGTCTCAGGGGGAAGAGAGAGAGTTAGGTCCCTGATTACCCAGGTGAAGCTAACCCCACCACCAAATCCTCACGCGGGATTTCCTCTAACCTCAGAAACCTTTCCAAGCAAACCACCCACTCCCAAAGCAGTCATCCGACCCAGGTGGATGGGAGAAGCCCCACCTCTCACAGCAGGGTCTGGGTCTCGAGGAGTTCAGGACTGTGGCCTGCTGTAAGGAGAGTGGAGAACTGTCAGCATTGCTAGGCTGTAAAATAGGAATTTATGAGCTGTTTTTGTTAAAATTTTCCGATACGGATTTTTTTTTGAAAATGAAAAGGATGGATGGTTGGGAGGCAGCAAGATGTTTAATCAATGTCATAAAATATAACATTCATTGGGCTTCTAGAATGAAATTAATAATCTGTGTAGAAGTATCATTAGGTGATAAGTGACAACTCAGGCTTTGATTTGTAACTTGCAACAAATCTTACTTCTATATAATTCAGGCATTTTTTAGGGATATTCATCTTTATTAAAATGTAACCTAGACTTTGCTTCCTGGCTTCACTGTCAAGCCTCTGTTTCCCTCCAGGGCAGACCACCAAATAAGAGAGGATACACGATCACACACATACTTTAAACTAACGAAGACAGAAATATCATATTTAAATTAAATTGGGATTTCTCACTTTCTGCTTATCAAGGGAACTTAGCTCTCTTTAATAAATTTTTCTCCTCTCTCTATGTTGGCTGAAACGCTGGCTTGATCTGGCTGTGTCAGAATTGAGGCTGCTCTTCAATTCGGAGTGCCAAGCTGAATATCAGCCTCATATGCAAATCATAGAGCCATAGAATATTTCAGGGGTCGAGGAGATGGCTTGGTGGATAGGGGGCTTGGAATGAAAGTATGGGGAACAGAGTTTGGATCCCAGAATCTATGTTAAAAACTCAGTGTGATGGACTATACTTGTAGTCCCCAAGCTGGAAAGACAGGAGGCAGGAGGACCCGGGGAACATGCTGGATAGTCAACCTAGCATAACTGGCAAGTTCCAGGCCAATGAGAGACCCTCTTCTTAGGGAGGAAGATGGTATTCCAGAGAAAGGACACTGGAGGATGATTCTTGCCCTCCACATGTGCATGAATAAGCATGCACACACACACACACACACACACACACACACACACACAGAGAGAGAGAGAGAGAGAGAGGTACCTGCACCCTTACAAACATGCACACACATGGATAGTAAAATAACAGACAGGCATCGTGAATACCCCAGGCTGAGTTAGACAAAATTATCCTTCCACTCACACTGTAGACTGCAATTCTGGGGGCTCAGTGAGGAAAGTGCTCGCTGTGAATGAAATCAGGAAGACCCAAATTCCAATGTCTTGCACCATGTGAAAGCAAAGAAGGGCTGTGCACACCCAAACCCCAGCATGGTGAGGTGAGCACGGAGAAAGGCCGATTCCAGGAGCTCGCTAGTAGGCCAGCCTAGCCCGAATGGTGAGCTTCAGGTTCAATGAGAGAACCTGTATCCACAGGTAAGTGGAGAGTGACATCCTCCGCTAGCCTATACATGCACTAGCACAGGACACACATGTGTGCATATTGCACATACACAACACATATCCCCTGCACACACAAAGGAAAATTATCATTCCACACTTACAAGTGACAAATGTATGTACAGCATATGTAAGGCATGAAGAGGTAGAGTATGGATGGACAGTGGCCTTTGCTCTTGTTCACACTGCCCATTAGCAAGCCTCAAACTTCACTCGTAGACTATGGACTTCGGGGGGTATTCAGAATCAAGAACAGTGAGGAAAGAACCATCATCTTCATCAGATCCCTCCCTCCTGCCCCTCCTCTTTACCCCCTGTCTTTTCTGACATCCGAGATCTTACAGATTCATGTGTATAATTAGAGTGCAGTACAGGACAATCAACATTTCAGAGCTGAAACACACCCAGGGAATAAGGGCCAGGGCCTCGACCACCCTTGACAGAGGGGGAAAGTGATCTGGTGGAGGAGCCGCTGTCTACAATAGGCAGGAGCTCCTCTGGGGGCTCCTTGAGCCCGTGTGAAACGGCCCCTGTGGGTTCAAGTACACTGGGATGGAGCTCATTTGTATTCATGGTCCTTTTCTCTCCCTTAAATTCCTCTCCCTACCTTGACCTCTTAGATAATTGCCCTTAACTAGACTCTGCCCCCTCCCGTCTCAGACTGTGATGGAGGCTAATCATACCAGGGAGCCACAGGAGTAATGGCAAGGGGGATGAGGTGCCCCAGAGGCAGGGGGGCTGGGATGAGCAGGGTCTTGGGCAAGATAAATGGCGGCAGAAAGTCCCTATGCCCTTAAGGCTTTGTCCTCCAGTAGCTTTAGGGATGAATGCCCCATGTGACAAACTGAACACTTTTCTCCTAAACCCCAGGAAAAAAAAATCTCATTACGACCATTTATCTTCGAAGAAATCAAAATGCGCCCTGTTCCCCACCTCCCAAGGAAAGGTTAGGTCTTTTTGCTCAAGCCTACGGACTTTAACCTCATAAATATTCCCAGCCAAAAGATCTTATTAAGAAGGTATGTCTCCCAGGAGCATAAAACCATCAAGCTGTAAATTTTATTTAATTTCCCATGAGATCTTATGGCCTCATACATATAATTAGAGCGCACTATAGAGCACTTTTTGTGTTTTGTCAATAAATCACCGGGGAACAATCAACGTTTAAGAGGACAAGCTGTAATGATTTTTCAGACCCCTAAGCAATCGCGCCTCCACGATGGCAAGCCGGTCTTTAACCTCATCTAACCAGGACTGTGGACTGCAGTGTCAGATAGGGCCCCAACACTTAATCCTATTAGATTCCCCGGCCCAGACAATAACGGCACGATACCCAGGGGACGTATTGATTTTGATGTGGCGGTCAGGAGAAGATGAGCCGACCCAGTGACAGTGTTTTTATTAAGTGTTTACAAATTAAATACCTGCAGTTCTGAGACAACTATGAGCAGAGCAAGCAGAGAGCGATGAGGGTGAGGGACCGGGCAGCAGGCTCCATCCCATTCCCAACAGCTCCCTGACTTATTTTTGGAAAATGCATTTATTCGTTACGGATGTCAGAGGACAACTTGAAGGAGCGGATTCGCTGCTTCCACCATGTGGGTCCCGAGAACGGAACTCAGGTCGCTAAGTCCGGCGAGTGCCTTTACCCACTGAGCCATCCTGCCAGTCCACTTCTGTGTTTTCCTCCCACGCCCCTCTGCTGTCTGCAGTGTCCTTGAGCATCTCAAGGCCACTCCCCGGAAGTCCTGCTTTCTTGCTGTATTTCTTTTTCCTTCATGCACCAGGGCTTGAATCCAGGACACTATGAATGTAAGCCAAGCCCTTTACCACTGAGCTGTATCTCTAGCATTCTGTCCTCCGTAGCTTTGGTGGCCAGATTTTCCACAAAGCCAGGGCGCTATGAAAGAAACTCCATAAGAATTATTTTAAGCTTGCAGGGACCACAAACTCATGGCATGGTGTTAACTCATGTAAGAAAATGCTTCTTAAATGAAAGCACCGACTGCTGCCTCCCTTGGCTGGGTGGGGCTGCAGAAGGGAGAATCCTGCTCCTCTGGGTTCTCTTCATATTGATTTCTAAGGGACTCCATAACCTGTCTCCCATTTGAGAACTGGCACAACAGGTGTCTCCCCTATTAGAACCTGTTTTTAAAAATCTGTATGTGCGCACATGTAGGCCAGAGGACAGCCTCTGGTGATGGTCCTCACGGTCCACCTCAGTTGAGGTGGAGACTCCTTTGCGCACCTGAGTATTATGCCAGGCTACATAGAACTCAGCTTCTGGGGAATTTTCTTGCCCCCCCCCGTCCCCGCCTTTTTTAAGGAGGGCAGGGGTTATAGATATATGCACAGCTATGTCCGGCTTCTGAGATTCCAAACTCAGAGCTTCACGCTTGTAAAGCAATCAGTGTGGCCACAGGTCATCTTCTCGGCACCTAAACTGTATTGAAAAGTCTGGCTTTCTTAGCCAGGTGTTCAGCCCTTGCCACTGTATACCCTGAATGTGTCCCTCACTCCTCTGTCCCGTGTGATCTTTCCGCCATCATCCACAGCCGCATATCAGGGCCACCATTCATGTTCACTTTCAACAAGACATCTGCTGTCCTCACACTCCTCGGTGGTTTTCCTCCCTGCTCTGTCTTCCCTGTCCTAGTCTTTGAGGCACCACTGAAATTTCTCCTGCTCTTACCCGTCCAAGTATGATGTCCTCTGGGCTCCTATGATCTCAGCATTTCCTGCCAGGATGGTATGCGTCCCACTTCCTAGTGCATCCATGATACTTGTGGCGCTCTGAGCCCCTCCCTTTCCCCACTTTCCTTTTATTATACAGGAGCCAAAACTGGAGGACTCACCATAGAATGGGGCTGTGGATCAACTGTCTCATTGGATCACTGATAAGGGTGTCTTGGGTGTGAGAAACATCTTGTTTATCTGGTGTAAAGAGAGACAGTTGTCCGGTGATTTCTTTTCTTCTCAAGAGTATGCCGTCTTGGACTTGGACCAGTAGCCATGGCAACTAGAGCAGAACACTAGGCAGATCTATGGTACTAGTATTGGGGCTCTAACACCTCCTATAGAAGATGGAAGAAATGGTGGTCAAGATACGCTCAGCTAATGTCCCTCCATCTTCCCCCGGCTGCAAGTAATCTTGGGAGTTGCTAGAGAATATGAGAAGTGGAAGGGAAAATAAAATTGGAACTTGATGATGCAGCTTCCAGAAGCCCTCATCCATGCTGAGGTGATGCTTTGCTATGAAAACAACGATTTTAGAGTTCCCCATGTGACTCTAAGTAAACTTCTCACCATCCTGTGTAAGCAAGAACAAATAAACTCAACTGTCTCAACAGTGACTTTGGTGAAATTGTACTTTGGTCTACCACGAATGCCTATCTGGATGAATAGGTATTTTTGCATCTCCCAGGAAAAGTTAGTGCAGCAAACAGGATCTCATGAAGTCCAGGCTGACCTTGAGTTTTCTATGTAGTGGGAGACCTTCAACTTCTTATCTTCTTGGGTTGAATGTGTGGGCTACTAGGCCCCACTGGAAATCAACCCATCTCTGGTTTCCCACAATGATCATAGGTGGAAGATAGGGTGGTTCCTCTTCTGGACTGGTTCCCGCAGCTCTTTCTGGCATGCCAACAGGAGACTGATCGGGAATAGGCATCCTAAGGATCTGCTCTGCTTGTGACTTTATGACTCTAAGAATGTAATGTTAGAATCCAGCAACAGTCTGTCCTTCCCCCCTCACAGACGGGACAGGCACCCGACAGAGATATCAGGAGCCACTGGCTAACACACTTCCAGGTGCCAGGATCTCTCATCTGGAAAGTGAATTTACATCGATGTGGGCATCTGTAGTCACGTACCCTACACTCCACCCCCTTTCTACCCTTTGGCAAGGCACTCAGAGAGCATGGATATGGGCTTATGCTATGAAATCTCCCCCTTCCTTAGAAATAAGAAAAGAAGCCCCTCTTCTGCCACGGGAGCTCTGATTCATCTCTTCAGAGCTCCCTTCATGTTGTCTGTCTCTGGTGCTGGGGTCTGAAGGCTCCACGGAGCCTTCACCATGCTGTCTTCTGACTGTCTGTCTGTCCATGGTGTTAATAAGCTCATCAGTGTCCTTCCTAAAAGCCCCTATCCCGAACCTTCTAAGGATCTATCAAAACAACTCCTGAGGACATAGCTCCCATTTTCTGACCTGCTCCTGATTCATTTATAAATGACTTTTACCATGGGCCAATAGCTAAGCTGCACACACAGACATCAGTATGTCACTGAGTATAACCGTGTTTAGATTCCTGACTCAAAGTTGTTCTATATATGTGTTTAAACACACACACACACACACACACACACACACACACTCTACTTATTTTTCCTTATCTCAACTGAGAGAAATATATTCCAACAGTGACATGAGAGATAAAGACAAGTATACCAAGAAATCTCTCAAGGTAATCTTGCCTGTTGCCTTTTTTCTAATAATCCAATATACTCCGCAAGCATTCCCAGGCAGTCAGAGAATAGTAGGTCTTATATATCACAGTTTGTATTTATTTATTGGCACTGGGGATAAATACAGGGATTTTTACACAGTAGACATTATAAGTGTAAGTGAGTAAGCCTTCTACTCATGACTCACATTCCTCGGCCTCACTGGGGGATTCTAGGCAGGTGCTCCACCACTGAGCCACACCCCAGCCCCTCACTGGGGGATTCTAGGCAGGGCTCTACCTCTGAGCCACACCCCAGCCCCTCACTGGGGGATTCTAGGCAGGGCTCTACCTCTGAGCCACACCCCAGCCCCTCACTGGGGGATTCTAGGCAGGTGCTCTACCACTGAGACACATCCCGGCCCCTCACTGGGGGATTCTAGGCAGGGCTCTACCACTGAGCCACACTCCATCCCTCACTGGAGAATTCCAAAAAGCACTCTATCTCTAAGCCACACATTCAACTCTTTACTGGGTGATTTTAAGCAATCCTACTATAATTGAGTTATACCCTTTTGTCTTTCTTTTTTCCCCTCATTCTTTCTCTTCCTCTCCCCTTCCTTCTCCCTCCCCCCGCCCCCCAACAGAACAGCCAGAGTTTAGAATGGTGCCCGCGACAAAGTCCTCGAAAACATAAACTTTAACATTATGGGCGTAACTGTCAGTTTTGTCCTGGGCTTTGAGCTGAGGCTTGTGTCCCTTGGTCTCTGTAGGCTCTGCCTTTCTCACTGTGCTAAAATACAGATTTAGAGTTCGATTACCACAGTGTTAGGGGACCACCAAAGTCACTTAAAACCCATCTCTTCTTTTGTAGATTGAGCTTTTATTCCATGTCTGACATAGATGGACAGATAGATAGGTGTGTGTGTGTGTGTGTGTGTGTGTGTGTGTGTGTGTGTAGAGGAATAAAGTGTTAGGAAACCAATGCCCCAGGCCCAGTCTCTCAGTCTTTCTCAAGGACTAATGGACCAAAGACTTTTCAAGCAAAGTGGCTCCTGCTGGTGAGCTCAAAGTCAGCGTACAGGAGGGATCTTTGACAGTTTATGCTTTCCCCACTGGAGTATGCAGGCTGTCAGGGAGGGGCAGGACGTGGGTGCCACTGAGACTAGTGTTGTTCTGAGAGAAACAGCAGCCCCGCGAAGCTTCATACCTCAGAGTTCAACTCTGAAGGATCAGAGGCAGGTGCTAGGCTCCAAAATCTAGCTCTATAAAACACATGGCTGCAAATGGCCTTTTCCTAATCTTACAGCACAGTAATTCATAACACCCTGCCTAGGAGATTTTACGACCATGTATTAATGTTCATTTAGGAGAGGAGTAGAAAGGGTATTGTCTGGATTTTTTTTTTATTTAAAAAAAAAGTCTTCACTCGGGTTAACAGTGATATCTTAGCACAGAAATTCACAGTGATGTGCCATAAAAATTGTTTCAAGGTACTATTTTTTCATCATTTTTTATATGATCTCTTCTGCACTTAACTACTGAGATTAAGTGAGAGGAGGCTGAGTAATTACATTTCCCCTTCATTTGCATCTTCATTCAATACAGATTAATCAAGAATTTATAGTGTGTCCAGCGCTGTGGTAAGGGTTTGCTGACAGGTTCTCACTTTAAAGAATTTCCAAGTTTATAAATTCATCTAAATGAAAAACTAAAAGTCACCACTACCCATGTGCCTGTGTCAATGCAAATCAAGCAATCATATCAGTAATGCCTTGAATTTCAGGACTTTGATACTTGTTGCTAATTATAGAAAAAATGGAGGGGGGTGGTTCCATGACATGACTCAGTGGGTGTGTGCTGCTAAACCCAATGATCTGAATTCTCATTGCAAGGGCCATACAGTGGAGGAAGAGAACTGACCCCTGAAAGTTGTTCTCCGGCCTTCACATGCATGTGGTGGCATGCAGACACCCATATACAAATGCACATATGATAAATAGATAAAATGTTAAAAGAAATAAAAGCTGAAGATATAATTCAGTTGACAAGTGCTCATCCAGCATACATAAGGCTCTATCTGGGTTCCACTCCCAGCAAAATAAAATATTTGTGGTAACGCATGCCTGTAGTCAGAGCACTCTGAATATGGAGGCAGGAAGATCCGAAGTTCAAGGTCATCCTCAGCTATATAGTGAGTTTGAGACGAGTCTGGGGTATAAAAGACCCTGAGTCTCAATAAAAACAAAACAAAACAAAATAAAAAGGTTACATTTAGGGAGAAGAATATTTAAAGATAATTGCACATAGGTGAAAAACCCAGTCACGAAGCACAGTTAGCAGGGCAATGGGGCAATGCGGCCCTTCTACGCTTCCGGATGAGACAGGGGGCTCATGGGAGCCCTGGAGGAAATCACAGCCTCAGAGGGAAAGGGAGGAGTAGAGACACAGTGACACCAATATCCCCGCACATCAAGGGAAGAGAAGAATAAATTGGGGTTGAGAGCAGCAGTCAGTTTAATGCAGGTGAAAGGAGGGGGGTGCCTGGAGACAGTGGTTTATAGAAAAGGCAGGGAGTCACTCGTCATTCATTATTGATGGATAACTTCCCATCCCCAGAACATCTGATGTTATCCTCAATAGGAAACATGTCTGTCAAAGAAAGCAGCGGAGTGGGAGGGCTCCGTGTCCAGACAGCGGCCCTGCTAGTAGGATGTCAGAATGAAGACTCTATTAGAGGTGCACACACACGGAAATTTAGCAGCAGGTGCTTCTGGGTGATGGGATTACCAGACACCTTTATTTTCTTCTCTGTACTTATCTTGATGTTTTTGATATGGAACATGACTTACTTTGATAACAGAAGAGCAATACTTGTTATTTCTCAAAAAAGGTAACAACCAAGACAACAGAACACACAAAAAGGATAAAATAAACTAAATTGGGGGCTGGAGGGATGGATCTGTTGGTTATCCAACTGACTGTTTGCCTTGAAACCTTGAGATTCTAAGTTTGACTCCTCAAAACCCACATTTTTAATAAGGCCAGGGATATATGCTCATAACCTTAGTACTGGGGAGGCAGAGGGAGGCTTTGCTGAAAATTGCTGCCTAGTCAGCCTAATCTATTCATTGAGCTCCATGCCAGTGACAGACCCTCTCTCTAAAACTAAGGTGGACAGAATACAAGGAACCATACCTTGGTGTGGAAGTCCTTCTGTGTATGTGTTGCTTTTATTGGTTAATGAATAAAGAAGCTGACTTGGCCTGTGATAGGGTAGAGTAGAGCTAGGTGGGGAAAACTAAACTGAATGCTGGGAAAAAGAAGGTGGAGTCAGAAGAAGCCATGTAGCCCCACCGGAGACAGATAGATGCCAGATGCCAGATGCTGGACAGCCACATGGTGATACACAGATTAATAGAAATGTGTTAAATTAAGATGTAAGAGCTAGCCAATAAGAAGCTAGATCTAATAGGCCAAGCAGTGATTTAATTAATACAGTTTCTGTGTGGTTATGTCGAATCTGGGAAGCCAGGAACAAACAAGAAGCCTCCTACATAATAGCTAAGGTTGTTTTCTGGATTCAACACACACACACACACACACACACACACACACACACACACACAAAATACGGATACATGCCTCTTCCTTTACATACTTTACACACTCAAATTTAAGAAAAGGCAAAATAAAATAAAACTGGAGATTCCTAGACCATCTCAGGTGATGAGGCCTTTCATACCATCATTTGACAGTTACAGAACTCCCCCAAGCCTGTTAATGATCTGAGATTTGATCTATATTCTTATCCAGCTTTCACAAATCTATAAATAAGCTCATCTCAGGGTTACTGCTATTATAAATTAATTATGGAAATGTCAAGTGAGTCAGGTATGTGCTGTGGAGTAACAGGAGGGTAGTGACCCACCAAGCACAGAGCACAGCTTAGGGTGACCTCCGTGCAGATTTCATAGCTTCTGGCCCAGTTCCAGAGAGTTTAACCTTCAGGAAGACAGCGCTCCAAGTTGGTCTCCTCGAAACTCATAGAGAGAGCTAGAAAGATGACTCCTACTGGTTGTGCAAGAGAAAGAAGCCACTATTTTCATAGTCGCTTATGCCTGCTCGCAAGAGACCATCAGAATTGGACTGACGGTCATTATCCCTTTTAGAAGGAGAATGTGTGTGTGGGAGGGGGGGAGGGAGTCATTGGGCCCCTGCTTGAGATTCTAACTACTCCTCCCTGACCAAACTGCACATGACCACAGAAGTGCTATGGGCTAGGGAAGGTTAGCTGAAGGAGCTCCATCTACGCAGTTGTGGGAAAGCCATCACCCACGCTGAATGAAGGTTCTCCAGTGTGGCTGCTCTGGGGTTTCCCATGTTCCTGCCAACAACTCCTCAGTCATGTCCACAAATAAGCCTGGTGTGAAGTTTGCTGAGATTACACTGAGGCCTGCTGTTGGGACGTTTTGAGAAGAGAGTAGAGACTGTGTATGTATCCATAGGGAAGAAATTCTTGCAGGACATAGGCACTTCTGAATAGTTTTAAGGGACATGATTGTGTCTTTTCCCTCACTGGGGACAGAGCGGGCCTATCTTTGTATAAATATGAGGAGACCAACATTTTGAGATCCTGACCAGGGATTATGACAAACACCTTTAGGGTGGGTTTTTCCACCTCAACCGGACCAATGTTGGTTATGTGACTTCTACTCACCAATCCCACGGGACTCTTTCCTACAAACACATGATTACTACCTTTGTGAGACCCAGAACTAGGTTAGATACCCTCAAGAGTGTGAGAAGGCCAAATAAACTGTGCACCAGACAAGCAATGTCCGTAGGACAAACAATTAGATTTTACCCAAAGCAGCATCTCAAAGGACTTATAGGAAACCAAAATAAGACTGGGCCTCCCTGGAAAGGGAGAGACAATCTCAACTTAAAATTGTTCCCCCGTGGATACATTTCTGGGGTCTTAGCTATGGCTTGGGGAAGGATGCTGTAACAGAATAGCCACCCCTGGCAGAGCTCTATCAGGCCCAGGCTTTTTCCAAATTGATGTTAATGCTACAAATCAACTTGACAGGATGCAGAATCACAGAGTAGACAAACAGTGGAGCATGACCATCCTGAGGGAGTTTCTCCCCTGGGCTGAGCTAAGAGGGTCCTCCTTAAATGTGGGAGGCACCAAGGCACAGGTTGGTGATCTGGGCTGAATACAAAGGAGCAAGTGGGTTGTGCTTCCTGGCTACAGGGGCAGCGTGGCTACTCACCTCATGCTCCTGCTGCCATGCTGGCCCTGCCACGATGGCTGTGCCCTCAAACTGTGAGCCGCAACAGCCCTGCCTTCCTTAATTTGCTTCTTGCCAGGTACTGTGCCACACTGGTGAGAAAATTAACTAATATACTATAATTATCCATCATCTCGACCTTCTGAGATTGGCACCGTCTGGCTTTCTCCACAGTGAAGACGCAGGCTTGAGGGAGTAAGTGAAGCCTCAAGGTGGTAAAATCAGTATCTGATATTGGTTTGCTAGTGTCAGATGAGCTCACGGTTTCTATAACACAGGAAGACAGACAGCTCTGTGGCATATCATATCATTTTATGTCATCTGCAACAGTCCACCGAGTACAAGTCTCACCCAAACCTGCACGGAATTCCATGTCATTATAACACACTACCAGCATGCGATACCTTGAGTTTATATCTGTGTGGGATATACGTCTTGGGTAACTCCTCTATGGTGGGAACATCAAACTGTCATCCCTACCGAAGACTGTATCTGATGTTCCTTAACGGCAATAACGCACAGTTTATCTTCAGAAATGTTCTGAGACTGGCGGTAAGCAGGGTGTAGGTGTCATGAGAGGGAAGTGAGGACAAAGACTGCGAGCCACCAGAACCCAGTGTGAACCTCATCTTTGGGCACCCATTAGGCCTTTCCGCATCTACCCTCTGTGTTCATTACCTTGGACAATTCATGGTGTAGGAGGTTCTTCTGTTCATGTGTTGCTTTCACTGGTTAATGAATAAATCAACTGCTTTGGGCATGATAGGGCAGAACATAGGTACGGAGAGAAGACAGAACTGAATGCTGAGAAGAAGGGAAGAGTGATAGAAGCCATGGATCTTCTGCCTGAGATGGATGCCTGTTAGAATCTTGCCGGTAAGCCACAGTCACGTGGAGATACACAGATTAATAGAAATGGGTTAAATTAAGATGGAAGAATTACCCAATAAGAAACTAGAGCTAATGGGCCAAGTAGTGTTTCAATGAATACAGTTCCTGTGTGGTTATTTCAGGTGTAAGCTAGTCAGGCAGCTGGGACAAACAAGGGACCCTCTCCTTGCAATAAATTCATGTATCTCTGAAGAAAAGAAAACCAAGAAAAGGGGACTAGGGAGATATCTCAGGGGTGAGAGGGCTTGCTGTGCAAGTCTGAGGACCTGTGTTCGAATCTCCAGCACTCATGTGAAAAGTCAGTTGCTGTGGAAGTGGAAATGAGGATCTCTGGGGCTGGTTGATTTACAGCCTAAACCCTAGGTCATTTAGAGACCTCACCTCAAAGAATTAGGCAGAAAGTAGTATAACAGTATCATAGACAATCTCCTTTGACCTCCACATACATGCATGGATGTACAGATATATACATATATGTATGACTAACACACATACATGATAAGGTATGCTTAGTGTTACACAAAGATTTATAAATTTATGACAGAGATACTAAAACCCATGGAATTACCCAAGTAGGGGCACTTGTGCTTATTCTGTTTGGAGACATGTGCTATATGGGAGTGGGTTACAAGTTGACTCTTCTTGTGGCTTTGTCTTATTCTCATTTAGACAATCAATTCCTCGAGGGTAGCATGTCTCATTTATCCTGCTTGCTCCCCCAAGAGATGCTCAACCACTGCAGTTTATTAACTGATAGCTTATTTCTCTTCAAATTACTGTGTTGTAATTGAGCACCTCTATCGGAGAAGGCACTCTGGGGAAATTTTTAAAAATTTATGAAACCAAGCTCTGTGTAGGAAATCACTACGGCCACTTCGGTCTTTATTAATTTTTGAAGAAGTGGGGAGGGGCATGTGCATGTGAGTGCCACGTCTGTGGAGGCCAGAAGAGGGTTTGGGTTCCCAGGAGCTGGAGTTACTGCTATTGTGTGCTGGGAACAGAATCTGGGTCCTCTGCAGGAGAAGCAAGAACTCTTAACCACTAAACTACCTATTCAGTTCCTGCTTAGGTGTTTGGATGCAACGCAGAGTGGTGGAGTGTAAAGTAATATGAAGAAAGCCCAGGAGCAAGGCTGCTGAGATGCACAACTGTTAAGGGTGCTTGCCCCAGAGCCTGATAATATGCGCTTGATCCCTAGATCCCACATAGTGGAAGGAAAGAAATGATTCGTGATCTACTTGTAGGTGGTGGCATGTGCACACATGAGAGCACACACACACACAGAGACCCACACGGTGCAGAATATTTGTTTACACTGTGTGAAGATGTGTCATTGTGATGGTTTAGTAAAGAGCTGAATGGCCAATAGCTAGGCAGGAGAGAAGAGGTAGGACTTCAGGACAGAAAGAGAACCATGGGATGAATCTAGGCACTCAGAAGATGCCAGAGAGACTGAAGAAGTCTGGCATATGGTACATAGGAGAGGTAATCAAACCATGTGGCAAAATGCAGATGAATAGAAACAGGTTAATTTAAGTTATAAGAGCTAGTTGTAAGCTAAAGCTAAACTTTTTATTTTTTTTTTCTTTTAAGGCCAAGCTTTCATAACTAGTATTAAGTCTCTGTGTCTTTTTTTTTTTTTTTTGTGAGCTGGTAGTCAAAAGAAATGTCTGACTATATACACACACAATGTAATTTTAAAAAAAGCCAGGTGGTGGCACATGCCTTTAATCCTAGCACTTGGGAGGCAGAGACAGGCGGATCTCTGTGAGTTTGAGGCCAGCCTGGTCTACAAGAGTTAGTTCCAGGACAGGTTCCAAAGCTATAGAGAAACCCTGTCTCGAAAAAAACAAAGTCAACTATATGGGGAAGGATGAGGTAGGTGTGCTGGAAACAATATGATTCAGTGGGGCCAGAGATGGCTCTGTGGATAAAACACCTGCCTTGCAGGCATGAGGACCAGAGTCAGATCTTCTAGAACCCACTCTTAAAAACAGCCAGTGTGCTGTAATCCCAGCATTGGGGAGGCTCAGACAGGAAGATTCTGGATTGCCAGACAGTCCAGCCCTTTCTTGCATGTGTGGGGAGCCGAAGGCTAAGAGGAAATGTAACAGACGGCTAGAAAATCATGCTGGTGATAAAGGTCTCCAACTGGCCAGCCAACTGACACTGGGTATACCTAATCACAGTATATGAGAGCAATGGAAAGGACTTCATGTCCCCATGGGCAGCGACACTTCCAGATGCCTGTTCTCAGATGGTTATACACCTAGCAGTAGGGAGGCATTCAAACTTCAAGGTCTGGAGAAGGGAGACGGTTCCATGGGTAAAGGGATGGCTGTTCAAGTGTGAGAACATGAGTTCAGACCCCCAGGACCCACGTAACAGCTGGGTGCCCAGCATGAACATCTGTAATCCCAGTGCTCTGACCAAGAGATGGGAGGTAGAAACAAGCTTGCGGCTTGCAGGCCAGCAGTACTGGCTCAGGTGGTGGCAAATAAAAGTCTTTTTCAGTGAATGTGGGAGGAGAGGACGTGTACACAGATCACACACATATGCTCACGTAACACATCCTGCCCTCGGAGGCAAGCTCTGCAGAAATACGAATTTAGCTCGAATTGTAAACTAGGGTGTCTTAGGAGACGCTGAGGACCATGATGATTCTAAGACAAAGAGAAGCGGGGACTTTTCCTGCAGACCCCTCATCGGCCTGTGGAAGCATCCAGGCCTGGCACAGACTCTCTGGAGGCTCTTAGAAAACTGAACTGAAGGACACAGGCACGGTGAGCAGGTGGGGGAATTGGGGTGGGAGTAAGTGAACTTTACCCTGTGAGTCAGATTAGCTAATTACACGGTGCCCTCCGTGAGAAGGCTTTGGCCTACAGCCTTCAGATGATCCTTATTTAAATGTTCTGGTCTGGTTCTCTAGTGGGCTATTTGTAATTAGAGGAGCGTTCGATGTCAGAGTGCAAAGGGGGTTGGTACGTTCCCCTGAAGCCAATTTACTTTATGGTAGGTGATTCCCCAGGGACGGCTGTGGCCAAGGTGAACATACAGAGAAGAGTTTGGGCTGTCTACTCTACCATGCTTGGAGAGTGGGGACGATGAAGTTTAAAGGCAGGATCTCGTGTAGCTCAGGCTGGCCTCCAGCCCCATCTCCAAACATCACTTTTCATTTCTGATCCACCTTCCCCCACTTTCTAAGAGATGGGATTTCCGGTGTGTGCTACCACACATGGTTTATGCAGTGCTGGGGATGGAACCCAGGGCTTCACGTATGCTAGGCAAGCAGTCTACCAGTGGGGTTACAGTCGCAGTCCCTCAGGTGTGTTTTTTTTTAATCGATTGCAGGATCTGATAAGCATGATGGTTAATCTTTATTGTTAGCCTGACTGGATGGAGAACCACCAGGAAATACTATGTATCAGTGAGGGATTTTCTAGATTAATTGAAGTGGGAAGACCATTCCCTCTCCCCCGCCCCGCCCCGCCCCGCCCCGCCCCAAGTGTGGCTGACACTATTCCTTGGGCTGTAGTCCTGGAGTAACTAAATGGGTGAAACCACCTAGGTGAGCACCAGTGTTCATTTCTGTTTCCTGACTGCGGATGCAATGTGACCAGCTGCCTCAAGCCTCTGTTGTCATGGCTACCCCAACATGATGGATGAGACTCTTGACCTGTGAGCCGGAGTAAACTCAACCTGTAAGTGGCTTTTGTCAGCTGTTTTGTCCAGCAAAGAGGAAAGTAACTAAGAGGCACCTTGATACACACAACTGGAGCCAGAACCTTAGACACAACATAGCTGATGGCTTAGCATTGGGCATTACTGGGCATGTTTTATGGTCTGGTTTCTATGATGATGAAGTGATAATTGACATGCACCACTTAGGGTGGGGGCTCCATCTTGGGGAAGCAGAGCAGTACACTCCAGGTACTATGAATTCTCCTGACTTGAATAAGGCAAGGCTGACCCACCTGGGGTGTGTGTGTGTGTGTGTGTGTGTGTGTGTGTGTGTGTGTGTGGTGTCTTTCCTCAGGGAAGACATGCAAAAGCCAAATCTGTAGAAAAAGATACAGGGACCCTAGACCTAATATAACATTAGATTCATGTAATTTCATACCAAATATCATCTCATTGGGATCACCCTTGAGTAAATCTCAAACTGTTGGGGCTGGAGAGATGATTCAGCTGTTAAGAGCGTGACTGCTCTTGCAGAGGACCTGAGTTCAGGTCTCAGCACCCATCTCAGGCCTCTCACTACCTGCTTTAAGTCCAGCTCCAGAGAATCCGATGAAGGCGTTTTCTGGCCTCCGAAGGTACCCACAAGAGTCTATGCATACCCTCATACATACATGTAACAAAAAATAAAAATAAAAAACAAAATCCAGAGTCATGCTGAAACTGGCACAAAGACAAAATCTACAGAAATGGATCAAGCCAGTCTTTCCTAGTGACCTGGTGAGGAACGGGGTCCATAAACACCAAGAGATTTGCTCACCGTGTAGCTACAGTAGGGCCATTACGGTTATTTAAAGCCGGCTTGCACTTGACTCCGGTTACACACTGGAGCTCACATAACTTCTGAACGTGTTGGGCTACTCTCAGAAAGCTGGAATGTGTGTGTGGAGCATGTTTTAAAGGCTTGCAAGATGCTAAGTGTTCACACAAGCTGTGAAAGCCGCCTGGCTTGCCCCCCGCTCCCCATCCCTTCCCATCTCCCCCTGTACGAGCATCGAATGTTATCCGGAGTTAATGAAAAACAGAAGTGTAGGTCTGAATAACTAGGCTGTCTAACTACATTACACTGAAATGAAAAGTTCAGACTCTGACTGAAAAGAGCCAACTTAACAGCTACGGAGCCTCGGGAAGGAGATCCATCTTGTAAGCCAAGGAGTTTATTGATGAAGCCCCCTGATACCCAGTTCAGTGCCACCGCTCTGCTGAAAGATACTTAATTTCCCTCCACCCCACCTCGTAGAGATGGTGTTCAAGTAGAGGGCTCAGAAGACTAACGCGAAAGGCAAATCCGAGGCACTTTTGGAGATATCTGATCCAATCGGGGGTGACAGAGTGATCCGAACAGTAGCTGGCCCAGACCTGAGAAACTCATTTTTCCCCCCAGCAAATATGTCTGTTTCTACTTAGAGATACAGTGCCCTGTGCTGAAATGTTGATTGCAGATGGTGACTTTCCTAAAGCCACTTAAACAAAGCCTGCCTCGCCACAATTCTTGTATTCTTGTCCCCATTAGCTAGTACATGGCTAATGGCTGGTGACTAGTTTAAATAATGTCTCAGTACTCAGTACATAAGATGTGACATCCGGAGCTGAGTTACACTTGTCAGTGAACACCCCCGGGTCCTCCACATTCACCAAATGCCCCAACAACAGGAGATGTCCCTGGCATGCTCCTCTCATGCCCGTCCCACGCTGTACTTAACTTGAAAAAACAAATTAAGCAACCTAGGCATGGTGGCACATGCCTGTAACCCCAGCAGTTTTAGGGTAAAGGGTGCAGTACCTGTAAGGAGGTTTGTCAAGGGTAAGGACGTGCAGCTTTCTGTCCTCCCTGTTCTCAGTTCCTGCTGGTCTGGACACTGTCTTCCACCATTCCAGTCCCCCACGATCAGACCACATCACAGACTACCACACAGGAATTCTGCGGTCTGTTCTGGAATGCTCTTCTCACACACCCAACTTCTTCATGTGCACAGGTAGACGCTTACACCTTCAGCTGGTGTGCACCTTCTCCTCAAGGTCTGCTTTGCCTGTCACATCAAGCCCTCCCACTCCACCTTCCCCCCTGTTAACTTATTTTTTAGTCTCTTAAACACATATGCAGACAGTATCTTGAGTAATGTACTTTGGTGTTTCTATGCATGTCTCCCAAACCTTAGCTCTGCAAAGGCAGAGAAATGATCACATCTCCAGTTCCTGTACTACTGCCTGACATGGGGTGGGTGGGTAAAAGATAGTCATTATTACTATTTTCTTATCATTGTAATTTTGAAACAAGAGTCTCAAGTAGTCCATGTGGCTTCAAATTTGCTAAGCTGTCAGTGGTGACCTCGAACCTCCAGTCGTCCAGATTCCATACCCTGAGTGCTGGGATTATAGACGTGTACCTTATTGAGATAGTTTTTAAAGGTGAGTGGGAAGCTGGGGGATGGCTTAGCAGATAAAGTGCTTGCTCTTGCCATATAAAAGATGAAGACCCAAGTTTGGATCCCCAGCACTCCCTGTAAAAAGCAGGGTGTGGGGCACACACCTATAACCCTAGCTCTAGCGGGGTAGAGACAGGAGGACCCATGCGGCTCACTGGGGAGCCATTCTTGCCAAGTTTATGAGCTCTAGGATTAGGGAAACCTTATATCAAAATAATAAAGGTGGAGAGAAATTAAGAAAGGTCCCAGCCAGCATCACCTTCTGGCCTTCATATGCATAGGCAACATGTGTGTGAACATGTACACGTGTACACATTATGCACACACATACAATGAACTGAAAATAGGGACTACACAATGTTGAGGAACTTGGACACTAAGCTGAAAATGTGCCACATACTCAGAGTCTCGATGATTCCCGTTCTTTTGATGTCTTCAGCATCCTTTGAGAGGGAAACCAAGCCCTCAATTTGATTCCAGCCTTACATACCTCTTTCTTTCCCTTCCCCTCCCCCAGATCACACTAGACGCCTTTTTTTTTTCTTTTTACATAACTGTACTCAGAAAGTCATTCGAGAAACCTGCTTGAAAGACCGGCCATGTTTTGTCGATTATAGCCATAAACTCTGGAAACACTATACCCAACAAGGGACGTACTCAAATACCACTTGAATTGGAACCTCTCTCTTCAAGAATCCTTCTTTCAACAGCTTTTGTGCAGTGGAATAGACAGACCCAGTGGGCTGCTGGGTTAATTACAGCTCTGCAAAACTCTACCTGTCCCTGGGGGAGGGGGAGCCGCGCCTGCCTCGCTTCGCCTGTTTTGAAGGCGTCACTTGCTTGGCTTCCTTCTTGATCTTCTTATATGATTTCCAGCCCTTCCATCCCCAAGAATGATTCCCAGGTGAAGCTATCCAGGCAATTCAACAGCTCAACGCACTCCTGGGGGTCAGATCCCCAAGGCTTTTGCTGCTGACACAGACAACTAAGAGCTGCCATCTGTGGCATGTTTGCCTAGGGGCAAAAGGAATGGGGACAGAGAGGGAAAGTGATCTAGCTGTTACTGTTCCCTTTGGGAGTGGAGGTAAAAACCCTGGGCTTCTCTTTCTCTCTCTCTCTCTCTCTCTCTCTCTCTCTCTCTCTCTCTCTCTCTCTCTGTGTGTGTGTGTGTGTGTGTGTGTGTGCGCGCGCACACGCGCGCACACACACACATTTTATTCAAAAACATGTGCATGTGTGTGCTCAGGAAGGTAGAGGCCAGTGGTTAACACTAAGTGTCTTACCTGCTCTACACTTACTTACACACACACACACACACACACACACACACCACACACACCACCTCCATTCCTTTTTCCTTCCTTCTTTCTGACAGTATCTCTTCTATCTCAGGCAGGCCTTGAACTTGCTGTGTAGTTCAGGATGATCGTGAATTCCTGATCCTCCTGCCTCCACCTCCCTATGTGCTAGGATTATAGGCACGTAATACCCTATCTGGTTTATGTGGTGTTGTGGACGGAGCCCAAGGCTTTGCTTATGATAGGGCAAGCATTCTATTTATTGAGCCACAGCCTTAGTCCCAGCCCCACTCGCCTTTATTATTTGAGACAGGGTCTCTAACTGACCCGGAAGCTCATCAGCTCAGCCAAGCTGACTCACATAACAGAGCTGGGGTTGTAAGTGCACACTACTGTACCTACCTTCTTACTTACATAAGGAACAACTCGGTTCCTTGAGTGACAAGCTCTTTACCAACGGAGCCATCTCCTCGTTCTCTGCTCTGTTATTTTCATGATTCTCCTCCTTCCTCCCACCACCCCTTCTCCCACTTTTAGACTACACTGCGTTTGCTTCCTGACTCAGATCTCTGTATATCCCTGTGCTCTAAGTTTCTCCAGCCCTACTCTGGATAATTCCAGGGATCAGACAGACCCTGGTGGCCCAAGTCACGTTCGCACAACGTGGAGTGTCAGAAGGGGCTTTTTGACACGTCAAAGGAATCGATCACAGCATCACTGCGCTGGCCAAGTTCAATACCCTTCACCAGGCAGGCTTCCAAGTCCCTCTGCCCAAGATCTTTCTTTACCTTCAACATGGTTTGCTTTGGCCACATCTCCTGCATTTGGGGTTTCGTGGATGAGTCTAGAGGGTCAGATACAATTCCTGGTACTCTCATGGCCTCTTTCTCTGTTTTGTGGGTGGGGAGATGGCTGGGGTAACAAAGCTTCTAGAACCTTTACTTAATAGATGACATAGAGCAGTGGGGAAGGAGGAAAGACTAGAAATCTCCTTCTCTTACCCACCTCCCTTTCATGTGGGTCAGTGTTAGAACACTTTCTTTGTATGCATAAGGCCCTCAGCATTTTACAAATCCAAAGAGAACTGGATTAAACCAAAAGAACTTCTTGCCCCACGTGGTTGTGAGGCCTGTAATAATACCGGAACTGAAAAGGCTGGATCAGAAGGCTGTGAGACTATGGCTCCCCTGGGATATATAGTTTGACTCTGTTCAGAACAATGGGAGTGAGGGCTGGAGTCAGGACCCCCAGAACCACGTGTAAGAAGGGTGGGTTTGGTGTCCTGCCTGCAGTCTCAGAACACAGGCAGTCGAGACAGAATACCCAGAGCAACCTGGGCAGCAAGATGAGCAGAAATGCTGAGTTCTAAATTTAACAAAAGACCCTGCATCCATGAGTAAGATCGAGAAAGACACTCAGTGTCAGCCTCTACCCTCTACACACACGTGCACTCCCTAACATGTGTACTTGAATACATGAAACTACATGTATACACATATACACACACACATGTCAAAAGTAGATCTACTAAATGACCCAGGTATACCACGTGACCTAATGGACTCTGTCAACACATCACAGAGGTATAAAACAGCCCATTTTGGGGGAATGATCTAAAATTCTCCCAGCTTAGAAACCCCAGTTTCTTTGCTCACTGGCAATGAGACAGCTGCCCGCGTTTTCTTCCCACTCTCTAATGCAATGTTAATACTGTTTGCGCCACTAACCTGTCTACCTTTTGCCCCAGACTCTCTGTCCAGGGGAGATTCCCAGATTTCAGTTGCCCCTCCCTCCTTCCTGCCCCCAATGGTGTGGCCCCCAGCTGGGAAGTGGAGTGCCCTGGCTCAGCCACTCTCAGTCTTGGCCTTCTCTGTAGAGGCTGTGCTGATCCTGACTGTCACAGCCAACAGAATTCAGAATTCTCCAGAGTGTACAAGTGAACCCTTCTCCTCATCTGTGCCCTCTCTCACTGCACAATCTACCAGCAATTGCCATCAGTTTCCTGCCAATTACCATCAGCCCGAGGACTCCAAGAGCCCAGGTTACCAGCCACCTAGGAAGCAAAGAAGAAAATACCCCATGATTTCCCCTCTCCTCACACATCCCCAGCTTCTAGCTGCTCTGAGGAACGTCCTGCTCCCTGCTGCCTGTCCCAGGTGGCGCACACTTGAAGCCTGATTTCCCCTTTGGAAATGGGAAGTTTTGTCTCCGACTGAAAAGTCTCAAGAAGCCCCCTTAGGATTGAGTGCTTCCCAGGCCCTCAAATCACGTTATTACAAATGTCAAAGAACAGACCAAGTCCTCAGTCCCCTTTTCTCAACAGGCGAAGGGAGAGGACCATCCCTGGGGGGGGGGGGGGGGGCAGTTCCTGCTGCAGTCAGCTCAAACTGAGCTGTGGGAAAGAAGGTGGGTGAGGAAGACTATTCAGGAGTTAGGGGAAGCAGGAAGGCGGGAACGATGCCTTGATTCCTTTCCCTTTCCCATCGCCTTCCTCCTCTCCAGCTCCTTTTAGGCTCTTACAGTCCAGTATGGTCTTGAACTAAGATAAGTATCAGAGGACGACTTGAACTCCTGATCCTTCTACCTTCACCTTCTTGGTGTTGTGGTTATGGGTATGCACCACCACGCTCTGTGTGTGTGTGTGTGTGTGTGTGTGTGATGTTAGAGATGGAGCCCAGGATTTTACACACACTAGGCAGGCATTCTATCAACCGAGCAGCCCTCCTTTCTGTTTTGATCCCTAAATGGGAAGCAAGTGGAACCCAATGCTGTAAATAGGACCAGATTTCCTTGTTATTTTTTTATTTTTTGGAGGGGAGGATAGGGGTGGAATAAGAGATAGATGAAAAAAAAGTCCACTAACAATGGAAAACAGCATCGGAGTCCTCTGCCCTATGGAAACAACCTTTTGACCATGGAGAAATTTCATAATAAACTGTATAAAAACCCTTATCATAGTACTGAAAACCCGACTGTGTATTCACCTTGACCTATTCAACCTGACCCCTCTCCTAGTTCAGTTCCCTAGAAGCTGACTCCTTCTCAATAAACTGCAATTGGGTATCTCCCTCAACATCTTTCTTCCAAGTCAGCTCATCCCTTTTGCCATTAATGAAGTAAGTCCTCTTTCTGATTAGGAGCTTTTCTCTTGCCTTGTGCCAGCTTATCTTGTAGACATCCTGGCTCCTACATCACTGGGTGCTGCAACCTTCCATGAAACCTGTGTGCCTGTAAGCAAGCAACCTAAATGCCCTGTGCCTAGCTGACCTTACATCTGAATGACAAAAACAGGCGGCTTCACAGTACTGCTTGCCAATGAGAATAAAGAAACTGATCTTTTCTGGTGTGTGTGGGTGGTGGTAACCACATGTGCTTGTGGAGGCCAGAAGACAACCTGAGGGTACTGGCGTCGTCCATCAGGTGCTGTTCACCTTGTGGGTTTTGTTGCTATGGCACAGGGTCTCACTTATGTAGTCCTGGCTGATCTGGAACTTTCTATGGAGATCAGGCAGACCTAGAATCCACAGCCTCCCAATTGCTGGGGTCAAACCATATAGGACCACGCATGGACCATCTTGTTTTTGAAACAGGGTCTCCCATTGAACCTATACTTTGAAAGGTGACCTAGGCTAGCTGCTTGCTAAGCTCCAAGGCTCCCCTTGCTTCTGTCTCCCCAGTGCTACAATTACAGGTGTGTGGTGCTACCATACCTGGCAGTCCTCCCCTCCATTCTCAAGGGACGGGGCTTCAAACTTGTGTTCTTTATGGACGAAGTCATGTCTCCCAGGCTACACTGTCTTTGAAGTGATGAGCCAAGCCAGACACCCAGTAAGAGGTGTGAACGGTGTTTCTTCATGTTGTCACTCTAGAGCCTGATTGGATGTTGCTCTGAAGTGACAGAGATGACTTTGGAGTGGGCTCACAAATGCCTCCTGCTTCTTTAACCAGACTGGAAGTACTCGGAACACAGTCCTGTGTCTAAACCCTAAAGAATTTCAACACTGTGTACCAAACAGGAACCCAGGACTTGGGAGAAGGCTCTTTTGGTAAAGGCACAAGCATGGAGATCTGAGCTCAGACTCTTGGAAGCCACAGAAAAAGCTAGATGTAGGGCTGGAGAGATGGCTCACTGATTAAGAGTAAGTACTGCTCTTGAATAAGGGCCGAGTGGATCTCAGCTTTTATGTTGGGTAGCTTACAACTGCTGTAATTGTAGCTCAGACGGCTCCTTTTGTCCTCTGAGGGCACCCACAAGCCTACACAGGGACACACACATATACGTAAGAAATCGTAAAAAGAAAACTGCCACGTGTGGTAGTTTGGATCTGTAATCCTAGCATTGCTGTATGCCGCCGTGATGTGAGGTGGAGATAGCAGAACGCAGCTAGGGGCAAGAAGAGAGATACTGCCTGGATGCAAAACAAAGGTGGAAGAATGTGAGAGCTGACTGCAGAAGGCTGTCCCCTGTCCACCACATGTGCACAAAACTACACACACACACACACACACACACACACACAGAGAGAGAGAGAGAGAGAGAGAGAGAGAGATTTCAGAAACACGACATCAGTGAGTATCAGCTAAGTACCAGACCACATGATATCACTGATGAGGAAGTAAGATGGTGCTCAAAAGGGGATGCTTCGGGAACACAGAGGGTACCTGTTTTCTAAAGGCACAGGCCCCCTTTCTGGCACCAAATCCTTGCACTGGCTGGGTGGCACACTTGAACCTATACTGAACAGAGCTCCAGATCTGTTGAACACAGTATTTCAGACACCAAATCCTTGTGCAGGCTGTGTGGCACACTTGAACCTATACTGAATAGAGCTTTTGACCCAAGCGGATTAATCTCACTTGCTCTACATATCCCCTTAATTGACAAACTACCATTCGGTGAAAGAAGCAATTAAAGAGCCGACGACTCCCTCCCCACGTCTCTGTTTCCCTGCTCCCCCTCCATGTTGTCTTGCCAGGGTGTTTTAATAGACTATCTCTGTCCTTGCGCAAGGAGACTCATCACTTAACGGACGCAGGAGAACAGTGGTGGGAGCTGGGTTCTGTGTGAGTGCCAGGCTGTGCTGGAACGGCCACAGAATGGTGAGTGAAGACCCGGGGAAGGACGAGACAGGAGACCTACTTGCATGGCTTCATCATGTTGGAAAGGACAGTTCTTGTCGACTGGTGGTCCCAAGCTTACTGACCATCAAAGGCTACTCGTAACTCTGGCTGTCCTGGAACTCACCCTGTAGACCAGGCTGGCCTGGAACTCAGAGATCAGCCTACCTCTGCCTCCCGAGTGCTGGGATTTAAAGCATGCACCACCACCACCCAGCTAGTTTTCTGTTCAAAAGGGAGACAGTGTTCATTCATCCATGTGTGTTAACAACGTGAGCCTCAGTTCCCCACTAAGGAGGCCTGGGGGTTCTCCTCATGCCGAAGTGTGATAGATGGGAGAAGTGTGGTATGCCCAAGAACTGGAGACAAAACACAAACAAATGACAACACGGAGCGTCACTGCTGCAGAACATGGTCTCCTAAGAAGACAAACACCTCTGTAGATCAGCTGTGTCTGCTAGCAAGAGTCCATCAGCACTGCGCCTGATGATTGTTGACATTCTCTCATAGGAGAGGGTAGGGAGGGCCACTAGGGCCTCTTTAAGATTCCAGCAACTCCACAGTCACTTGTAAAAAATTCTGCTCTAGAGATCCAGAGCCAAGCACTGAGCGGAGCTCCTGGAGTCCAGTCAAACAGAGGGAGGAGGAAGGATTATAGGAGCAGGGCGGGGGTCAAGATCGTGATGGGGAAACCCACAGAAACATCTGACCCGAGCTAGTTGGGAGCTCATGGACTCTGGACTGACAGCTAGGGAGTCTGCATGGGACCAAACTAGGCCCTCTGAATGTAGGTGACATCTGTGTGGCTTGGTCTTTTTGTGGGGACCCTGGCAGTGAGACCAGGATTTATCCCTGATGCATGAACTGGCTTTTGGAGCTCATTCCCTACTCTGGGATACCATGCTCAACCTTGATTGCAGCAGTGAGGGGCTTGGTCCTGTCTCAACTTGATGTGCCAGGCTTTGTTGACTCCCCATGGGAAGCATGACCCTCTTTGAGGACTGGATGAGAGGTAAGGGGGAAGGAGGGGAAAACTGTGGTTGGTATGCAAAATGGATAAAACACTAAAACAATAAACTGTTTCCAATTTGTTTAAAAAAATCTTCTTTAATGCCTGTGTCTTGGGGAGGTCCTAGAGCAGTGTTTCTCAACCTGTGGGTCTCAACCTCTTTGGCAAACCTCTATCTCCAAAAATATTTACATTGCAATTCATAAAGGTAACAAAATCAAAATTACAGTTATGAGGCAGCAACTAAACTGAGTTTATGCCTGGGGTGTCACCAGAACATGAGGACCTGTATTAAAGGGCACAGCATTAGCAAGGTTGAGATCCACTGTGCTAGAGTACATAGGCTGAGGGAGGTTAACTGAATGGAGACTCTATCTGCATAACTTTGGGGAAGCCATCATCCTTGCTGGGTGAAGACTTTCTATTGCTGATATTTTGGGGTCTCTCATGTACTGCTTAGAGTTTTCTACAGGGGGGTCAGCTCTTAGTGTGTGCGTGTCCAACTCCTACTTCTTAAGGTTCTTTTGCAGTGAGCGGACAAGGCTATGGTAGCTTCATAGAAAACCCTAAGAAACGTTATTTAAAATTGTTTTTAATTGAGCTATATATTTTTCTCCCCCCGCCTACCCTCTCAAATGGTCCCCATGCTCCCAATTTACTCAGGAGATCTTGTCTTTTTCTACTTCCCATGTAGATTATATCCATGTATATCTCTCTTAGAGTCCTCATTGTTGTCTAGCTTCTCTGGGATTGTGAATTGTAGGCTGCTTTATTTTTGGCTTTATGTCTAAAAACCACTTATGAGTGAGTACATATGATATCTGTCTTTCTGGGTCTGGGTTACCTCACTCAATATGATGCTTTCTAGATCTATCCATTTGCCTGCAATTTCAAGATGGTAATATTTTTCTCTGCTGTGTAGGACTCCATTGTGTAAATGTACCACATTTTCTTTATCCATTCTTTAGTTGAGGGGCATTTAGGTTGTTTCCACATTCTGACTATGACAAACAATGCTGCTATGAACATAGTTGAGCACATGTCCTTGTGGTACAATTGAACATCCTTTGAGTATATACCCAAAAGTAGTATTGTAAAGTCTTAAGGAAGGTTGTTTCCTAATTTCCTGAGAAATCACCATACTAAAATCAAAAGGGGCTGTACCAATTTGCACTGCCACCAGCAATGCAGAAGTGTTCCCTTTACCCCACATCCTCTCCAGCATAAGTTGTCATCAGAAAACCCTAAGACACATCTACTAGGTAATGGTCCTAAGCAGCTCATTGTCCTGGAATAAGATGGTTGGTCACACTTGAACCCATTTTCTACTCAGATTATCCAAAACCAATTAAATATGCTACTCAAGATTTGGGATGAAGTAGGTAGAGCACTAAGTAGCAGATGATCAAATTTACTCCAGGGGATTTTTTACAAAAAGATTTAATAAAATTTTTTAGTAGTGTGTATGTGTGTGTATACCTACGTGTATATGTGTGCCATGTGAGTTCCCTTGGAGGCCAGAAGAATGTATTGGAGCTCCTGCAGATGGAACTCCAGGGAGTTATGAACTGCCCCATGTGGGTGCCAGGAACCCAACTTGGGTTCCCTGCAAGAGTGATACAAGTTCTTTACTGCTGAGTCATCTCTTTAATCCTGATCTTTTTCCCATTCCTTTTCTTTCTTTCCTTTCTCTCTTTTTATTTTTTATTTTAGTTTATTTTTTCAGAGACAGGGTTTCTCTGTGTATCCCTGGCTATGCTGGAATCACTCTATAGACCAGGGTTGCCTCAAACTCACAGAGATCCATGTGCCTCTGCCTTCCAAGTGCTGGGATTAAAAGTGCACATGACCAAACCCATCCTGAATTGTTTTTAACGTCAAGAATCAACCGTGACTAACAACCCTCCCACACACCCTGCTACAGTTCTACTAACACAATAAAGGCACGGAGAGGTCTGAAAATTGCATTAAAAAAATCTGGAAGGATCTTTAAAAATTATCCACTTAGTTTTTTACCTCAAATATTTTATTATAAAAATTCCAGACACACAGAAAAATTTACAAATATTTTATAATGTATATTCATATATCCACCACTGACATTATTCACCTCTTAATTTTTTTCAAAAATAAAAGCATAAAAACCTCAAAACCCAACTAACTCTCTTTCTCTCTCTCATGACAGGATAGCTTCCTTTTGCAGATCCAACCTCTCAGGAAACCATCCTGAGGCTTTTACCTTTGAGAAGACTCACCAACTTCTGCAGATTCCTTGGACCTTCTGTGGCACTTTGCACAGACTTCTGGGAAAGTGGAGAAGAAGCAGAGCAGAAGAGGAGAGCAGGCAGGTTCTAAGGTGGGCAACAGATGGCATTGTGGTCCTGCCTCTGAGTTTCACTAGGCTGGCCATGTGCGGGCGTGCAGACGTGTCTCCCTTACCTGTTCCATGTGGGGAACATGAGGACCCTTCTCCTTCAGTGTGTGCACATGACTCACTGAGTCAGTAATTATAGGGGTTAGGTCCTATGTCTGTCTACTCAGAGTACTCAAGCTTCTTGTGAAGACTGCACTCGGTAGCTGAGGATGTGGCTTAGTTGGTAGAGTACTTGCCTAGTGTATATGAAACCCTGGGTTCTACCCCCGGGGCCATATAAACTAGGTACGGTAGAGCACATCTACAGATCCAGCACTGAAGGCCGGGGATCAGGAGTTCAAGGCTATCCTTAGCTACAAGTGAGAACTAAGCCACCTGGGATACATAAGGAGCTGACTCAAGAAAGGGGGGGCAAGACTGAGATGACCTCTGCCCCTCAGCCTGGCTCTCCCGTCCTCATCTTATAAGAATCTTACTGGAGCTACAGTGAGGTTTATTCCCCACATCCCAAGAGTACTCCAAGAACACACTCAGCTCTAGCCCACCATCCTGGGCTGCAAAGGGGCCGGGGTATTGATTGTATCTCATCAGCTGCGTGAGTAATAGGGCCCAGGTGACTGAACTATGCAATTGGCAAAAACAATCAGGGCTTTGTCTTCTTGTAGATTTAGGTTACACTCTGAGATGGCGCCAAAGGCAACAGAGAAACATTGGTAACAATGGCATCTCTGGCACCGCCAGCCCAGACTGTAAGAGTCGGGCTTTGAACCGGGACTGTTACAGCTTAGTTCTTGCACCCTCTCGTGGTACTTGCTGCTGGGCCCGATCACCTGAGTTGTCAGGAACAAAATAAATAAGATAGCAAATACACATGAAATAAATGAATGGGGGAACAAAACCAAGGTGGACAGTGCTTGAGTAATGACATCCAAGGTTGTCTTCTGGCTTAAACGTGCACGCGCGCGCGCGCACACACACACACACACACACACACACACACACATACACCACAGATCTAGAGAAGGAGAAGGAAAACAAATATGCCATCATGACTAAGTTAAACATGCGCTTAACACACGTTTAGGAGCCAGGGCTGGACGACCATGCACATCCTTCTTTGCTTCCCTAGTTAAGTGGAACCCAGTCCCAGCACTCCCTGCTCACGTGAGACCATTTTCACCCAGCCTATGAATATGCTAGCATCCATTGGGGTGGGGCCTCCCAGTGTTTTCTCCTCTGTGATGAGGCCCATTTTAGGAGTAGCTACCGAGACCCTGTGGCCACTTCACCCTGGGTCTCTTCCTATCAAGTCTGTGCTGGAGTCAAACATCCAGCTATCAAGAAGTAGCCCCAGTGCTCCTTAATGCTACCTGAAAATACAACAGATACCAGTCCAGGAAATAGTACCTAAGGTCTGGTCCCTAAGGAAAAAATCCTGAGAAAGAGCCAAGGAATATATTCCCCTAACTATGGCCTACAAGCACCTATAAGGACCCTCAAGGAAGATGAAGATACCTCAAGCCTTCCTTCTTCTGTTGTGTGTGTGTGTGGGGACTCCTCCTGCTTAAAGGAACAAAAAGAGAAGAGGACTTTACAGGCTAACAAAGCCCCAGTTCACTTGGCTGTCATCCAAGAATTGAAAGAGAAACCTTGAATTTGGAAAACATAATAGACAAGAAAAGATTTCATCTGTCAGCTAACAAGAGGCTAGGGTCATGAAAGAGGTATTCTTTCTACTTGAGAGACCATGCTAAAAAAAAAAAAATCTCAGAGATGTTCCAAAACGGAGTATGGGGGGGGGGGAGTCCCCCATGCAACACTCTTAGCATGTAATGGAGGTTGCAGCTTCAAGGGGGCTTATCCTGTCTTCTGACATCCTGACAGAAATGTGTAATATAGAAGTTTAGCAGTGTGGGCAGGTTAAATTATACGAGGCCCAGGAAATCATTTCACCGTGAATTGGAGTGTTGCTGTGGGCTGCTGGGGCTGAGCTGCTGTCGCCACAGGGGCCCAGCTTGAAGGGAATGGGAGGCCTTGACAGGAGCGTGGGGGCACAGGGTTCGCGTTTACTAAGCAACAGCTCCAGGCTGGGGTGTGAGGATGCTGTAAGGCCTTGTGTTTTGTTCTTCAGACAAGAAACAAAGACAGGGAGGATTACCGGGAACATGGGGAAAGGAAGAACGGTCCCTTACCCCAGAGTCTGGTTGCAGCCTCTTACCTGCTAAAGAAGTTCCAGAGCAATTAACATTTGTGGGCTGGGGAGATGGCTCGGCAGCTGCGTGTAAAGTGCTTGCTGCACAGGCATGCAGACGTGAGTGCAGATCCCCGGGCCCCACAGTAAAGGCCGGGGAGGCTAATGTGAGTCTATAATCCTAGCTCTTCCGAGCAGGGGGCGGAGGAGGATGCTTGGCACTCCCTCACCTGCCAGTCTAGCCGACTGCAGAGCTTTGGGCTCAGTGAAAGACTCAAGGTAAAGAGCAAGAGAGAAAGACATCGGATGTCAACACACATGTACTTCCCCACAAACATACATCCATATATATATACACCATAGACACATAACAAATGATAAAAAAATATTTTGTGACAATTGCTGACATACAGATAATACCCCTTTCATGAAAAACAGTGGCAAACTAGACTCAAGACTCTCTCTCTCTCCCTCTCTCTCTCTCTCTCTCTCTCTCTGTGTGTGTGTGTGTGTGTGTGTGTGTGTGTGTGTGTGTGTGTATGTGTGTGTATGACCTTTGGTGGGGTTCACTCCAACACAGAAACCTTTCTGGGAACCTCACAAGACTATTAACTTTGTTTACAGTGAAGACAGCCTAACTTCCTGCATCCTGAGGTGCGGGTTTACCTTATCAACTGTAATCCTGTCAGGGCACCACAGGAACAACCCTGTGGGGGCAGTTGCTTCCTCAGCCTCCCTTTGAAGATAATAGCTCCCAACTCCACCCAAATCCTACACAAGTCTTTTGTAAAGATGTTGGAGTACGACTCTGACGGAAGCCCACACACAGTGTCTCTCTCTTTCACTCTCTCTTAGCCCCCTCCCCCAAGATTAAGATCTATATTAAGATATCATTTAATAAATCTCCGACTCTGCTTCATACTTGCATATGCTGAAATTCTTTTCTACATCAAAGCCAAGAATTTGGTTTTAGTTGAGTTGAGGTCCCTAAAAGATTATGGGGACTCTTCTTGAGGCTGCAGGCAGGCCTAGTCCCAGCTGATACTGACACTGTTGAGCCCTGAGGGTTTCAGAAACTGGGAAGCAGAAGAGGTAAACCTGGAGGGTGTGGTAGCAAATGCCACGCTCACCCCACCCTCCACGCGGAGGAGATAACCCACAGTGCCTCTCAAGGCAAAGACGAAGAAGGTTTGGAAAGGACTTTTAATCACCAGAGGAAGATTAAATCACACCCACTAAAACTGGGGCTAAGTACATCTGACTGAAGCCAGGATCTTAACATCACACATCTGCGTCTCTCTGTGACACATCCCTAATAGATAAGCAGCTAGCTTATCAACAACATATCAAGGCAGATCCTCATCATATACTACCTCTGTCCCTTCCCTACAGTGGAAAAGACTGGGCAGCAAGGCATCTTTCTCCTCTCCAGCATGCCTTTGTGTTGCACTGTGTGCGCATGTGTGTGAAGACGCATGTGTAGACCATCTCGGGTGTTTTCAGGTAACATCTCCCACGCTTTCTGAGACAGGGTTTTCTCGCTGGATCTGATTCACAGAGTCGACTAGGCTGGACAGTTAGCTCCAGGGACGCTCCTGTTTCTGCTTCTCCAGCATTAGGATCACGGGTGCCTGACACCACACCTGACTTGTAAAATGTGGGTTCCGAGCACTGAACTCAGGCTGCCCTGCAGACATGGCCAGTGCTCTACTGCCTGAGCCACCTCCCCAGCCCTTCTCACTGTGTTTTTAATGTTTTAAATAGAAGAAGGAATGGAAAATGAGTCTGATGTTTTGCGAGTGAGCTCCGAGGTACATTCAGAGCTGTCCTGGTTATTGCTTCTGCTCTAGAAAATGGAAGCCCGAGATGAGGATGGAGAAGAAAACAAGCAACAGCAATGACTGACTGGCTTTGTTTCTTGGTGTGCTGGGAATCAGACCCTTGTGCACATACTAAGCTCGTTCTCTATAGCTTATCGGTACCTCTAACAAGGTTTGTTTGGAACAGGGTCTCACAGATGCTAGGTCTCAAATCAGGGACAAACCACTAACTGAGGTGCCTACTGGCATATTAGAGCAGATGCTGGCCAGCTCTCCCAGCCTCACACAGGATCTGTGGCTTCTCCCAGCATTCTCACGTCCTCTACCCTAAACCTCTTTCTCCCAGGGGCTGGAATTCTGCTTCCCTTCTGCCAGCCTGATCCCTGTAGAACTCAACCATTTTGGCTACACTGCCCAGTCTCTTGGCCTCTTTGCCCCAGGCTAGCTCTCTTGGTAGGCAGCTAATCTTTTCTTCTCTTTCCCCTCTTCTCTCATAGTCCAGCCTAGTCTGCCAGCCGTGTTCAGCCAGGACTGTTCCATCTGCCTGCTTTTCCTCTTCTACCTACAATAAAAATCTTCTCTGTACTTCAGGAGCAGCCATGGTCTCCTTTTATTGTTTTCATTCAATATAAACTGGCCTGGAATGGCATAAGCACCCAAGAATGACCTTGAACTTAATAGGGTTTCTCTGTGAAGACTTGGCCACCCTAGAACTAGCTCTGTAGACGGGCTGGCCTAGAACTCGGAAATCAACTGCCCTGTACCTTCTGAGATTAACAGTGTGTGCCAACACACCTGGCTGACCTTGAACTTTTGATCCTTCTGCCCCCAAGCCTGGTTTATGTGGTGCCTGGGATGAAGCTCAGAGCTTCCTATAGGCTAGGTATGCATGCATTCCGCCACCTGAGCCATATCATC
The DNA here is from genome assembly GCF_903992535.2 of Arvicola amphibius. NCBI lineage: Eukaryota > Metazoa > Chordata > Mammalia > Rodentia > Cricetidae > Arvicola > Arvicola amphibius. The sequence goes on from NC_052056.1 coordinate 90,021,057, forward strand.
CCCAATCCTTCGCAAATATCTTTGAAGACTTACATTATTTTTATTACGAGTATGTGTGTGAGTCTGTGTATAGATATGTGCACTGCAGGTGGTTCCAAAGGCCAGAGACACCTGATCCTCAGGAGCCAGAGTCACAGACAAAAGCAAGCTGCCTGAACTGAGTGTTGGAAACCAAATTCTGGTACTCTTAACTGGTCAGCCATCACCTCTCCAGCCCTGGCTGATAACATATATAAATACGTAGATTAGAGCATGCTGGCCTCGAACCCACAGGGGTCCACCTGTCACCGCCCTCTGATTGCTGAGATTGAAGGATTGAGCCGCCATATCTAGCCTGGTTGATATTTTTAATAAGGTTGATGAACACCATGCAAGGCAGGCAGCACCCACTAAGTAAGTAAACAGATATCTCTTGCTGTTTGAAAGCAAAGAAAGGCCTAGTCACACAGTGGTCACCTACTTCCTGCCTCTAATACCTGGCAGGGGGACTGTCTCCTCACCCTAAAACCACACTGCTCAGCTCCCTATTGGCTTCCCAGGACACATGGGGAATCCCAGGCTCCTCTGAAGAGAACCAGGATCTTTACAAAACAGGCCCGGTTTAGCGCCTGCCTGGGAGTCAGGCAGATAGAGACAACTCTTGGAACAGCTTCTGGGCCTCTCTGGCAGCCTCTGTCCCAAAGTTAAGCAGCAGGGTAGGTATCTCTGTGGAAGAAGCAGGGCTGCAGGGGGAAGAAAACATCATACTTAATGTTCTATGGCCCATCCCCGGACTTGTACAGCCAGGTGAGACTGGGAAAAACAGGGACAACAAATGACATCAGGATCCTAGAATCTGGACAACAATACAGCAGTACTTTCTCTCTCTCTCCCTCTCCCTCTCTCTCTCCCTCTCTCTCTCTCCCCTCTCTCTCTCCCTCTCCTCTCTCTCTCTCCCTTTCTCTCTCTCTCTCTCTCTCTCTCTCTCTCTCTCTCTCTCTCTCTCTCTCTCTCTCTCTCTCTCTCTCTCTGTGTGTGTATGTAAATATAAATATGAATGTGCCTGTGAATGTATCTGTGCATGAATATGCAGGCACACGCTTGTGCATACTTGTGTGTGTCTGTGCGCATATGGCTGTAGTGTGATACAGAGCCCCTCACAATGATAGCTGTCAAATCTTAGTGGGGAAGAAGTCAGGCCAGGCTAAGTCAGCTTCATGCTCTCATTTGGGGATGTCCCACCTAGTGCCCCCTGCTTCTTTCAAGTCCCTCCCTTCTCTCTGTGTGGTCTGTAAGTCTAGTGCATGTTGGTGTCTCAACACACTCTACCGAAAATGAGTATTAATTAATGCTAAATGATAATAGAATTTCTCTCACATTCCTCTCTGCGCACCCTGAGAATTTACAGTCATTTCCTGAGGATGAGGAGCTAATCTCTCTTAAGTAAGAGCTCTCTTTAAAACTAGAATAAAAGCTTTTTATGATTCACTGTTTGGGGACCAGAGTGAAGGCTCAGCAGTTAGGAGCACATTTTGCTCTTGCCGAGGCCTCAGGACTGGTTCCCATCACCTGCATAGCAAAATTACAACTGTCTCTCACTCCAGTTCCACAGGACCCACCAACACCTTCTTCTGGATTCCTTGGGACAAAACACAAAAATGATGCCAAGTTCTGACAGCCCAAGACCACCCACCGGCCAGCAAGGTCCACGGCTGGTCCTGCTCTTGTTCTAGGCAAGAAGCTAGAGAATCAAGAGAGCCAGGCACGAAGAAAAGATGTTGGGATGGTTAACTTCATCAGCTTGGTTGGATGAAGTACTGTCTAGAGTACTCATAAAACATGACTTGGGTGTGTTTGTGAGGGACTTCAACAGAGGAGGGGAAACCCACCCTGGTGGTGGGCAGCTGTAGCCCATGGATGGCGGGGGTCCTGGATTGGACATAAAGGGAGAAAAGGAGCCGAGCACAGCATTCATCTCTCATTGCTTCCTGGTCTGCTCAGATGTGAACAAGCAGCTCCACAATGCTGCTGCCACAGCCCAAGAGCCTTTGTCACCTGTTGTTATGCCTTCCCTGCTATGATGGACTATACTATCTCAAATTATGATGAACAACATAAACATTAATTCTTTTATTTAGTTCCTTCTTACGAAGACAAAAAAAAAAAAAGCTAACATAAACACTAAAAACGATTACTAAGGACGGCAGGCTATAGCCTCTTAGGCTCACCAGAGAAGGCAGGATGACATCATCACCACAGTACCAGGGTTCCCCGAGTTCATTCCTCTATAAGTCCCTCATTTATAAAAAGAGGCAAATTTCCTTTTATCCAGAGTCTTTGTTTCAGGGCTGAATGGGAGGACAGACGGTACTTTCCATACACAGATAATTAAATAGCACCCAAGGGCTGGTAAGAAGGCTCATCGGGTAGGGGAACTGCTGCTGGTACCCAAGTTCGGTGCCCTGCACCCACATGAGACAACCTACAACTACCTAACTCCAGGTCCAGAAGAGTCAGTGTTCTCTTCTGGTCTATGGGGCACTTGCACTCACGTGCAGAGACCCACGCATTCCCGTGAGTAAATACACGTAATTAAAATATACATAATTAAAAATACACATGATTAAAAAAATCTTGGGGGGGAGTATGCAAGGGGCTGGACCTAGAGATATGGCTGAGCAGGTGACAGTGCTTGTTGTCAAGCCTGTCGACCTGACTTCAGTTCCTGGAACCCACAGGGTATAAGGAGAGGACTGACTCCCACAAGTGGTCCTGTGACCTCCATAAGAGAATCATGGGGCTGCACTCCTCCAAACACACAAAATAAATAAATGCAAAAAGAGATGAATAGGCTGTGCAAAGACCTAAATGCACTTAGCATTTCGGAAACACACACTTTAAAGCTGCTACTACAGGAAAGCTGGTCGTACGGATGCACACCTGTGATCTCAGCACTCCAGAGGCTGAGACGGCGGAGCAGGAGTCCAGGCAGGTCTGGGTTTCAAAGTGAGTTTGAAGTCAGCCTGAGCTACATAAATCCCTGTCTCCAACGTGATGGAAGGAAAGGAGAGAAGGAGGGAGGGAGGGAGGGAGGAAGGGAGAGAGGGAGGGAAGGAGGGAGGGAGAAAAGAAAGGAGGAGAAAAAGCAAAGAAGGAGGGAAGGAAGGAAGGAAGACAAAGATTACAAGGGTCCCATCATTTTTCACATATTTTGCTACATTTTAATTCAGTATGCAGTAAAATAAAATCCTACCCAATGTAAGAGGACTTCAGCCAAGCACATGGTAATTCTGCTGTTAGAGTTTCTATTAGTGTTAGTTGTTAGTGTGTTGTTATTGGTGCCATTCTTGTCACACAGCCCCTCCTTATCCCTGAATTTCTGCATTACATAGCTGAGAGTTCCCAACACCATCCCTGCTCATGTTTCCTGTATTCCCTTCTCTGGGAGTCTGATGTCGCAGTCAAAATGTACCTGAGGCTGGCAAGATGGTGAAGGTTCTTGCAGGCCAGCTTGACAACCAGAATGTGAACCCTGGGACCCACATGCTAGAAAGAGATGCTCTTGCAAGGTGTCCTCTGTCCTCCACACATGCACCGTAGTACGCCCATCCATGGCCACGAACATACACATGATAAACAAATCTAAAACCCCACCCTCATCAGCTTTACATGAAGGCAGAGCCACCCACAACTCACCGTTGCCCTTCCTGCTCACATCTCTGCTCCTATGAAGCCAATTCACTTGAGAACTGGTTCCAAACCCTAAGTCTTCCCTTCCCTGTAACTCTGAGATCTCACTCATCAATGATGTCCTCGCTGGACTTCCAGCCCAAGTGTCCCCCACATCCACGGCAATCCTGGCATGCCTCCACCTGAATTCTCTTCCCCCAAAGTCAAATCGGATGTGCCCTTCACTGACAGTCCTGAGTGGCAACTGTCATGATCAAATCCAAACCTTCCTCTTGCCATGTAAGGTCTAGTTCTGCCGAGCATTTTATTTTTATTTTTATCCTCTGACAACCAGCCATCAGCCTGGATCTGGATCCGCACACATTCTTCAGCTTTTCTCCACAGGCTAACACTCACACTTTGCTGCAACAATTTGCCTGGCAAAAGGCAACGTAAGGGAGGGCTTGTTTGTGCTCATGTTTTGAAGGTATGGTCCCGTCCCCCCCTCCCCCCCTGAGAGGACAAAGGCACAGCAGCAGGGACGGCTCTTTGTTGCTGAGGCAGGATGGTAAGGGTGCTTGCCCATCATCCATGCAGATGAGGAGATGCTCAGCTTGCTTGCTTCCTTTCCCCCATCTTTGCAAATGAATTTCCCTTTGCCTATTGTGCTGGCCAGTCTGTTATCTCGACATAGAATTTTAGAGTTATTCAAAAGGAGGGATCCTCAATTGAGAAAATGCCTCCATAATACTCAGCTGTAAGGCATTTTCTTAATTAGTCATTGATGGGGACAGGCTCAGCTCATGGTGGACGGTGCCATCCCTGGGCTGATGGTCCTGGGTTCAAGAAGAAAGCAGGTTGAGCAAGCCATGGGAAGCAAGCCAGTAAGCAGCACCCCCACCCCCATGTCCTCTGCATTAGCTCCTGCCTTCAGCTTCCTGCCCTATATGAGTTCCTGTCCCGACTTCCTTCAGTGATGGACTACAAATATAATGCAGAAATAGTCAAATAAACCTTTTCCACCCCAACTTGCCTTTTTGTCATTGTGTTTCACCACTGGTAACCCGACTAAGCCACCTAGCATCTGTACTGGCCCTGCTACCTTGATACTTGCTGACTTCAGGGAGGGCTAGCGTGAATGCTGCCTTCCCTAGACAGAATGGTTCCATTCTCTGGTCTCCAGGGCAACAGGACTACCAGACTCTTGGACTTCATCAAGGTACCTTGGCTTTCTCCTCAATTATAAAGTATCTCTCAAAGGCTTTGTATACCTTAGCCATCTTTCTATCCCCAGCTCCCAAGATGCTTGGCTCAGGGCACTCGAGGTTAAATTTTCAGCAAAAAGTAAAAATTGAATTTCCTATCTGTCTGTCTGTCTGTCCGTCTGTCCACCTGTCCGCCCATCCATCCATCTATGGGAGACAGGGTCTCACACAGCTCGGCCTGGCCTCCAACTTCCTTTGTCTCCAAGGGTGACTTTCAACATCTGATCCTTTTGTTCCTATTTTCTGAATTCCTATATTACTGTGTGCCCCACCATGCCTGATTGATGTGGTGCTGGGGATCAAACCCAGCGCTTCCCAGATGTGAGGCAAACACTCTACCCAGGGAACTACATCTCCAGCATCTCCTTTCCACGCTTAAGATACTCATCTTAGCAAGCCTGCCTGGCGCTGTGGAAGGACCCTGTCAGTTCTTTGAGGTGACTAAAATCCCTTTGGAAAAGAAGGTTTCATTTTGTACCCTAGATAAAGTCATTTAGTAATTACCATCCCAGTGACTTCAAAGACCTTCATGTCTCTCAAGGTGGCTGTCTTATAATTGGGGAGAAACTCATCAACTACTATCCTTAAAATATTAATGAATTCTGGCCTATTCTCAATACATGTATACATGAACAATCACTCTTTTAAAATCCCATGCCTTTCTACGGCGTTAATTGTTTCAGTAAGACAGAATTAATCTGTAAATGGTATTTTAAATGTGCTGAATATTTACACAACTATTAAGTATAACTGAAAACACATCTACATTTTAGAGTCTGTGAATATCTCTATTTATTTGTTTATTTTAATGAGATTACTAGTTTTGAGACACAGTCTCGTGTATCCCAGGGTGGGCTCATTATGTCATCGAGAATGACCCGAATCTGATCCGCCTGCCCATATATTCTAAGTGCCAGGATTCCTGGGGTGTGCCACCATACCCAGCTTCTGAGATGCTGGGAAGAGACCACAAGGCTCTGGGCATGCTAGATAAGCACTCAACCCACTGAGCTACACCCCAGCCCTGCTAACTTGAGTGAGAGCGTGTCCAAGAGTGTGTAGTACACATGCATGCCTGCTGGAGAAGAACAGTGGGGGCCTTGCTCCTCCGCTCTCCACCGTTTCCCTGGAGGCAGGGTCTGTTACTGAATCTGCAGCTACGTGGTGCACAACAAACCCCAGCAATCGTGGAGTCCCCTGTTCACCTCAGTGCTGGGGTTGCAGGCGTGGATGACTACACCTGACTTTTTAACGTGGATTCTGGGGATTCCTCAGCCCCTGCAAATGGGTTAACTGTAGGTTATCAAGAAAGATCCTATGGCTGACCAGCAGCGGGCAGGTTAGGTAGGGGTTCACAGACCCAACATCTAGTTGCCTACCTATCACCATGCCGGGCTTTCCGCTGCCCCATCGTCAAGTATACAGTTACCTCTGGAGCAGCATGGCTCGGGCCTTCTCCCAGAGGACAGCTGCAGGCTGGAGTCCCCGAAGAAGGGCAGTTTGCCCCCATGGTCCCTTTGCCTAGCCTGGACAAGTAACTTCATCTTAGCCAACCAGAATCCTTTCCCTGGGTCTTGCTAACTGGGATGGAAAAGGAGAAGGAGTCCTTCTTCTGGTTGATGCCAAACTGTGGATTGGGTCATGATTTCTACTGAAAAGAGAAACCGAGTCTCAGAATCAATCGCTATTAGAGTACACAGGGGAAAAGAGGATTCAGCATTTCTTAGCTGCAGATCCCAGACAGTTTTTTCTTTTTGGGTGCCCATGTTGTATGTATATGCTTGCTTAGGTGTGTATGCAATGGTATGGAGGTCAGAGGTCCGCACTGGGTGTCTTCCTTGGTCACTGTCTATACCCCATCCTTGGCCTTTTTTGAGATCATGCATGCTCTAAACCTGGAGCTCATAAATCATCTGGTCTGGCTGGCAATGGACTCCAGGGATCCATCCACCTGTCTCTGCTCTGCATTCACCTCCCACCTTGTTCTGCCGTTACAGAAACATATGCCACCTCTGGCTTCTATGTGTGCAGGAAGTACTTTAACCGCTGAGCCACCTCCCCAGCCTTTCTGATAGCTTGGTTAATATGTATTTGGATGTCAATAGTTTGCACACTTCATTATCCATGGTTTGTTTATATGCAGTTTGCAAATTTAAAAAAAAAAGTATTATCAAACTAGGTGTGTTAGCACCTGCATGTAATCCCAGAACTGGAGAGCCCGAGTGAGGTTGGAGGGCTCGGAGTGGGAGGCCAGCTGGCAGTATCTAGTGAGACTCTATCTTAAACAAAATAAAACATAACCAGAACTGAACACCTGCTGAAGCCGGTGTTCTAAAACGATCTCACGACTCATGGAGTTTTCTTGTACAAGGTCACAAGTCTATCATGAATAATCGAATAATCGCTTGGTACGTGGCTTGCTGGTTAAGCCGAGTTTTGTAAATATGTACTCATTTTAGATTGCACACATCACTGGGGTCCAGAAAGCAGGGAGAGCACCAGTGTGGCCTCACTTAAACAAAGACAACCATATGCTGTTATGCTGCCTCTGGGGAATACGCTATTTAAAATTATGATTGCATTCTAAACAGTCCATCCTGGAGGGATAATTACTTTTCTATGACTGGATCGATACTTCTGTTCTCATTCTGTACTGCCTGAGTGACTGAATTTCAGACCAGAGAAGAAACCCAGGTCAGGAGCCTGGACCCACTCTGATCTGGCTGGGAAGGATCAATGTTGATGCTGTGAGCCCATAGAGGGGAGCAAGGCCAGGGAGCACCAACCCTGTCATGCTACTTAATTTCCAAGTTTCCAGAGAGAAAAGCTTTGCCTATCCATGGTTCCTTCTCTTGCCCTTAACAATGTCTCCCTGCAGGATCAAGCTCGTTCGTGCATCGTTTATTAAGTCCTACACATGATGACACTACCACGTGCACGGTTGCTAGCGAGGATGGTGGAGGCCAAGCATCCCAGGACTAGAAGAGAGGCCTTTCTGGCTAGAAGGAAAGGCAGTGTTGGCCCCGTGGGTACCAGTTCAGTGTCTAGCACCCAGAACCCAGAAATGTGGAATTTGCAATCCTTTCAGTGTACCTGCTGCTTGAGTTCCTGATCTGCTCAAAGTTTGTCTTTTGTGAAAAACTATAGGATCCCAAATAAGTTCAAGTCGAATTCTTTATGTCTTTGTGTGCATAGGTGTATGTGAGCATGGAGGTTAGAAGAGGATGTCGGGGGTCCTGCTCTGTCCTCTCTTATTCCTCAGTGAATCTGGCCCTAGGCTGGTGGTCATTTCTAGCAATCCTCCTGCCTCTGCTTCCCCCAGTGGAAGGGTTATAAATATATTCAGCTACATCCAACTTTTTACTTGGGTGCTAGGATCTGCTCGGTCTTTATGGCCTCACAGCTAGTGTTTTTACCCACTGAGCCATTGCTCCAGCACCCACACTCCTTTCTTATTTTCTTCTGAGACAGAGTCTTATGTAGCTCTCTGGCTGTGCTCCAACTCATTATATAGCCAAGGATGATCTTAAACTCCCGATCCTGCCACCCCCACTTCCAGAGCAAGGGATGACAGGCTTGAACCATCACCAGTTTACGAGGTGCCTAGGATGGAACCCAGGGTGGCTTCAAGCACTCCAGACGAGCATTCTACCAACCGAACCACTGAGTCTCATCTCTAGCCCCTACGCTGAATTCTTTCCCAGTAAGAATATTAAGGGATGCTAAGTGGTATGAAGCATTTTGTTGGAGTGACTGTAAGTCTTTAACTGATCAAAATAAACGCTTGTCAAGGCCCTTATAGAAGAACCATTTGCATTCGAGCAATGTGCTAACTGTGAACAGGACTTATGACTTAATTAAAGCTCATCACAGGCTGTCTTCACTGAGCAATATTTTGTTGGATGTTAGCTGAGTTACAACTGAAAAGTGACAAAACACTCTTTGAACGTCTCCTTTTTATGCCAACGTGTTATGATGTCCCCGGTCTTCACCCTTCAGCTTTCAGGCGTGTTAGAATGCTGGATGAGTGAGAGTCCCGCTTGGTGGCAGACAGGACGGCCTCCAAGGTTGACCAAGGAAGGTTAAACCTTGGTCTGGGGCCGGCACGATGGGGCAGCAGGTGGAGGTGCTTGCTTCCAGGCCCGAGGACTCGAGTTTAATCCCCATAGGGTTGAAGAGTGAACCGATTCCCACAAGTTGTAAACTGACCTACATGTGTGTGTTTGCACGCACACACACACACACACATACACACCTTGATCTATCATTGGTGTGGGTGAGACTTTGGGTGCACGGATCTACTTTACTCCTCAATAATTACCAATTATCAACTATATGATGGCTGCAGTTGGATCACAATAGTAGGTGTGTATGAAGTACATTTAGCTGTGCCTTAGGTAAATACTTTTATTTCGAGCAGACAGGATAAAAACCTCATAGATAATAAGAAATAAGAAATGGGTCAGGAATCCATTTCTGCCATTAGTATATAAAGTTATAAAGTTTCTTTAGACCTCAGCTTCCTTATAAATAAAATAGGGGTGTCCATGCCTATACAGCTTCCCATAGAGAAATGCTAGAACGTGCAGAATGTTTGGGCAGACGTTTTTGGCCTTACTGTGTCTTTGGAGACAGGGTCTCATTTGAGCTTGTTGTGTAGCCAAGAACTACCTTGACCTCCCAACCCTCCTGCTTCCGTGTCCTGAATATTGTGATCACAGTTGTGTGCTACCATATCGAGTTTATATGATGCTGGGTACCTAATCCAGGTCTTTGTGTATTTGAAGCACACACTGGATCAACTAAGCTATGGCACCAGTCCTTTTGCTGACATCACAGTTTTGACCAAGGGTCTCAGACTGGCCTTGAACTTGCAATGTAGCCAAAGATGATCTTTAACTTTTGATCCTCCTGCCTCCACTTCCTAAGCAAACACCACACCCGGTCTATGAGGTAATAAGAATCAAACCCAGAGCTTTGTGTATGCTACCTAAATGCTCTATTGACTGAGCTACAACCCCAGCCTTTTGTTTTTGCTGTGGTTAAAACAGGGGCTTTTATAATCCAGCTTCGTCTTAACCTTCGTACGAAGCTGACCTTTGAATTTCTGATCCTCCTGCCTCCACCGCCAGTGTTAGGATTACATGTGTCCATCACCACCTGGCTTATTAAAATGCTCCGTCCAGCTCCACAAACACCATGGATTCTATCACACTGACGACTCTCACTCCCTTAGTTTAGTCTGGTCTCTGACAAACAAAACCAACGAGAATTTGCCCAGGGCTTGATAGTGACCTCCTTACCCTGGCATCTCCTTGGAGAAGGACCGATTTCCCATATGCTATGAGCTGATGCACAGGATACTCCCCACTGCAGGTGTCACTTCAGTCAGCCCCTGGTTACCTACACAGGGCAGCCTGTCACTTGTCAGCCTGAGGTATCTAGAGATATGTATACCTGCCCTCTATCTTCCAAGATTTTCCCTGACTCTTTTCTCAGAGTGAAGGAAAAACAGCCCATCTTAGGCTACCTCTACCTTCTTTGCCTCTATGTAGGAAGTCAGGGCCCTTGGGTCCCCCATCCGACTGCCTGCCTGAAGCGCTCACTGGAGCCAGGAACTTGCCTGAGAAGCCAGTAAAATTTTAATGCACTCTGTAGTGCGGTCATGTCATACTCGGTTATGGCAAATAATCCCAGATGCCTGCAGAGGTAAAATGGAGCTGTAATGTGCTTGCCTCCTAACCCGAGCTGACAGCGGTGATGTACGACTACCATTAGCGGAAAATATCACTTCAACTAACCCATGATCCGGCTCCGCTCAGGGTCACATTATCCATGAGGAACAAATTACACTCCCAAAGTAAATACAAATTTTCTACACAAAATGGGTACAGAGAGAGAGAGAGAAAGGGAGAGACAGAAGGGGGAGGGGAGGGGAGGGGGCAGGGAGGGAAGGGGTAAAGGGGCTATCCATTCTCTTCCTCCTTGGTGCTGACACGGATGATAAAGGACGGGACAATCATTGGCTGACGGAGTGCTATGCTGTAATCAGCTCAGCTGGTACACACTCCAGCCGATAAACACTATACTCTCCCCTTAGTGGCAAATACATAATCTTTAATGCGAACATGGCCGCTTCAGCTATTTACTGCCGTTTGCGCTTTGGGGACATGCCTTCTCGCATTCAGTGACCAGAAAGGATAGGCCCTGTGGCCCCAAGGGATGCAGAGATTGCTCCCAAGGGTCGGGACTGATGCTTGGGTAGATGAGAGGGTTCTGGGTGAGGGAGTTAGGTCAAGTGATGAACAAGGAGCAAACCATCATGTGTGGGAGTGATAGTTATAGCTCATTCCCACGTGTGGGTCACAGATGGGCACCAGTCTGGACCAGCCTCATGGGAGGGAGACACTTAAAAAAAAAAGCCTCTATTGCAGGCCGAGGTCTTCCTGGACAATGCATGGGCATGAAGGCGAGTCCCCTTTCCTTTCTGAGACTTGAATATTCAATAACCAACTCTTAGATATAATGCTAACATCTTCAGGGTACTTACAGTGTATTGGCACTGTAAGTATTGGTAGACTCTTGGGGTGAGTTATCCAGGAACCTAGTATTTAACTAAATATTAAATGTTGACACACACGCACACATGTGCGCATGCATATACTTAAAAGAAAACTGAGTTCCATAACACCACATGGGGGACGTTTATTCCAATGGTTTGCCTGGCCTATGCATCTACTCAACTATCACCTCCACAGAGCAGACTCCACTATTCCCATGTTAGAATAGAACTACATGTCTTAGGTAAAGGCTTTCCTTCTTGCCTCTGTGTAGCGGTTTAGGCTCACATATCTGAACACGTGCTCTCCAGTCCGTGGTACGGTCTGGGAAGGTTGTGGAACCTTCAGGAGGTAGAGCTTTGCTAGAGGAAGTGTATCACTGGAGGCGTGTTTTGAGGTTTAATAGTCCAGACCCACTTCCTGTTCTCTGTCTTTCTCTCTGTCTCTGACTGACTCTCTCTGCTTTCTACGTGTGGATGAAGTGCGAGATCTCTGTTTCCTGACTGTCTGGCCGGCCTCACACACCCGTTGCCATGGCTTCCCTCCCATGATGGACTATGTCTCCTCTGGAACTGTAAACCAAAACAAACCCTTTCTTCCCTAATCCACATATCCCCAGATTACTTTATCGCAGCGACAGAATAGCAATGAACACACCTTGGATAACTGTTTACCAAGCTGAAAAAATAAGAGGCACACACCAGAAGGGCCATGCCTCTGCTACCAGGCGACATGTTTAATCTACTCAGTGCTGACTGTCATGGTGTGGTATTTAACAGAGCTGGAACCATGTGGGTGGAAGTGCAGGCGGATGGACAGATGATACCTCGAGTCTTCATCCAAGCAGCACCCATCGCAGGTTCTAGTACCGCTCCTGTACATCTTTCATCCGTGATCATCCGGATCTGAAGTCTCGTTTGGAGGTTTGGTCCTTAGCTGGGAACCCAGCTGGAGTGGTAGAAACTTAAGTAGGTTTGGTCTAGATACAGAAAGTAGGTAATTAATGTGGGAGTGTGTCTTGGAGTCTAGACTAGGCCCGATTCCTCCTCCTTCTTTTTCTCTCTGCTCCGTGGCTCCCACTGACTCAGCATCTTTGCTCTACCACACACTCCCTGTCGTAAAGTTCTGCTGGGCCACAAGCCTACAGCTATGATGCCAAGTGACCACAGACAGAACTAGAAGCCAAATGATTCAATCTTTCCTGCTTTTATGTATGTGATTTTTCTGGGGATGTTGCTGTTAACAGGATAGGAGGCTAGGCTAAAGGGGAAAAGGACTCAAACCCTGGCTCTTGAACCAAACTTACATTCCATTTTCTTAACTTGTAAGATAAAGGCATGGGCTTGAGAAGAAAAGTCTTTGAAGGACTACATGTTGGTCCTCAAAGTACACACCTAAGCAGATCATATATAAAATGATGTTTGTGTAAGTGTTCTAAATAATGCAGCACACTCTTTAATACATTTTTCTCTGTCTTTGTGTCTCTGTCTCTGTCTCTGTCTCTGTCTCTCTCTCTCTCTCTCTCTCTCTCTCTCTCTGTGTGTGTGTGTGTGTGTGTGTTGGTTGCTGTCTTTTTGTTTTATGAGACAAAGTCTCACTATGTCACACTAGCTGGCCTTGGAACCCTCTGTGTAGACCAGTTGAACTCACAGAGATCTGCTCTGCTCTGCCTGCCTCTGCCTCCAAAGTGCTGGGATTAAAGGTGTTTGCCGCCTCATCAGGCTTGAGAAATTATTTCTTTATATTATTATTATTATGATAATATTCTCGAATCTAATCTCAATTTGTCATTGGTAGCATCCACATGTTGACAGCAAGAGCCCAGAAACTTGGAAAGTCATTAGAAAGCCCCCCCAAAGAAAATAAAGTGCACAATGATCTTGAACACTTTAACTGTCCATTTCAGGGGTTCCTAGTTGATCTGTGTTTCATACGCTTTACTCCCATCTCTGGCAGATCATAATTCAAGTCATGGTTGGGACAACAACGGAGAAAGCTGCTTCTGGCTTCAGAGAATTGGAGATGTCACACAGTTCTATTGTTAGCAGCTACCAATCTGATTAGGAGAAGTTCAACACTGGACACCAGGGGGAACTTTTCAGATGGAGCATTAATAAGAAGAAAAAGTAATTCATCCATCGAATTTTGGGAGCTCTGTATGCATGTGCACGCATGCAAATATGCACCTGTGTACATATACATTTAGAAGCCAGAAGATAACACCTTAGGAACTAGCCATCTTCATCTTTGAGACAGGGTCTCTAATGGACATAGAGACCATTAAGTAGTCTAGGCTAGCGGCCTCGAGAGCCCAGGGATCTTCCTGCCTCCACCTCTTCAGCAGTGCAATTGCAGGCATGTACCACCATACACGGCTCTTTAACATGGGTACAGAGATAGAAGTCTGGTCTCCATGCTCGAAAGGCAAGCATTGTACCAACTGAAAAGCTCCTCAAAAGAAGTTGTGAAAGACTTCTCTACAGAACAGAGCCGAGAAAATCAGTAATATGTCCTAATACAGACATATTATTGCACTAATCACACTGGAATGGCATAGTTATGAGGAACAGTTAGCTAGAGCCAGCGTACTATGTAGAAGTTGCAATGGGACTAACTGAAGCAGCCACGTGAACACACACGCACACATGCCTGTGATTAAAGAGAAATTTTCACATCTCTGCTGAATATAGAACACTTTCTGCTCTGATATGGAATAAGAAAGGCTCTTTGGATAGCCACAGAGCAGCACAGGCTACTGAGATAGGGTCTGTCATTTAAAGTGGCATTAGTCCAGATATGTTTGATACCAGGTTTCTGAGGGGCTGTGCTCAATCCCTTAAAGCTCACAGCCATCAACTCCAGCATACTGGTCTATCCTTCCATGGAAGCCATAAAATCCCAGACCATAGCTCAGCTAAGAAAATGGGGATGCAGAATCATGTGATCAATTTCAGATGTTTCCAGAACTCCTTTCATAGGTCAAATGAGACTCGTTACCAATTACATGAGCTCACGAGACGTATTATGTAAGTTAGATCTTTACTCAGTTGCTATGCTCTGAGACTGATGATAGAAGGATGGAGAAAGAACAGATTTCTCTGTTTACAGGAAGCTCCAGCTGAGTCCAGACTGCACAATGCATATGAGAGAAAAAGAATGTGTGGACATAGACGAGCAGTTGAAGGAAGCAGCAGACAGATAATGAACCACAGGCACATTACCTTCAGTTCCATACATGAACCAACACATAGGTGCCCAAGTCTGTCCACTATGCCTTTTCTCCCTTCATGTATTCCAAAGAGATTAAAGAATGAAATAGCTCTTGTAAAATGCTATTGCCATCTCAGCAAGAGACAAACACTGACAATCATGAGATAGAGCTCAGTAGGAAGCATGCTTGCCTATCATGCACAAAGGCCTGGCATTCATCCCCAGCAATGCAAAAGCCAGATGAAATGGTAAATGCCTGTACTCCCAGCACTTGGGGATCAGGAGGATCAGGAGCTCAAAGTAATCCTTGACTCCATAAGACACCTCACCTACACACGCATGCATGCACACACACAGGCACGCACACACACATCACACACACACACACACACCATATACTTATTATACTTTGGGTTGTGTCTTGCTGTTGAGGTAGACACCTATATGGAAAATCCAGGACATCCAATGTAAGACAACTAATCCAACTCCACTATAAACAATAATGCCAAGGCTCAATACCATTGGGTGGTTTGTCTATAACCTGGGAGCTGGCTGGCTCAAAGAAATCAAAAACTAGTCTTCAAGGGCCCCTCTCTAAGATCCACCACTGTGAAAAATGAAATGTTTCCATGGGAATCCTATTTCCCTTATTCTTCATTCCAATTCACCCCAGACGACAGCTGACAAATTTCCAACAATTCCTGCCTACATATAAAAAATTATACGGGGAGCCATTAGGGTGGCTCAGTGGGTAAAACACTTGCTTCTAAGCTAGAAGATGAGTTCTGTCCCTGGAACCCACTGGGTGGAAGGAGGGATCTGACTCTCACAGGCTGTCCTCTGTTCGGCACATGTATGCCATGGTACACATGCACTACTTCCACCCAGAAACAAAACCAAAAAAAGGTAAATCTTTGCATTATAACCCATGCTTTTCAGGGATATGAAATGATAGATACTGGAAATATTACCGCTCACAGACACCCAGCTTTACTTTGGCCTGAAAATGCTATGCTGGGAAAAAGAAAAACATAACAAGATTCAGGATTTAAAATAATTTTCAGTGGAAATTTAATCTGAGGATGGCATCACTAGGAATTTTGGGTGGATATGGGGATAATTAAGCTGACTGGAAACACAGTAACATTGGAAGAATAATAAAATGTCATCTTAACCCAGACATAATATTGGAGGGCTAAGGAGAGGTTGATAGGCATTTTGGAAATTGAGACTCCAAAATGAAAAAGCTCCTCAAACCCAGCCAACCCCTGTAGAAACTGCCCCCCAAATGCTGGGAAATTTACAAATGGCTTAGAACTGTTTTTATGAGAAAATCAAACTGCAAGAGAAGTACAGAGGCCCGGGGAAGAGACTGCACAGAAAGCGGAGAGATTGGGGTGGCTGGGGAATACCCAGGGTTTGAGTGGCAGGCCTCTTCGGCATGTTCTCCCCACAGGAACCAAAAAGCAACTCCAGCAAAATCTCCAGGGCTTTGTTTCTGCCCAGTGCTGAGCAGAGTGGTAGAGCCACAAACACAAGAACCACAGGTCCCACACTTTTGGGCGGTGGCTCTCTGCTCTGCTTCTGTGAAAGCTGGAAAATGAAGATTCCTTTTCTGACTGAAACACAGGACAGCTTATCTGAGTTGTCTCTCAATTAGGGCAGCTCTCTCTCTCTCTCTCTCTCTCTCTCTCTCTCTCTCTCTCTCTGTGTGTGTGTGTGTGTGTGTACAGGGGTTATGTGCAGATGTGTTTCCATGGCAACACACAGGCCAGAAGAGGATGTTGGGTATATTTCTCTATCACTCTAGGCCTATTCCCTTGATACAGGGTCTCTCTCACTGGACCTGGAGCTAAGCGGACAGACAGTCAGCAAGCCCCACCGAGCCTCCTGTCTCCACCTCCGACAGCACTAAAGTTAAAAGCACTTATGACCACATCTGTATATCTATGCAGGTGCTAGGATCTGAACTCAGATCCTCACACTTGTGCGGCGAGTGCTCTTAATCCACTGAGCTATCTCTGCAGCTGGATGAGGACACAGCTGATTGACAAACCACAGCTGACGTCTCCACAAACAACACTGAGGGCCTTCTCGGTTTCTGAAATGTTGCTGAGGATGCATAGACTTTCACAAGGGTAACACATGGCCTGGCAACCAAGAGATAGAACTGTTCCATTATAAGCACAAAGCCACATGCCCCATCTTCGGTTAGACTTTCAGTGGTTTCAAAGTCCTTCCTGAGCCAAGTGAAGTGTGGTTTGTGTGTGTGTTTATGTGTGGTCTCTGCTGTATTAGGAAAATAAGCCACCCCCTTCTCACATATGTGAGACCATTATAACCAAGAACAACAATTAAAGAAAACATTTGTTTTGTTTTACTTTTTGAAAACAAGGTCTCAAGTAGCCCAGGATGGCCTCCAACTGACTATGTTGCTGAGGATGGCTTTGAACTTCTGCTCCTCTTGCCTCCACCTCCCAAGAGCAGGGATTATAGGCACATACCACTTCGCTTGGTTTATGTGGTGCTGAAGGTGGAACCTAGGGTTTCCTGGCATACTAAGTAAGAGTGTTACTCACAAGGCTCTATTTCCAGACCTAGTTTTGTTGCTAAAGTATTAACTCAGGAATAAGGAGGGCATGGGGGAGCGTGTCGAAGGGCGGAAAGGGAAGGGGAAAACTGATATAATCCTATTTATTATTACATTAATTAATTATTAATTAAAGATGCATTAAAACTTAAGAATTAATAAATGTAGCAATAAAAAAATGAAAAAATTCCAAAGAGTACATAAAACTGGATGGGTAGGGAAGGGGGCTGTGCATCTGGGAGGAGTTGGGAGGTGAAAGTAAGCAATGTAGATTGTATGAGAGCCCAAATATGGTGGAAAACGCCTTCAAGCCCCACAGAAGCAGGCACGCACATTTCTGTGAGTTCAAGGCCAGCCTGGTCGGCACAGCTCTAAGCCAACCATAGCTACACAGGAGGCCTTGCCTCAAACAATGAACAATGGCAACAACAAATACACACCGTATGAAACTCTCAAAGAGCAAATGAACGGAGGGAGAAAAATATTACTTCAGAAGCTGTTTGACTATTACCTCTGGGGTGGCGGATAAATAAACCTAACAAAACAAACAAAAAACTACATCTGGTCCCCTGAAGCCTGAACAAGAATGTTCCCCTGTAAAGAGGAAGAGTTTGACACCCGGGAACAGCTGTCAATGGGACAAAACCTGTACCATGTATTACTTCATTCTCATTTTAAGACAAACCCACCTTACTCTAGTGTATGGGAGTAACATGTTTGGACAAGGGGGTTAAAAAGAGGCCATTTTACCGACCTTTTATAATTTTGTGCTTCCATTCAGTCTGTTCCAGGAAGTCTCCTTGGGGATGAGAGCTGAGCCCTGGGTTCCCCTGGAGCCCTGTGGGTCTCTTTGCAGAACCCAAGCTATGGGAGCTAGGACCCAGCTTTCTTCCCTCCCAAGGTGAGCCTTGAGCCTAGTAAACAAACCACAGTTCAAATTGAGCCAGGGCAGGGGAGTCTGAAATCTATTCCCACAAGAACACGGGTGGGGCTATGCCATCCCATCTCACACATGAGAATTCCAAGAATCATCCTGCACACAGGAAAATTAGGAGACAGAACCAGAAACAAGACCAGATATTCCTTCTGACCAGCCATCCTGTGGCTCACACAGAGAGTGGGTGGGTGGAAAGACTGTGACTTTAAACCTTGACATTAACTTCATAACCAAATGAGGGGGTATTGCTTCACATAGCGCAGGTGCTGCCAGTGTTAGAGAAAAGAGAAAACCAAAGAAAATATAGACTAAGTACGCAGAAATACTATTGTCGCCACATTGTTCTCCTGATAGCAATTCTTTTCCAGTGTGGGATTGGTGTAATTGCTTAATTTGGATAATAAGGGGGCCAAGTGCTGCCTCTTCCTTGTTCCTAATGACATATGAAGAGACATCCCACATCTAAGATGCTGGGTTCACCGCCTACTTAATTCCCCACCCAATGTCTCCCTTCCCAGGAGTCTTCCAGGTTCTCTGCTGCTAACATGAAATGCGTTCCCGTGGCTGAGGATGCTCCAAGTGGGGTCTCATCAGATCCCTTCCATGCGCGTCTGTCTCCAGCGTTTCAGCTGCTTTCCCAGCCCTTTCCCAGATACTTTCACATTAATTAGTAAGGGTATCATTTTATAAATTATAGCTTCCTATCAGAAGAAAGCAGAGTTTATCTTAATTCAGTCAGCTGTGTGAAATACCGTACCCTAATTTTAGACTGCCGGTTCTGCGGATCCCCACGGAGTAAAGAATGACAGGTCTTCCGGAGAGAATTCCCACCAGGTCCCTCCTGCAAGCCTCACTTTTGGCTACAACAGCATCCCCAGTGGGACTTGCTGAAGGGATCCCAGGATGCTGAGTGGCATCTACTTCACTATTAGCAATTCATATTTGTATTCAAATCCTCCAAGCGGTGCCAGCAAGCACCTTGGTGGGCTCAGGGGCTACAGGAAGAGGCCCTGCCATAGAGCAGGCTGACAGGGCCCCCGCAAAGCAGGGAGAATGGGGTTCAGGTTGGCGATAAACACTATCCTGTCTCAGCTGGAAAAGGAGAAGCCTGGCAGACTTAACTACGCGAGGGCCAGGCAGGCACTGGTGCAATTAGAGGCTCCTGGGCTCCTGCTGGGAAACCCCTGGAGAAACACTGTCAGGGCAGGATAACACAGAAGAGTGTCAAGTGCAGCTCCCAGTTACAAAGGCCTGCATGATCTTCAGGTGCAAACAAAATACAGCCCAGGGCCTAGGCAGGGGGTGTACCAAGCATAGAAAGAATGTGTCTAGTTACCCTTGCCCCCCCCCCCACTGACTTCTCACCCTTGGACCTGCCTGTTCACTCCCCTCACAGCCTGGTACTCACCTTCCACCACCTGTTCCTTCTAGCTAGCTCTCTGCTGCTGCTTCAACCCCCTCGGCTGTCCCCTCCACTACTTCTAATGCCCACCAGCGGCTTCACTCCAGGAGCTACGAGAGTCCAGAGATCTTGCAGATTAATGATGACTGATGTCCCCAGAGACTCCAGGGTAAGAGACCTGGAGTGGAGGCCAGGCCTGGGGTACTTCCTTGGGGATTGTGAGGCGTGATCAAGGCCAAGAGTTGTGATAAAGATACTGCAGAATGGCAAAGGGGAATTTTTTACCACCTTCCCTATTGCAGACAGATGTCTCAATACGGAATTCATTTTACGTATGTGAGATAGAGCCTCCTTACGTACCACATGATGTCCTGGAACTTGCAATTCTCCTGCCTCAGTCTCCTAAATGCTGGGATGACAGGTTCGCACCATCAGATTTTTGAAATAAAGATCTCCGGGCTAGGGGAAGAGCTTTCTTGGAAGTGCCTGCTGTTCAAACATGAGTTCAATGTCCAGAACCCACAGTCTTGTAATCCTAGCAGGCAGAGATAAGAAAGTCCCTGTAGTTTGCTGACGAGCAAGCCTAGCTTACTTAATGAACTCTAGGCCAGCAAGAGAGTATATAAAAATTCAGGTAGGTAGTACCAGATAATGATACCCAAGGTCACCCTCCGGCTTCTGCATCCATCTATACACGGATGCACATGCACTTGCCCATAGAGGAAGATGCACAGACATAACTATGCTTAGAGAGTAAGACCTTGAATAAAACCCATGCTATTGGAGAAGTGAGCTCAGTTCTTTATGCTAGTAAAGCTCTCAAAACAGTCAAAAGGTTTCAGCACCTTCCTGGGTGCCAGAGACACCCCACAGAATTATGGCTACTTTTGCCATATGCCCACATGACCTGGGAGCTAGTTCGGGGCATCGATTGCATTTTGTTTGATGTCACCCATCCCTGGCATGCGTTGGCTGCCCAAGGTACCCAAGGTCCTACTTCCAAAAAGCTAAAATTCCCTCCTGCGGGGAGGGTGGGGGTGGGAGTGGGCGTTGGAGGTAGGAAGCCTCAACTTGTCAGTTAAACAAAAGGAGAGCCCTCGGCCCCCTACCCAGTGTGTACTTCCGCTGTCCTCCAACGGCCCATTACCATGTCACAGCACGGCGCACCCTTCCATAGGTCACTTTGTTTAAAATGACACGGGTAATGCACATGTCAGCAAGCTGACAGTCCCGGCCGTCCTTCAGAGATAAAAACCTCCAGGCGAGAGCCTGTTCTTATCTGGGGGACACGCGCTGGTCTATCATCCAAGTCAGGCGGAGCGTGATTTCTCCAGAGAGCACTTTTTTCATTTCCTGATTTTAAGGAAAATCAAATAAGCACCATTTGTCTTCATCTGAATATGCTTGACCTGCTCAGATGATGATGTCTCGAGTTTTATAACCGGCTACATATGCTGAATTCAAATTAATGACAGTGGAGAACAGGAGCCTTCAGATCTCTCCTGGAGGCTGTTGTGGAGGCGGAGGGAGAAAGTCTGAGATGGATGGGGGAACAATCACTACCCATGAACCATGGGATTCTGGGGACGATCAGCCAGCAAGCCGGAAGTGAAGACCATAGAACAGGGTACAGGGGAAGGGGGGACTGGCCAACTGTTTCAGTACTGTGCAGTACATAAATTCTGAGATTTAAGTAAGTTTTCAAATTACACAAGGCATCAGTGAAAATGGAAAGGCACCTGGTTGGTAGATGCCAACAGCTAGGAAGGGAAAAAAAAACCATACCACAAACCTTTTGCTTCAATCAACAGAAAACGAAAACCTACTTTACTGGCTTCAGATTCCATCTTCTGGAGGCTCAAAGCCTGGGTTCCGTCTTCATCCTTGAGCTGTGTACAATGAGGCTGGGCCTCAACCTCCAGGTACAGGGTGTGCCTGCTAGGGAGACGCCCCTTCCCCAACACCAACCCACAGGAGAGAGCAGAGTCCTCTTGACCACCCCACCCACACTGCCCTGGGAGGGAATTCCTAGGGGCACACCACTGACATTTCTATTAGGAAGCTATGGAAAAGCAAGAGCCAACACAGAGGTCAAGCAAAGGGAGGTAGAAATGACATTATAAATACACAGGAGGAAGTTCAATGTTTTCATCATGAACAAAAAAAAAATCCAGTTCCTTTTGAAAAGTGTTTTGGGGTCTACGTGTCACCATCCATAAAGTAAGAACTTGGTGTGACACACAGGGGACACAAAGGGACATGTTTCAAAGAGGTAGATGTCACAGATTTGGCACGGTGTATCTTATCGTTGAAAATGTCACAGTGTGAACAGAAAGACATCCTGCAGGAGGGAGCAGGTGCCAGCAGGAGAGTAACGGTGTACACGGGCCTCATGGACTGTATTTGCAATGGAGGGGGTGGCATCTTACCTTCTCTTCCTGGTCGCTGTCACTGTCGCACTGAAAATGAAGACAAGAGAATAAAGGTCAGTGTGGTGGTGATTATGCAATTTGCTTCAGATATTCCACCTTCCCCAGGGGCAGGGCAAATATAGGAAAGGAGAGAAGTCCCTGGGCTGGAAGGCGTTCTACAGCTCCAGGTGCTGAACACAGGACAACATCCATTCTGCCAGTTCCCTCATATCACTGTCCTGGGATGCCTGGAGTCCACGCAGCAGGAGACTCCACAATACAAAAAAAAATTGCTGTTTTTCGAGATAGGGTTTCTCTGTAGCTTTGGAACTTGTCCTGGAACTAGCTCTTATAGACCAGGCTAGCCTCGAAATCACAGAGATCTGCTTGCCTCTACAAAAAAAAAAAAAAAAAGCCAGGGGCTAATACTGCCATAGCATGAAGGGGACTCAAGATCCTTCCAAAGGTTCCGGAATAAAACCACTTCTGCACAAGAAGGTACTCTGCCTTCAGCTTTGGAGAGCAGCTGTCTTTCTCTTGAATCTTTTCTCAAGAAGAAAACAAGCTTTGTACATTGAAATCTCTTGCCAACACTTTGAGGGGGCAAGGCTCCACATATGTGACGTTGTGATGGTCAATAATGACGATCAACTTGACAGGATCTTGAATCTCCTTTGGGCAATGTCTGTAAGGAAGGTCTAGATTGGACTAACTGAGGAGGAAAGAACCCCCCTCTAAATGTGGCACCATCCAAAGGACCACAGCGCTAGACTAAATGAGATGGAGAGAGTGATCTGTGCACTCAATTCTCTCTGCTGCTTCTGGATTGTGGGTGCACTATCACTGTGGTGTTAAAGCAAGATTGGCCCCCAAAGGCTCATATATTTGAATGCTTGGTCACCAGGGAGTGGCACAATTTAAAAGGATTGAAGGATCAGTAGGCATAGATTTGTTGCAGGAAGTGTGTCATTGGTGGTATGTTTTGAAGTTTCAAAAGCTCATGCCAAGCCCAGTGTAGCTCTCTCTCCCTACAGATCAAGATAGAAAGCTCTCAGTTCTCCATTTCTGCCTAGGTGCTGCCATGCTTCCTGCCATGTTAATAACGGACTGAGCTCTGAAACTGTAACAAACCCATATCAAATGCTTTCTTTTATAAGTATTGTCGTGGCTATGGTGTCTCTTCACAGCAGTAGAGTGACTAAGGCAGTGACTTCCACCTCACACCCCTACTGCTATTCCTTCTCCACCGCGGTGGGCTACACCCTTGAACCGTGAGCCAAAATAAGCTCTTCCATAAGTTGCTATTATCAGATATTTTGTCACAGCAATGAGAAAAGTGACTACTACTGAAGCCTGAGGTTAGAAGGCAAATACCCTATAGGTGATACACCAAGAGCAGTAAGTAGTATGATATGCCTGTTGCTACAGGTTTGTGGAAACCAAAGAAAGAAGTCTCTCACAGTTTTGGGTTTCTTGACAGAAGCAGAGGAAACAAAGATCATGCACTCTTCTAAAACCAAGAGACTTTTCTTTTTTTCCGGTTTTTTGAGACAGGGTTTTTCTGTAGCTTTGGGGCCTGTCCCGGAACTAGCTCTTGTAGACCAGGCTGACCTTGAACTCACAGAGATCGGCCTGCCTCTGCCTCCTGAGTGCTGGGATTAAAGGCTTGTGCCTTGGTTGCCCAGCAAGAGTGTTTTCTTAACAAATAATGGGCTAAACAATGGGGTTGGTGAGACAATTCAATTGCTCAATCACAAACAGTCGATGAGTACCAGGTCCCAGGGAAAGACCCTTAATAAAAAAGATGAACAAGGCCTGAGGAAAGTCTCTCAAGGCAAGGCTGACCTCTGATCTCCACACACATGCGTGTGCACACATACATATGTATAATACAACATGAGTTTTGTTAGGGTAAACAGAGAGAAGGTGTGATTGCATGTATGCCTTTACCCTGGAAAGGCCCTGCTGAGCTGGACTCAACCAAGATGAGACACAGGACAGAGCCTCTGGCTGCTCTGTGGTTCACCCAATGTGGGGTGCAGATGGAATCACTTTGCATGGGTGGCAGAGAGAGAGTACCCACCAGGAAGAGAGGTGATCATGGGGGAGAAGCCTGGCACGTAGGATGTTGTTTATGCCAGCGTAGTGCCTGGTTTGGGAGAGGGTGAAGCAGATGGCTCAGCAGAGCTGCGGAGAGAGCTGACGGGTCTCAGTAATGCATAGCCAGGGAAAGCAAGCAGCAGGTGAGTCTAGGAGGGTGCCAAGGATTTTACTCTGGCCACCTGTGTATGGGAGCAGATGGAGCCACCAGTGCAAACAGGAAATGAAACAGAGCTGCCTCTGCAGGACAGAGAGCCACAACTCTCTTCTCCCACCTCTTCTAGAGTTCAAAAGGTCAGTACTCTTTCCCCCACATGTTTTCCTTACATTTCTGGGTAGCTATAAGAACCATTCTGGTCAAATGAGTTGAAGTCTGCAGAGGATCCTGAGGTAGGGGAGGAAGGAGGAGAGAGAGAATCTTAGGCCAACAAGATGGCTCAGGGAGGAAAAGCACTTGCCGCACAAGCCTGATGACCTCCGCTTAATCACCAGATCCCAGGTTAGAAGGAGAGAACTGGCTCCTGAGTATTTGTGGTCTTCTGATCTTCGCATGGGCTCCATAGCACCAGTGTGTATGTGGGCATAACCGCACACACATACACACACACACACACACACACACACACACGCACGCACGCACGCACGCACGCACGCGCGCGCAAACACACATGTCCACACGCACACACAAACAATACAGATTTATCTAAGAGTCTCAATGAAAAGTAGGCAGCTCCTGCCTCTGACCTTCAAGTCCGCCTAGGTGAGAATGTGATTTGTTCATCTACAGCTGTCATTATGTACATGTGGGGTTTAAATAACCCCCAAAGCCTCCATGCCAAAACAAGATGGAGAGCCCAAAGGAAGAGAAGTCTGACATCACCGAGCCACTAAACCCATGCTAGAATAGACTCCCATTTTTAAAAGAAAACTAGTTATTATTGTTCCAAGTTAACCCCTGAGTGCTACCAAGAGATGCTAATAAGATCTCCATCCAAATGACCGTGTGGAGACCACTGCCTCAGTACTCTGAGCTTTTAGGAACTTACATTGAATACTTTTTTTTTTTTTTTTGTCTTTGTTTTTGAGTCAAAATTTGATGTATTCCAGGCTGGCCTTGAACCAGCGACACGACCAAGGAAGGCTTTGAATTCCTGATCCTCTCACCTCTACTTTCCCAAGTCCTGGGGTGAGAACTATAACATCTACCCCTCTCTCTGTCTCCTAGGCCGTACAGGGTTATCGGACACTGAGTGACTGACAGACCCTCGTCAAGTCCAAAAGCATCATTTCCACCCAGGCTTCCAGCAGCAGATACATCTGCATTTACATTCTGTTGCCCGATTAATGATTGGTTATCCTATCGGAGGAGTTGAGCGGAGAAGACTGGGTGAGATGAAGACCCTGAAGGTCGAGAACCGTGGGTGGATGGGGTGGGTGGAGATGGTTGTGTTCTTCTGAGGGTGTAACCGCTCTATTGCTTTTTACCATAAAATCTCAGGTGCCTTTTTAAGAGTGATTGTGTAGGGGTGGAAGAGAAGAGTCTGTTTTTTTTCTTTTCTTTTTTTTTTTTAACTTTGAATTGCTGGGGGATGTGAACCCAGGGCCTGTGTATGATAGGAAACTGTACCGCTGAGCTCCGCCCCCAGCCCAGAGTGGTGCCTTCTGTCATGCCTGCTCTTTCCCAGATGTTCACAGCTATCCATATGAGGTTATGACAATGAAGGCTAGAGCGACACATTTCCCTCCGTCCTCCAGGGTCTACGCTCAGGAGAAGAAGCTGGGAAAGTGGGGAAAGCTCTCTCTCCCACCCCCATCCAAACAGCGGTAAGTCTCTGGGAATGGTTATTTCTATCAAAGCATTAAGCTACCCCGCTTTTGGAGAGTCCAGTTCTAATTTCAAGGTCCACTTAATTTCGTATCAAGTAATTACTGATATACCCAGAAGCACCTTGCCTCCAGAGTTAAGCATATGGTGGAGAACTGAGACCTACTGGTATCCATTATGGAAGCCACATGGATGCCAAGCTGATTACAAATGCTGGGGCTCCCCACACGACACACTCGTGAGTGACAGGCCCCTCGCAAGGCCAGCCAGAGTCTGCCGAAACACTGTCTGTGGCACCAGGGGCCCACATGGTGCGCTGAGAAAACAGCCCCATTTCTGGTATTAAATTCCCATACTGACCCAGGGACTTTGCCGTGAGCTCAGCAGGAGCTCACCATCCAATTTACAGCTCCACTCTCTGGAGCCTCCAGTGCCAGCCCCTGGCAGAGAGCGATGGCGGTCAACCCCTCCAGCTCATAAATTATGCAAAGGCAATAAATGCGTTCAGCAAACAGCGCCTGACGCTTGCCCAGCCTGGCTCCTCACACACTCTGCAGGAAAAAAAAAAAAAGAGAGAAAGAGAGAGAGAGAGAGAAAAGCCAGAAGCTGGGTGCATATAAGAGGTCTATTCCACTCATAAAGGGGGTTTGTTGACAGCCCCAGACGGAGAGCGAGCTGGGGTCCTGAGCGGGCTTTCTGCCTCGCTGGCAGTGGTTTACAGGCGTGCTTTATGGAAAAGGGAGGCTGTTTTATGGAGTCGGGGTGGGGAGAAGTCATAGTCTCGAATTCACATTTAATACACTGCCCAGCTTTCACACCCCGGGTTCAACCCGCTGTGGATCTTTTTCGGGCCAGATGGTTGTTGGTCTTCAAAGGTTAAAGGAAGAAGTGTCTGTTTCCCCTGTCCCTAGACACCCACTCCAATTTATAAGAGTTCACGCTGAACCACCTCCCGGTTCAGGTTTATGTTCTGGAGGAGGCAGGGAGATGGAAAAGGCATGTCAGGCGCAGAAAGGGGTCCCAGCTGATTCGCCGTCTTAAGCATTTTGACATCAGGGTCCTGCCTTGGTTTATTAGCAAACAGTTTGCCCACCAAATGGGAGCTGGAGGTGTCGGAATGTTCTCCATGACAGGGTTTCAAAGCCCTGAGAGAGAAGTGGAAATGGTTTCCTCCATCTTCACAGCAAGAAACAGAGAGGAGGAACAGGGAAAGAATCGTGGTCCTCAGGCTAAGACGGGAATTTAAACCACCACACTGTAGGAGTCAAACGGGAGGCCTGCCGCGAACACCACAGGCTTTGAATGCAGACACAGGGAGAGAAGAATTTCCAGGCAGAGCCTTGGCCACCCCGTCACGGCTACCATTCAACTGTGACTTCCCTGTCGCTTCATGAACTGGATGTCAGCTGTTGAAGGTACTGAGTCCTCCTGTTTCAACTCTTTAAACCACACAGGAGCCTGGTGGAGTGGTGGATGCTTGTTGGCTGACATTTATTATTTATTTATTTATTTATTTATTGCCTACTTAGTAGTTTGAGACAGGGTCTCACATAATCCACACTAGCCTGGAATTTGCTACAGCACCAAGGATGAACTCCTGATCCTCCTACCTTGGCCTCCCTAGTGTTGGCTGGGTTACTGTTGTACTGCTGCACTCAATCCAAGCAGTGCTAGGAATGGAGCTCAGAGTATCTTGCATGCTAGTCAAATGCTCCACCAACTGAGCTACTCCCATGGGCTCTACATGGATAATAAAAAAAAATAAATTTCTAGAAAAATTCAAAAGGAAAACAAGCAGGGCCTGGTGGTACATTCCTTAAACCTAGCATGGAGGAGACAGAGGCAAGGGGATCTCTGTGAGTGAGAGACCAATCTGGCCTACACAAGTGAGTTCTAGGACAGACAGGCTTACCCAGCGAGCCTGGTTCAAAATCCCACAGAAGCAAAATAATTACATGGAAATTTTCATGAGATTTAAGAGATAAAGGGATGTTATAATAACTTCTCTGTAAGGTTCCTAGAGCTTACTCTGAGCCACCCAACTAATCTCCCAGCAGGTTCACAGGACACAGCTCACCAGCAGGGCTGGGGTGGAGAAGATCTTATCTAACACCCTCCTCCTTCCAGCCACACCCAGTCACGAGACACGTCCTCCTACCTAACTGTCTTCGTAAGGAGCCACACCTCTACCCTAGAGTGTCCTTCTCCAAACTTCAACCTAAAAACCTGCTGGTCCTCTTTAAAACAGCTCACAGTCTCTCGTGATTCCAATGGTCTCCTAAAACAATGTAAAGCTTCAGCTTCCCCGTTCTGCCCAACAACATTTTAGGGTTGGCCATGGCAGACATCATTCCTGCAGTGAGGTCTAGTCTCAATCACGTTTAACCTCCAGGCCTTGACACACACTTGGTGTTCAATTATACTGATAAGTCAATCAACCTCATCCTTTATAAGAATTGCTCTATGCTGGTTAGTTTAAGTCAACTCAAAGCAAGCTAGAACCATCAGAGAGGATGAGAAATTGCCTCCATAAAAGTCAGGTAGTAGGCAAGCCTGCAGAGGCATTTTCTTAATTAGTGATGAATAGGGGAGGGCCCAGTCTATTGTGGGTGGGGCTACCCCTGAGCTGGTGGTCCCAGGTGCTGTAAGAAAGGAGGGTGAGCAAGCCATAAGGAGTAAGTCAGTAAGCAGCATCCTTCCGTGGCCTCTGCAGTCTCCTGCCTTGTTTGAGGTTTTAGCCTGTCTTTCTTTGATGATGAACAGCGATGTAGAAGTATAAGGCAAATAAACCGTTTCCTCAAGCTTGTGTTTGCTCAAGGTGTTTCACCAATGCCACAATAACCCTAACTAAGACATATTCCTAACTAAACATATTATTCTATGTTTGATTCTAGGTAAAGTACAATTAACAAGACAGGTGACTCCAAATGGAAAAAACGTACAGGCTACAGTAATATGATTTCATAATACTGGGAAGATTGTCTGAACATGCTTGGTAGATTATTAGTATAGGTAACAAAGAAAGTGTTTGTTTGTTTGTTTTTATTTAAGGGACTGTCAAAATGGCTCAGCGGGTAAAGGCACTTGCTGCTAGGCCTGATGACCTGAGTTCCATCCCTGGAACCCACAGGATAGAATGGGAGAACCAACTCCTCCAAGTTGTCATCTGACCTCTTCCTCGAACTTGTGTGAACAAAAGCACAAATGTACAAATATGCACACACACACACACATAAAATATTAATTAAATAA
Organism: Arvicola amphibius; assembly: GCF_903992535.2. Taxonomy (NCBI): domain Eukaryota; kingdom Metazoa; phylum Chordata; class Mammalia; order Rodentia; family Cricetidae; genus Arvicola; species Arvicola amphibius. The sequence continues at coordinate 90,050,257 of NC_052056.1, forward strand.
ATGCAATAAAAATAAAACTGCTAGTAGAGCACAGACCTAAGTTTCAGATGAAAATGTCTTCCAATTAAAAATACAAAACACCCCAAAATGATGGGATTAAGACATTTATTACATTTCCTCAAAAGCAAGGCCGCCTTGTTTCTATTTGGGGGATCTCGGGACATGTGTTTAAGACTCTGCTTCGAGCTGGAACAAATGAAGGTCTGCAGCCTTGTTTGGCCCGTAGACACGGGGATGGGATGCTGGGTAGCCAATGATGGAATGCATTCTTAAGCAGAAAGTGGCAATCACTGAACACATCACACGCAATGACATTGAGGAGGGCACTGCTCTCCATTCTGCTCAATGGACCTTGCTGGAGCAGTTATTCTGTATCTCAGATCCATTTATCATCACCACCAAAGATGTCAGGGCTGAACGCCACTTGCTGAACAAAGTTATTTTATTCTCTTTTCTGCCTAAAGGAAGCGGGAGGAAAATGAGGGGGGACCCTCCAACTTGTAAAGCAGAGCATCTCGTATCAAGTACAATTTACCTTGGCCAGAGACAAAACAAATCGATTCCCCCTATGGGCCAGGCGGTTTATCTAAGACAGTGAAGACATCCCTTACCTAAAAGCAATTTCTGAAGAAGCCACCTGAAGAAAACATGACATTTATTTCCTTCCTGTAAAAAGCCAGCAAGCAGCCTGGTGACTAAACACATCCGCTGGCAGCTTCCCACGAGCCCGACTCCCTGCACAAGCACAGACACGCAGGCAGCCATCTTGTGCCAAAGAACCCCCTTCCCCACTGTTTACCTAGCTGTCTTATTGGCTTTGGACTTTACATGACATTTAAAGCTATTGGGGCCCTTGAAATAAAGAGCATTTTAATCCTGAAAGTGGTTTTAGGAGGTTTTTTTTTTCCCTCAGTGTAAAATGAAGGCCCTAGTTCCTCCCTTCTGTCTCAACAATAACTCCACAGGGGGTCAAAAATAGCTCAGATACTGGGAAAGCCTGATGAAAAGATGTGTGTTCTAAACAGTAACTCTAAAGAATAAAGCAGAGAGCATAGGGTGAGCTTATTAGAAAATAATACACAGTCCAGATGTTGAGGAGACCAGAGAGCATAAACTTTTACAAGCTTCTGGGCTTTGGTACCTATAGTCTAGCATTCCTATGTAGGGAGCTCGCGGAATTTGGTATTTTGCATGTTGGAAATAGGTAGAACTCAGTCAGGCAATGTGATCTGAGAGATGTAGAGGTGTGTGTGTGTGTGTGTGTGTGTGTGTGTGTGTACATGCGGAGGTCAGAGGTCATGTTGGCTATTACTCCTCTATTGTTCCTTTCCTTATGTTCTGAGAGTCTTCCACTCAATCTGGAGACCACCATTCTGGCTATACCAGCTGGCCAACGAGACCCTGAGGTTTGTCTCTTTGTTCAGATCCCCCCCCCCCCCCAGTGCTGGGCTTGCAGGTGTTCACCACCACATCTGGCTTTCTGTGGGTGCTGGGGATCTGAACTCAGGTCCTCAGGGAGGCAGAGCAAAGGCTTTGCCCACCGAGCCTTTCTCGTCATCGCTCAGATAGCCACATATTTTCATTGAAGAAATACGACTAAAGTGCCCACTGTAGGCAGCTCCATTCTGAACGCTGCTTACAGAGAACAAACAGTCCAAACTGGGGATTTAAAGCTTAGAAATTCAACAGCTTTTGCCACTTTGAAATCCATGTATAAACAACCTGTAATTTCCACTTAGATCATTGGCATGCTATTTGGTTTGGGGGAATGAAGGGAGAGTGGATATTTCACAAACTTTCAGAGTTCAGCATTCTCTACACTCAAGAAGAGAAGCTGTTTTCTCGGGTATAAGCATATGTAAACTCCAAAGACAAAACGGCGAAATGGATAGTCTAGAACCTATGTTTCTTGTGTTGATTTTTTTCCAACGCAGGGTCTACTGTACCTCAGGATGGTCTCCAACTTGTTATGTAGCTGAGTATTGGCCTTGAGCTCCTGATCCTCCCGATTCTATCTCCAGAGTGTTGGACTTACAGACACACATCACACACCCAGGTTCTGTAGGGTGCAAGATGGAACCCAGGATCTCCTGCATGCCAGGGCACTACTCTACCAAGGGAGCCACATTCTCAGCCTGGGCCCTGAGATTAGCAAATGATCTCTCTTTAGCCCAGGCAGTAGATTCTTTGCCTCCTTGCCACTGGCTCGCTGATTCCAAGCTATCAATAGCACTAATCCTTGCCTGTGTGCAGACCTATTGCTAATGACTTGGAGCATGGCAGAGAGTGAGAGATGATTATGAGTCTATGGCGGTATTAGTAGGGAGCACTCTTGGTTCTTTCCCAGCCACGAGCCACGTGAGACGCCCAGCAATGCTACCCTTTCTCTTTTTCCTTTGCCCCCAGGCCTGCCTGGACTCACCCTTGGTTCCTGAAGTCTTGGGTGAACTAATAATTTAGCCCAAATTTGCTGAGGAGTAAAAAGGAAGAGTACGTCACGGGTTAAAATAATACAAGAGTCTATTTTTTCCGCTGTGTTGTGATCCATAGAAATCACCCTGAGCCTTTTCCCTTTCTTCTCTGCCTGGGAAGCCAATTGCTTTGATTGCGGTGATATGAGCTAGCTAAAATGACTTGCCCTTGCTTGTGAGGCAAATGGAACATGCTAATAGAACTTATCGCATTACCCGATGCGAAAGTGCCATAGCTCATTACTTTAAGATAAAAGGATATCATTGCGGACGGCGAGCAGAATTGACTTTCTGAGGCCCGACTTGATGATGATTTAATCAACTGCTCTCTTTCACTTCTCATCTCTGTGCCTGTCGGTTTCACAGGTGCCGTTAAATGAGACACTCGGAGAGTGAGCGCAGGGAAAGAAATTGCTGTCATTACTTTTCAAGAAAGGAGGTATGCAAATTTTCGACAGAAAGATTGCGTTCATAATGGGCCTGGTAAAATACAAGGATCATGCTTGACAGGTGAGGGCAAGCCATTTGTATGCCCTTAAAGCACAGCAACCATCCTTATTTAGGATGTGCTCCATAAGAGAAATGAGGATGAGGGGAGGGAAAAGGAGGAGGAGGAAGAAGAGGAGGAGGAGGAGGAAGAAGAGGAGGAGAAGGAGGAGGCAGAAACTCAGAAGGCTGTTTTAAATCAGTCTCTGATCTGGAAACCCAGGAGGGGTGTTTAAGACTCAAGAGTGATGATACCCAGAGCCGAGGCATGGAAACAAAGCCTGCTACCCTTTGGTGGGAACCTAAATGATAATGAGCTGCTAGAAAGATCTCACTGTGATCCATCTAAAACCATAGAGACAGAGGCCAGGTTCGAATCCTACCTCTACTGAATGAATGCGAGAAGACCCTCTAGGCCAAACAATTGAATTTCTCAGCCTCTGGTTCATCATCTATCAAATGGGACTGCTTAGTCTCTACCTTGAGGTTTAGAGAGCACTAATTATATGAAATTCACATGCACACACATACAATGCACATAAAGCACTCAGAATAATGTTTACATAAAAAGTCAATCAACGTTAGGAAATCATTTCTGACCAGTTTTTCCCCTTCCTTGTTTGCCTTATGGACCTTGGGTGGCCTTGAACTCACTATGTACCTGAGCAATCCTTGAACATCTGGGGATTACATGATGCACTACCATGACTGTCTTCCTTCCTCTTTTTGTGTGTAATGTATATGTGTGTGTGCACGTGTGTTGTCAAGGTATATGAGCCAAAAGTCAATGCCAGGTGTTCTGCTCGACCTCTATTAGCCTTATTCCTCTGAAATAGTCTCTCAAATTTAACCTGGAGCTTACTGTTTTGAGCTATATTGGCTGGTTGGCGGGCCAGCAAGCCCTAATGATCAGCAGCAGCTCCCTGCCTCCAACAGCTAGGGCTATAAGATTACATGGCCATGCCTAGGTTTTATGTGTCTATGGGGAAACCTGAACTTGGGTCATCACACTTGTATAGCAATCGCTCTCACCCAGTGAGCTAAATCCCCACTCCCTCTCCTCCCCAATCTCTTTCTCCCCTCCTCTTTCTCTCAAATGTGTCTGAGTCAGATGCTGCCAATCTATCTAAGCCTGGTGTAGACATAACAGGATTATTTTATTTCAGACAAAAGTCCTCTCCTCAGCCAGTGAGCAAAGTGCACTGTGGCTGCCCTGAGAAATCACCCTACAGATGAGCACACTCCTGAGCACCATGAAGAACACCAGCAGCACTGCCATGCTATGTGGATCCCCTCGCCTTCCCTCTCTCCCTCCCACCACTTACTCTGCATTGCTCACCTGCTCTGGGGCATGACACACCTGCGAGGAGTCTCTGAGTAGGTAATGCCCAGCCCGGCAGGGAGCCTCAGGCAGTCACCCTGTACACTGGCCTAGGGAAGGGATGTAGCAACTGCTAAAGAAGAGGTAGCCTGCCTCGATTCACCTTCAGAAAAGCACAGTGAATCGGAATAGATTAAATGACCAGGGTACTATGTACAGAGGTGTTTTTTCATCGTCTTTGACTTCAATAGGGAATTGTTCTATTTTCTGCAACACCCAAAGTAAAAGCACCTTTCTTAAAGAGCCCACAGCTCCGAGTTCTTTTCCTTGGGGTCATGACACTGCCACAACCATTCTTTTCCTTCCTTCCACCCAGGCTGTGAGGGACGGAATTCAGCTCTGCCTTCATGCTAAGTGACACCAACGTGATACAATCCTCTGCAAAATGGTTGATGTTCACATTCAGCAAGAGCAGAATGGGGTGGGATACACAACAGCGGGCAGCAAAGAGCCCTCTGCTCGAAAGTACCTGGTTCCCATCGGCATCACAAAAAGACACCTAGGGAAGGAGGGCTTTTTTCCTTCCCCAATTTCTCTCTTTTATTTTCCTTTAAGAATTTGGAAATGCCTTGTATAACCTAGGCAAGTGCTCTACCACTGAGCCATACCCCAGCCCCTCACTGGGGGATTTTAGGCAGGGGCTCTACCACTGAGCCACACCCCAACCCCTCACTGGGGGATTCTAGGCAGGGGCTCTATCAATGAACCTGTCATGGGCAGAATCCAGTTTTGCTTGCTTTACCACTAAGTTATATCCTTGGCCCTCCTTACTCTTTTATTTTGAGACAGGTTAGATTAAGCTGTCCAGGATGATCTTGAACTCACTCTTTCATCCAAGCAGGCCCTGAACATGGATCCTATTGCCTCAGCTTCTTTCATATTTATCAACGGAAATGAAAGCTTCTGTTGGCTGGGATGGCACCTGGACCCAGCTCTAACCTCACAAGTTTGTCCTGGGTTGTGAAGCACACCACTTTTCCTTTCGTGAATATTCCTGCACCAGGACACTACGCGCCAGCTACCCCACAACTGATTGCCCTGCAGAGTCTGACGGCACCTGAGACTGAGAAACTGTAATGACTCTTCAGCCACAAACTTCGGTAGTCATATTTATGCTCCACTCAAGACCATTCCTTCCTCAAGAACCTTTTTACCTGCGTCACAGAAAGTGCTCATTAACCCAAAGCTGATGTCGACTCAAATTCCAATCCCTTTTCCACAGGGTCATACGTGGGTGGTTGGGACAGGTTTCTAGTATCATGAAGATCCCTTTGGAACCGGTATCTGGGATTCATATATGTTCGGAATTTGTCTAACGATTAAGTAAGTCCATGTGAAGGCAGCCAAAAGGAGACATCGTGGCTTTTGTTTCGCAAATCTTTGTATGAAAAATATGTCCCATCACACAGAGAAATGAGAAGACATAACAATTACTCAAATGTTGGGAGGAAATTTCTACCATTTCATCACCAAAGAGGAAGTCATAATTCTCCAAGCATTTCTTTTTGGAAACCGTTTAAAGGCCTAATACTACCCTATAGTAAATCAGAAACATCAATGGAAACAAGCAAAACCACTGAAAGCGACAGCAAGAACCTTCCCAGTAACTCATGACTTTATTTCATGAGTAAAATGCCAACAACACAAGACCATTTAGAATCCAGTATGATATTTCTTTATGTTCTTGGTAAACATTGCATGTGGGCAACCATACTTGGGCTTGGACTTCAAACAATACTCAGGAATGTGTGCAAAGAGCCTAAAATCAAATGCATGAACATGAGACGGAGGGTCTAAATGTGTACCATACGCACAGGGTAGTAATGGCTTGTGGGTTTTGACATTTTTTTATAATTCAAAAAATTTTAAATCATATGTATGTCCCTTTAAGTACAGATGCCTGTGGAGGCCAGAAGACGACATCAGATCCCTTGGAACTGGAGTTACAGGTGGTTGTGAATCACCTAACCTAGGTGCTAGGAACCAAACTCAGACCCTCTAGAAGAACATCAAGTACTCTTAACCGCTGAGCCCTCTCTCAAGCCCCAGATTTGACACACTTAGGCTGCTCTCTCAAAACTGGCAGCATAAATAAATAGATGGGCAGAATGCAGTTAGAAGGTACCAACTAAAGCTCGGCATGTGGTAGGCAGGAGGATCTCTGGGAATTCAAGACTAGCCTGGCCTACATTGCGAGTTCCAGGACAAACAGGGCCACATAGAGAAACCCTGTTTCACGAAACAAAATTAATTAATAATCAAGAACAAAAGAAAATACCAACTAATTGTTGGTACAAGTAGGAATCTAGTAGTTTTGGAATCTGTTAGTAGACTAAGATGGGGCTACATGTGCCCTCTGGCGACATGTGGATATGTGTGCTCCCTCATCCCCAGGAGAGCTTCTCTGCATGCACTCTCTCCTCTCAGCTGTCAGCTTCCTGTATCTCCATAATGATGGTCAACTTCCCAGCTTCTACCTGACTGAGGTACTCACTCAGTGCCCATGAGCTCACAGAAGAGTGAGTTAATAAGCTATTCACCAGGGGTGAATGCCAGAGAAGTGTCTATTTGGCAAGATCAAGAAACACGCAGGATAGGGCTGAGGGCTGTGTCAGCAAAGTACTTGCCCAAAAACATAAAGACCTAAGTTTGGATCCCCAGAACTCAGGTCAAGAAACTAGGTGTGGTAGCACATGCCTGTCAACCCAAGGAGCAGTGAAGCCGAGACAGGGATAACGGTAGGGTTTATTGTTCAGGAAATCTCCAGGTTCAGTGAGAGACCCTCTCTAAAAATGTAAGTGGAGATTGGTAGAGGATGTTGATCTCTGACCTCCACATGTCCTTTCGTGGATATGCACACAGATAGGGGTTGATGCCATGGGCAGAAGGGTACCGGGAAAATGGTCAGTCTACATACGCCAGTGAGGAACGTAGAAAAATGGTTTTGCGTTGAAAGTGCATTTTAAGAAAACACCACCACAGACTGGAATCGGGTGGGGATCAGATGTTGCACTGGCAAGTTTTAACTGTTTGCAATGAGACACAACGGAGAAGGACCTGGGAAAAAGAGTCTAGACATGGCAGGTCTGTGGAGGGTTATCTTGATTGTTCACTGAGTTAGGAACTCTACGGGTGACGTCATTTAGTGGGCTGGACTGTCAACTGTGTGAGAGTGAATAAAGCCAGCTGACTGTCAGCAGCAAGCGGGCAGCATGGGGGCATTGGTTTCTCTCTGCTCAACTGCAGATGTGGTGTGCTGACTGGCTGCTTCATTACCTGCCTTGATTTCTCCTCAGTGACCTGGAAGCTTAAACCAAAGCCTTTCTGTCCTAAGCAGCTTTTGGGCAGGGTGTTTTTATCATAACAAGGGAAGTGAAACCAGGACAGATGCTAAGTCCCTTTTTTTGTCGGGGAAAACCAGGAACCTCAAGGTCTTACAGTATTGCTGTGGCTGTCTGACTTACTCACGGCCACAGCCCGAGTGGAGCTGCAAGGAGGAAAACCGTGCTCTTGCCCTGAGCACGCCTAATCGTCACCGTGCAACTTTCAGCCAAGTGAAATGTTTAAAAGAGGGACAGCAAAAGACTAGGCCAAAGAAATACAAATATTACTTGAAATAAACATCTATGAGCACACAAAGGTGGTGCAGGATGACCCAAAGCTCCCCTTCCTACTGTATCCCCAAAGACTTGGTTTTACTTCTGTTTAGCAGTAGGAACCTTCGCTTTTGGACCTTCTTAGAGTCCATCTTATTCATAATTGGGATTTTAAATTATACTGTACTGAACAAGAATCTTTATTTTAGGAGGGCTTAAAAAACCAGCCTCCTATATCATAAATAAGAAGGGTAAGATTACCATAAATTGCCTGCAAGAAAATACAAATTGCTAAGATAAAAACACCCGCCAGCCTGCCAGTCTTGAGTTTCCTGTTTTGACATACTATATGCGGTAATTTGGTATCCACAATCTCTTATTAGAAAATGAATGTGCTAGTTTTCTGAATGCTGCAATTACAATAATTGAATTTAAAATGGGGATTGAGTTTCTCTATTTGGAGGAAAAGGAATAATTGTGTATTTCTGATTAAAATCAAGGGGACTGAAAAGAGCCTGTTAGGAATTTCAGCTTCAAGTCTTCCCGGGGTGATTCCTCTGAGTCAGGCCAGGGAAGTGTTTGGCCAGAGAAAGGAAAGAGTGGAAGGGAAACGGACAGGACCTCAGCAGCAGGCTGCACCTCTGGCCTCATTTGCCCGTCTCCTGGCCCTCAGCCACAACGCCCTGGTGACAGACAATCACAGTGCCTCAACACTGTAACACTCTAAACGGTGGCCGTGCATGAGTTCCCCACTGGGCCAAAAATTAAGAGTTAAAACGCAGGGAAAACAAACACCTCTTTGTCTTGAAAACGCAGGTCCCTCGTTAGCCTGCCAATATTTGAGTAGTCTTTATTTCCTTCCCCCAGAACCTCTTTTCGGGGATAATGGATGAGTGGGGGGCACTAACGTTATTGTCTGCATGGCTGCATTTCTTTGTTTTACCGAAAAATGACTTGAAAAGCCCCCTTGGGGTTGAGATGGTGGAAAGGAAGTGGGGCGGAGCAAGAGGGCTAGCCTGATGTTTTGATGCCTTGCTGTTTAATTTTAGGGTGTCTCCCAGTTTTCCGAAACCACCATTATCTAGACGTGAAGGGGAAATTTAGGCTCCTAACTCCTGTAAACATTCCCCACAACACCGGTTTCCCAGGACATTTTCAGAATGAGAGATGCTCTCCATATATGGGGCTTACCATATTTTTCTTTTTTATTAATGCAGCTCCTCAGTTCATATGGTAAGACTTTATTGTATTTATTTATTCTGTGTGCATATGCCTCAGTGTGCATATGGAGACCAGATGACAACTTTTCTTGCTTCAATTCTTTCCTTCCCAGGGATCATCAGGCTAAGGAGCAAGTGGCTTTACCTGTGGAGATACCTTGCCAGTCCCCAGAATGACGAGAGTTTCTGTAGGATTCTTCCTAGTGCTGATATCGCCTTCTTCCCATTTTCATTGGTGCCCTACCACCCCCAATCCTCCTATTCTTCTTACATTTCCTCTGTATATGATGTGTGTATGTACGCCCCTGATGTGTGTGCATGCCAACACAAGCATACACAGTACGAGTGCAGCCGACTGTGTACATTTGGTTCTCTTTCCCACGGTGCATTCTGGGGATGGAACCAAAGTCATCGGGTTTGCACATTAGATAGCTTTACCTAACGAACCATCTCATGGGCCCCATCTTTTCTTTTTATGCTATCAGTGGCTCTTCTGAAGCCACTATTATCTAAATAATGAGCCACTCATTTGTTTGTTGCCTATATATGTGTGTGTGTATGTGTGTACACACATCTATGTATATGTGCATATATAGCATAATATATTATATAAAAATATATTTAAATACTAGATAGATATAGATCCACACATACACTATTTTTCCTAAAGTGTTACCTACATTGCCCAGTATGGACTACATCTGTCTGGTCCCTTTCACTCACCACTTGCTGCTCTGGCCACTAATTAAAAGGAGGCTTCCTAGCTTCCAGGCACAAGGCAGTCAGGGTTTACTGCCCTCCCCCAGGAACAGGACGGATTACTAGGTCTCACTCCCTCCACAGGCTTTATTATGTACTTTAATAATCAATACCCACTTCTATGTCAGAGGGTTTATTTTGCCCCATAAATCCAGAAGGAGAGAATGATATGAAGACATCATCATGGATGGGCTCTACTGCTCTGTAACGCCAGGAGAGAACCCGAGCAACAGATTTAAATGAGAGGGCAACACAGGGCTCCTGGCTGGATGGCAGGGATCATCAAAGACTCCAGCAAGATCTACAGCAGGGCTGCTGTGACCCAACCAACTGGATGCTGAGAAACCCAACCTTGAGCAGGCACATCCTGGAAAAATTATAAGCCTGGGATTGTGGGCAAGGTAAAAAAAGCTCCTTCTCAAAAATCTGAAACGTTTTTTAACACAACAGACGGAAAGGCAGAGAACAAGCATGGAACTCTAGTTGGTGGTACAGAGCTCACTGTGGTTTAGGAACAAGCCCTCTATGGCTGTGGCCTCAAGAGTCCCAGGGGGCCCTTAATTCTCTCCCCTGCAACTCCCCGCCCCAAGGCTCTGAGATAATTATCACTGTAACATCTTTTCTCCAGTGGCCCTTAGAGACTCATCCTTCCTTTCAAAAGCAAAGAGGTCAATTCAGGGAAGGGAAAATATGAATGGCTAATAAACAAATGAAGAACAGTTCCACCTCAGCGGTAATCAAAGGAAGGCAGGTCAAGAAGCGGCCCACTGCACTGTGAAGAGACAGGACTGGCAGAATTGCTGAGGCCATAACACATACTACTGTAGGGTGTCCATTTTCTATTCGGCATAGTATTTTGCAATCAGAAGATGCATTCATCAAGACCCTTTGATATTCATACAGTTGATTTATTTATTTTTGGTTTTTAACAAAAGGTCTCATTATGTATCTTGGCTGGACTGGAACTTGCTATGTAAACCAGGCTGTCCTCAAACTCAGAAATCTTCCTACCTCTGCTTCCCAAGTGCTGAGATTGACTAGTGGTGTGGGCCACGAAGCCTGGCTAATTTTCATACAAATTAGTTCAATTCTTCTTCTCTTTCATCTACACACACACACACACACACACACACACACACACACACTCACATACATGCACACACACAGCACGTGTGTGAATGAGTGTGTATATGTGTGTGATTGTGTGTGTGTGTGTGTATATATATATGAAAGATGAACAGAAAAGCATGTAAAATATATTTTAGTCAGCTGTATTGGCACTTGGCTGTAATCCCAGCACTTTGGAGGCAGAGGCTGGAGGATTACAGTAAGGTTTGAGGTCAGTTCCATCTAAATAAAGTTTCATACCACCCCGGGCTACAAAGCAAGACCCTGTCTCAGAAATTCAAAGGTGGTTCAGTTAGTAAAGTGCATTGCCTAGGATCTGACTTTGATACTCATCACCTATGTAAAAATTCCAGGTGTGGTGGAAAGCATCTGTAATCCCAGTGCTAGGGACATAGACACAGGGTGACCCTAGGACTCAATCGTCAACCAGCAAAACTCCAGGTTCAATGAGATACTCTCTCAGGAAATAAGGTGGATGGCATCTGAGGAATAACATCCAAGTTTAACTCCTGGCTTTCACATGAACGCGCACACACATGTATGCACACATTCATGAACATTTATGCACAAGCACATATACAACATACAAACACACACACATAAAAAACTCAAAATAAAATAAATATGTAAGATGTTGATTTAAAATTATATGATAATGTTAGAAAACAATGACGAATATATTATTTCTATGCCTACTGTCATCATATACTAGGGCCAAGAAATAAATATATATATGTGTGTATATATATATATACACACATATATATGTATGTATATATATCCCAGTTTTCACCTCTATAACAGGTTTCAACTGCATACTAAAGGTTTTAGCATTTCTTCTTCTATTTAAATAAAAGCCAGGATCAAAGTCATGAAACAACTTTCTCAGAGTTCTATGAATGGCAGGGGAGAGAAGGGTTCCTGGCACTTTAACCAGGAAATTCTAAGTCTCTGTTATGGCACACAGACTTCAGGAACCTAAATGTCCTCACTAGAGGAACAGGTTAAATTAACAGTGTTGTGCCCATTAAAAGAGCTAGAGACAAGGCTCCATGGGCAAAATGCTTACACTATAAGTGTGAAGACCTAAGTTCAAATCTCCAGAACCTACCCACCGTTTTAATGTACTTTTTGTTGCTTTGATAGACAACATTACCAAAACCGACTTGGAGGAGGTGGTGATGATACTTGGCTTATACTTCCACATGACTGTCCATAACTGAAGGGCAGGACATGGACTCAAATAAGCAAGAACTGGAAGGAGAAACCTTGGAGGAATGCTGCTCACTGGCTCGCTCCCTGGTTCACACTTACCCACCAGACCAGACCCACCTGACTAGGGGTGTTGCCACCCACAGTAGGATGGACACTCCCCTATCAATCTCCCATAAAAATCAATCTCTCACAGACATGGCTAAGGGTCAAATTGATCTGGGCAATTATTCAGCTGAGGTTCCCTCCAATCGAATGGCCAGGGTATCTGTAATCCCTGAACTTCCATGGTTAGAAAGAATGTGGAGATAGGATCCCCTGAAGCCCCAGAGCCAAGAGTCTGGAAATTGCAAAGGCACACAGAAGACCCTGCATCCAACAAGGCAGACTGTAAGAGCCAACTGCTGAGGTTGTCCTTACCTTTTCTCCTATGCTGGGGCACATATGCAGCTGCGCTCACACATGCGTGCACACTTCACTCACACGTACACCGACAAAAACACTTAGACGATTTCAAACCGAAATGGAAACATGATTACATTCATGGTTAGTTGTGGTTATGCCAAAATCCCAGAAGTGCTTTTGAAGCTTCAAGTTCTTCTATAAAAAACATACCTCCCCCACACATTGTGTGTGTGTGTGTGTGTGTGTGTGTGTGTGTGTTTTCATGTGTCACCCACGGTGCTCTTGCGAAGACGAGAGGAAAACCTGAATGAGTAGATATCTACTTCCACCATGTGGATCCTGGGAATCAAATTCCAACTGCCAGGTCGTGGTAGCAAGTGCCTTGACCTGCTAAGCCATCTTGCTGATGCCCCCTCAAGTCCTCTTTTTAGGGCAGTAAAATAGAGTGACAGTATCTGCCTCTGAGGGCAATGATAAGAAGAGGAGCCGTGAAAATGCTATTATCATTGTTCCTCCACAATGAAAGGACCAAGACATATACAATTAGACACACCAGATTACTTTAAGATTGCCAAACACACACAGAGGATAAAAAAGAACTTGAAAGAGATGGACTAAATGTTTACACTGTGTGGATTCTTTTCAGTTGTACTTGTGAATTCTCTGTAGCTTTCTCGTGTGTGCGTGGGCATGTATGTGTGTGTGTGTGTAGGTCAGTTCTGAACATTGTTCCACAGACACTGTCTACCTTGTTTTATGAGACAGAGTATTTCATTGGCATGATGCTCAATCCGGCTGGCCAGTGAGCCTCAGGGATTTGCCAGTGCTGGGATCACAAGTACATGCTACCATGGCTGGATTCCCCCTATGATTTCTGGGGATGAACACCCAGATCCTAACGCCTATGTGGTAAAACACTTTACTGCATGAGCCATCAGGCCCCCTTCTGTGGTTTTTAAATCTTTCTTCAGAATTACTTTTCTCTAGTTAAAGGAAAAATAGATAAACACAGTGACATATAAAATGTCACCCACATCACAGAGTCCCTGGAGTCTCACTGGATAATGATCTCTGGACATAGCAGGCACTCAATGTGTAAGAATAGCATCACTGCCCTTAGAGAAGATTTCTCTCATCTGTCTAGGTTACAGTTACAGTGTTTTTCCATTGCTCATGGGGCACAAAGATACCACTGTAGATTTAAATTGTTTTTACGACTGTAGTTGATATTTTAAGGCAGAATCTCACAGAGACTAGCCTTGAAGGGGGAATATAGCTGAAGATGACCTTAAACTCCTAATCCTTCTGCCTCTACCCTCCTTTGTGCTGGGATTATAGACTCTGACCACCATTCCTGCTTTATAACTGTCCTAGGGATTGAACGTGGGGCTTCTTCAATAACCAGCAGTATTCTACCAACTGTGTCATACCCCCAACGTAGATTTGAGTTCTGATGCTTAACATGGAGCTTAGGAAAGTTACATAACCCCACCAAGGCTCACTTTCTCTCATCTAACAAGTGCAGATGACATGTAGCTTCTATGTCTATGTGCATTTTAAACGTGAAAATGCATGCATCTAATTAAGCCCTTTAACCTACTTTGGGGCCACAGTAAATATCCAATGCACGTAATCATCCTGCTATTAATGAGTCCCATCTCTTTGTTCTATGTGGTATTGTGTGAGCTGGCCATCAGGGTGAGGTGTTGGAGCCTACAAAATATAAATACACCCTGCAATTCTCCAGTGCAATCCAAGACTGGGGTGGTCTAGTGGCATCTACCATCAGGAAGCACCTTGGACGGAGAGTGGCGGCCCAACAGGCACAGGGATAACCCAGGCGCTTCGATTAGGAGCAGGGCCATATGAGTCTCTGGACTCTGCAGTGTGCCCAACAGGCCTTTCAAGATGGGAGAGAAGCAGATGGTCTTGATGAGTGGCCCCAGGGCTCTGAATCGGCCATGGGACTAATGGAATCGAGAAAGGAAAAACCTCTAACCTGCCAGTCCACCCTAGGCTGAATGGGCACCTGCTTCCCAGATCCGAGAAAGCAACGCAGAAGGCAGCCTTAGTGCCGGGCTCCCATTTGGAGCAACATCTATTTCCAAACCTTCTAAACCACACTCCACCATGCTTTGGAAAAGAAACATGCAAATAACAGTTTGCAAGCTGCCAAGAGTGTGGGTTTCACAGCGCACATTGCAGAGCTGACGCCTGTCACGGCAAGACGACAAGAGAGAGTGCTCCATCTCTCTCTTTCCCCTTCTAGATCTTAAAGGGTTACGCCTGGAAATTGCCTAGCTGTGCTTCTGGGACAGCATGAAGGATGACTGCCATTGCCACGGTCAGCTATGACAGCACCAATTTGACGTGCCGCCATCAAGGGCCTTCTAAGAGCTGAGCGCCCTGATGGTTTTGTGATGCGAATCGTCACATTGCAAAATGGTTTTCCTCTCCCGCTGCCTCTGCCTCCATCTGCTGCTGGGCTAAAGGCACAGCCGGCTGCCTGCCTGTCACAGCATGTATTAAAATTAGCTGGGGAGGAGGCACTCAGTTGTGCTAATTACATTTTAATCATTGGAAATGTGTTGGCAAATCAAGCCTTGATTGCCATCTCGGAGTCTGTCTCCTCCAGCAGAGTGGAGGGGCCGTCTGCATTTGGCGGGGCCTGCTGAGCTTCTCCTTTCACAGAAGATAGACTGGGGGCCCTGCTGGCCCACCACTGAGACTGCTTTTGGCACATTATTAAAAAGCCACAAGGCTTGTTTCAAATCATCCCTGTGTGAGACCCGCTCATTCTCACTTCCCCAGCATCCGGCAACTTGGTACTTTTAACTCTCTCGCTTTAGTAGGTTGATGGATCTCGAAGGCTCAAAGAGACCATGTGTGTCAGAGGTGTGGAGAGAGGGCTGGGAGAGGCTGCCATCATGTTCTTCTGTATCTGGGGGTCTAGGAGAGGCCTGATGACAGGAAGCCTGTCCCTAGGGAGTGGGATGTGACCTTGGTAGGCTTCTGCTATTAGCAGTCACAAGCCTACGGTAGAAGAAAGAGCCTTGAATGAGCAATACCCCTGAGAAGGAGCCCACCAGAGCACATGGGATGTTCCTGGCCGTCAAAGGGGTCTGAGGGCATAATCACTCTGTTAACCCTTGTTCACTAGTGTTTCCTGAAGGCATGTTTGCTGCACATGGGACAAAGACTAAGTGACACAATTTTGAAGTCAGGGCATTTCCAAAGTTGGACATGTAGGTATGGTTATGCTATGAAGGCATTGGGTCTAGGGTTTAATTATACATAACTAGGTTGAAAAACATTTATTCATAGACACTTTCCTTCTGTTCCTATACCATTGATTACTGAATGTTCATGTTAAAAAAACAAAAACAGAGTCTTATGTACGCAGGTTTCCAACCTGCTATGTAGTTGAGGATGACCTGAACGCCTGATCCTCCTGCTTCTACCTCCAGAGTGCTGGAATTCGAGGCATGTGCCATCACGTCTGGTTAATGCAGTGCTAGAGATCAAACCTAGGGCTTCACGTATGCTAGGCAAGCAATCTGCCCACTGAGGTGCATTGACAGTTACCCTGGCTGTTTCTATGACAGAAGAAAAAAAAATCTGGGTAAAGAAATACAATTCCCTCCCTCTCTTCTATAGTGCAGCACAAACTAAAGCCCGACAATAGCATGAAGAAACCGATTGTGGCACTGGGGTCACAGATAGGCTTCTGAGAGAGCCTCGGTAGGGGCTTCTCTAAGACATACGATAGGTGTTTGGAAAAAAAAAGACTTCAAAATCAGGCTGCAGAGGGGTCTACGAACAGCAAGGACAAACTTACTGTGCAGGGTTGGGAGAGGACACTTGTTTCTGTGTAGCTTTAAATATGTCTTTCTTTGACTATGGGTACATTCAAAAGTTCTAAGAGACTTGAGGGTGGTCTGGTCTCCCAAACTAGGCTTGATTTACCCTGGTAGACTTAGCAGGCCCCTACTTTTAATAAGAACCACACTATAGATGTCTCATAGTCCAAAACTGAAAGAGAACATAACAAGGAGACCTCGGGCTTACAGTCTTACTAGGACAACTCCAGTAGAAGCAACATGAGGGACAAACACTTCATGTTTAAGGCCAGACCCTAGTTGGTCCTAAAACAGTGAGTAGTTCTCACCCTTTCTAATGCTACAACCCTTTAAAACAGTCTCTCATGTTGTGGTGACACCCACCATAAAATTACTTCGTTGCTACTTCATAATGTAATTTTGTTACTGTTATGAATCACAAAGTAAATCTGTCTATTTTTCAGTGGTCTGAGGTGATCCCCATGAAAGGGTCATTGGATCCCAGGTTGAGAACCCCTGCCCTAAACAATGGGTGTGCAAAACAATTTTTGACAGAGCCATTGTGGTTAGAACCTGTCTTTGTGGCAGGGTATGGCTGCTGCTGCCTTGAACTGGCAGTAGCTGTGATTGTCTGCATGAGATGCTGAGGATCTATGGACAGAATTTCCTGGGAGTAAAAGGTAACAAGACTCACTGCTTTCTGAGAATTCATAGACTAGCACTTGTTAGGGAAGAAGTCCCCCATCCCTTCCTGAGTTAACAGCTGGGAAATGGGTGGGGTTCAGAAAACCCCACCCCTTTCTAAGGATCTATAAGCAGTTAGCAGTTGGGGAAGAGAGACATTTCCTTCACAGTATAGCTAGTTATCTAAAGTTGTCCATGCCCCTGTAAGAAACTCTAATGACATTCACTGGGTCACTAAGCTAGATTTGGGTATAACTGTTTTTGGTCTATCATTAGCGTCCTCCTTGGGATAGTAAAGAGGCTTTATTTTGTATCCCTAGGAAAAATTCATATGACAATCAACACAACTGAAATACCATATGGACTTCTGTATTCCAACTGGGGAGTGATGAAGGTCTTGTTTGCAATCTAATGGGGAAAATCAACCTTAATAATTTCCTTCTATCACCCCATGCATCTAAACACAGTTTTAAATGACACAGGGCACTTGCAGGGCACTTACAGCATCCCATGTTTGAGACTGTGTCATCAGGCAAGCAAGGAGGCTTGCACTGTACAGTAGAGGTAATTGGAAGTTCAGAGGGGCATGGCCTACACAGATTGTGGGGGGACAGAAATGGGACTAGACTGTAGGTGTCACACCAATTTCATCTTGGAAATGAAGGCATTTGGGGGGACTACATGGGAGGAAGGACATGAGGAGGTCCAAGCTGGCTTTATTGCAGGTTGAAAGGTTAAATCAGTGGGCCTCTCTCAGAGGACTTTATCTTTCGAAGGTGAACACACTGAAGAAGAAACACTCTGTGGGAATATGCAGCCAGGCTGTAGCAGTAATAACATCACAGTCCCAAAACAGGAGATCTGCTCCCAAAGTGATGAGGCCCAGATGTGCGGGGAGACTCAGCAGGCCTTTAAGAAACCAAGCCAGGCGAGTACTAGCTCATCTCCACACTAACTAGGGAGCAGAAGAGATGCCTCAGTGGATAAGAATACTTGATATGCAAGAATAAGGACCTGACTTTAGAGACCCAGCATCCATGGGGGGGGGAATGGGTGTGTCTGTATGCACCTGAGTTCCAAGTACTGCAGAAGGCAGGGACAGGAAGAGCCCTGGGGCTGGCTGGCTGCTAGCCTAGCTCCAAGTTCAGTGACAAATCTGGGACTTTAGGAAATAAGGTGGTGAGAGATAGAGGACACCCAATGGCCTTCTCAACACCTGTATACAAGTGTGCATGCCTACCTACCTACTCCACACGCACGCACACACCATCAACTAGAACTTGTGCCTTGAGCCTGAGTGCCCCCGATATCAAAACTAAGCTTCCCATCTTTCCCCTAGAGCCTCCTATCTCCTCTGCAGTCTAACCCACAGACAGCAATGGGACTGTGGTAGGCAGCAGCCCCACTTCATGTCTATCAGGCAACATATTTTACTACCATTCTCCTGAGAACCCCCATCTCTCTTTCCTAGGAAGTGAGCAGAATGCTCTCTCTATTCTTTACCTCTGTGTGTCTCATAATTATCTCCCCCACTGCTGAGCCTCCCTCCTGACACTGCCTGGTGGAAGGGCTGTCAGATTCATGCAAGCTTAATATGTCTGACATCCGGCTTGCGACTCACCTACAAATGCATCTTGCTTCCCAATTTTCGTGTACACAGGGTTGCCCTGTATCTATATCTGGGTCACTCACATGAAAATTCCCAATTCAGTCAGGCCCTGGGGACGGGGTCACTAATTGTGTGTTCGTTGCCATGTGAGTTCGCCAGTGCTTTGATTTAAATGTCTTTCCTTATTCAGTCTTTGCAAAACATCACAAAGAATTCATTATCTCTGGACCTGTTTCCACACAATAGGGCCAACATAGGTAGAAATAGTAGGTGCCAGGAAAAGAAAAGGCAATGAAAGCTGAAAGTTTTCTAGATGTTGAGGGAATTCTTCTGTGTCTCTGATCTGTATTGTGTGTTTGTGTGTGTGTGTGTGTGTGTGCATGCATATGTGTGAACACACATGTGGAAGCCAGAGGAAAACTTCAAGTGCCATTTCTTCTGGTGCCATACAACTTATTAGCTATTTAATTTATTTATTGTTAGTGTGGCAGTATGTGTGTATGCGCCAAAGCAGTACAGAGGCCAGAGGACAACTCTGTGGAGTCAGTTCTCTCCTTCCACATTTGTGTGGGTTCTGGGACTTGAACTCAGAACATCAGCTAGTGAAACAAGCACCTTTACACACCGAGACATCTTTCTAGGACCACCTTATTTTTTTAAAGATTTCTTACTGGCTCGAAGCTTGCCAACTCAACTAGGCTATCTGACCAATGACGTGCAGGAATTTTGATTCTATCTCCTGGGAGCTGGGATTATAAACACATGCCACCATGCCCAGATTTTTATGTGGGCTCTGGAGTCTGAACTCGGGTTGTCTTGATCTATGAGACAAACATGTTACTTGGCAAGCCATCTCAACAAGACTGTTCTTATTGTTGCTGATTCCCCAGGCTATTCCACCCAAGGTCTTTCTCCAGGCTGCTTAGCTAGAACAGCCTTTGGGCTACAATCTAGACCTCTTCTACCTGCTTCACTGTGTGTTCACTGAACGGTGTTAGGACAGAGAAATGAGGAGGACACCTGGGATGTTACAGTGACTGACATACACAGGGTACGTGAGAGTCAACCATCATGGCTAAGTTATGTACTGAACGCAAGACATAATGCATTATCCATCCTGTGTATGCGTGTGTCTGGGTGTCACTGGGGGTCATGGCTAAGGTATGTACTGAAGGCAGGACATAATGCATTAGTCATAGTGTGTATATGTGTGTCTGTGCGTCACTGGGGGTCATGGCTAAGCTATGTAGTGAAGACAAGACACAATGCATTAGTCACAGTGTGCATGCATGTGTCTAGGTGTCACTGGCGGGTGTTGAACCTAGGGCCATCTGTCTGTCTACTAATCTCATGCCAGGTAAGTGACAGGACACTGACCTATGTCCCTAAACCCTTGAATGTATTTTTGACTTGTGACAGTGTCAAGTCATATGGGTTCATTGAGATTGTTAAGTGATGATTTACCTTCATTGTCAACCCAAAGATTTCAGTATAACCAGGAGATACAGCTCTGGGCACGTCCGTGAGGATATTTAGAGAAAGGTTTAACAGAAGTGGGACGGTATTCTGTGGGCTAGAGTCCCAAACTGACCAAAGAGGAGAAAGAGCTGAATAATATGACCAGCTATCCTATCTTCCTGCTGCCCTGGCTACCTTTGAGGGCTGTCACCTTGAACTGTCACCCAGGTCAACTTTTCTTTAAGCTGCGTCTGTCAGTATTTTGTCATAATTATCTGAAAAGTAGTTGATGTTCCCTAATTAAAAGTCAAGGGGTCTTTGTCTAGAGGGGTCATTTAATAGGTCTGGGCAAATGATATTGTTCAAAGCCCATGAAAATAAGTATCTCTTTCTCAGTACCATGATGATCCTCTAAAGAACCATCCTCAACTCAGGATGTGAATACTGTGAGCAATCACAGCCTTCCTATGAGCAAAAGACAACAGATGCAGAGAGAGCATCCTACATGGAGAAGCGGCAGAGGAAACATATGGATGCATAGGTGTTCCTAGTGAATTTACTCTGGATTTTTTGTTTAACAAGAGATAAAACAATTGTGATGCTGTTGCTTTCAGTAAAAAGTGATTTCAAATTTCATAGTATATAAAAATAATTACAATAGGGGGCCAGGGATGAGGCTTAGTTGATAGTTCTTGCCCATTATAAATGGAGCCCCATGTGCTATCCATAGCATCTCAAAAATAGCTGTGGATACCTATGAACCCAGCACTAGGAAGATAGAGGCAGGAGGATACAAGGGTTCAGGGCTGTCCTTGGCTACACAATACATTCAAAGCCAGCCTGGGAAACAACAGCTATCTCGACAGCAGCAAAATGATAACAATCACAGCAGCTAATAGCAAGATCCCTTAAGAAATATCGGCCAAAGTCAAAGTAGGGCTGGTGAGATAATCAGGTAGTAAGGGCTCCTGCTATCGATGCTCCAGCCAAGGGAAAGCTTGGGGAGTTTAAGGCCCCCCCTTCTCCAACCACCAGGTCGTTCCAGTCCCTACTTCATCAAGATAATGTCTGAAAACTAACACGTCCCAGGCTTTGAAATTCTCCTCTAATGTCTTTGCTCAGAGCCAAGTTGAAGGCAACTGTGATTTAACAGTTGTGTTTTTCTTCAGTTAGGCTTTCCTCGCCCATTAAAGGCTGATCAAGATGAAAGGGCTCTGTGTATAAACATTGATTACTTCCGCTAATCAATAAGACTCTCTGTATCCCATGGGAACGCAGAGCTGCACACATGCACCAACATGCACACGGTGTTAGACAAACCTTGAGGATTTTCTGAGTATGAATGTACACAGGCTGATGCGTCATTACCTGAAATGTTAACTTATATTCTCTCTGCATATGTCGTGTGCCAGTGTGCACACGGAGGCCAGAGGAAGGCCTCAGGGGTTCTGCTCTATCATGTTCCAAAGTATCCCTTCCACTGAACTTGGAGCTGGGCTGATGGATACCAAGGCCATGTGGGCTTCCTGTCTCTGCCTCTCACAATGTCGGGGTAACTAGAGTACAGGGCCATGCCCAGCATTTCACATGGGCACTGGGGATCTGAACTCAGGCCAGCATGCTTGAACAGTAAGCATTGTTATCCACTGAGTCATGTCCCCATTCCACGAGAACCTACATTCTCATCCATGTTCACATACTTATTTAGTGTGTTTATGTGAATGAGGGTGCCTGTATGTACCGATATGTGTTCTTGTGGAGGTCAGAGGACATCCTTGGGTGTTGTTCTTCAAGAAGCCGTCCAGCTCACTTTTTATGTTTATTTATGTACACATTTATTTTAGTGTTACGTGTGCATGCATGCGTGCGTGCGTGCGTGTGTGTGTGTGTATGTGTGTGTGTGTAACACAATGTGTGTGTGGAGGCTAGAGGACAACTTGCAAGAGTTAGTCTCTCCTTTAATCACATGAAGTCCAGGGACTGAACCCAAATCATCAGGCCTGATAGCACATTTACAAACTGAGACATCTCACTTACCCTATCTTATTTTTTTTTTGATATATGAACTTCCATGTTTGAAGAATACATAATTACAGGCATAACTATAATTACAAAAGGTAACAAGTACACATCCTCTTCCTAGCTTATATGTGCACAGGCGAAGATACTCACACGCATCAAAGGACCCAATGCTTATATGTGCACAAGTGAACACACTCCCATGCATCAAAGGACCAGTCTTATTTTGGAGTTTTACTGAGGAAATTAGGAGAGAGTGCATATAGAGTGACCTGTGGTTATAGTTGGTGATAATTTTTTCCAATAGAGAGATATTTTCTCTGGTGTGTTCATTATAATACAGGAGCACCACTCTTAGGTAATTGGACTATTAGCCAAGAAAAAAACCTTCAGGGCAGTGGATACCACCTTTTAAAACTCTGTTCCTTTGTGTGATTGGCACAGACACGGTCAGAAGCAGCCTGCGTGGTTTCCTAATGCTTCATTGTGCCACCAGCCTTTTTTTTTTTTTTTAACAGAATCACTTGGAGACAGAAGATAATTCACCTTTGATTGCAGAATTGATAATTCCGTTTCTTATAAGTTTTTTTGTTTTGTTTTTTGTTTTTATTTTTCGAGACAGGGTTTCTCTGTGTAGCTTTGGTGCCTATCTTGGAACTAGCTCCTGGAGACCAGACTGGCCTTGAACTCACAGAGATCCGCCTGCCTCTACCTCCTGAGTGCTGGGATTAAAGGCATGTGCCACCACCGCCCGGCTCCTATGAGATATTTTTAAGACTCTTTTATTTGTAATTGATTGTGTGTGTCTCTCTCTCTGTGTAGGGTGTCTACAGGGGCTACAGGTATTGATAAGTTGGAAAGTTAGATATAATTGTAAGCTTTTCAATGAAGGTGTTGTGGATGCTGGAGTCAAACTTGGGTCCTCTGGATCCTCAGTGGTTAAGCCATCTCTCCAGCCTTTTTATTATGAGATTATTTTTTTTTCAGAGGGACCTATAGCCTGCAGAGCATGAAGCATGTCTGGTGTAATCATAACATGCAGGAGAGCCACAACAAAGTATGAGGAAGAGGGTCTCATTCCCATCACACCCAGTACCGTGTCCTGGTCCTTGATGTAGTACTAACCTATGTACACTCTCTATAGTCACCTTTCTGCAGACGGAACTGTATGGTTCCGAGTGACGGACAGCACCTGACCACCCACGACGTATCAGGTGCTGGTAGGTGTTCATTCAGGGGGTCGAGTGCACACTTTTCTGTTCCTTTATCCTGATTGTGCTCTTCTCTGTCCTTCATGACTTGATTCACTGCTCCAGAGAGAACACAGGCATGACAACCGCTTGCTTCTCTACCACACATGCCTGATGGTCTCCACTTGACTCTGTGCCACAGTTTGAATCTTGATAGAAATCTGAGGTTCTTCCTGAGCCTACCTCACAGATCGTCTTCCAAGCTTCCTTCCCAGGGCTGTGAATCTGAAAAGTGGCAAGGCGTGTGTGTGTGTGTGTGTGTGTGTGTGTGTGTGCAGGCACATGTATGAATGCACACATGTGAGCAAGGAAGCCAGAGGTTGACATCTGCTGCCCTCATTGTTGCTCTTACATCGTGAGACAGACTCTCTCACTCACCCTGGTACTCAGATTCATCGAAACTGGCAGGCCGGCCATTTCCAGGGATTGCCCTGTCTCCTCCTCCTCTCTGCTGGAATTACAAGTATATGATGCTCCACCCCAATTTTTATGTAGGTTCTGGGAACCAGAAATCAAGTCTTCATGGTTGTATGGGAAGCATTTTACCCGCTGAGCCATTTCCCTAGCCATAAAAGCAGGAGAACAGCTGAGCTGTGTTTTATTTTCCAGCCATTACCTTCTTTATATTTTAAAAATTGATGCATCTTGCAAGGGGGAAAGATCTACTAGGTACTGATGAACAATCACATCTTCATGTGATTGGCACATATGGATATACATTATGAACTTGGTATTTTAATATCTAGTGTCTGTTTGGAGAGAATACTTTGATCTTTTTTTTTTCAGGGTATGTTAAATTCCACTACTCTGACACTCATTCACCACCCCCGCAAGACATGGTCTCGTACTGTAGACCAGACTGAGCTGAAGCTCACTCCTGGAGCTCACTCTCACCTGGAACGCCCAGGGATCCTCCTGACTCAGCCTCCCGAGTGCCTGGATCACAGGCAACTAACACCAGCGTGTCTTGCTTGTTACGCGACTTTAGAAAGAACATTACAAGAATGCTGGTTCCTATTTCCCAGAAAATCAGGAAGACAGTATCACGGTATCCCTTCAAATACAGGTGCAAGGAGGAGGCTGGGAAAGCTGAGGTGGGTAGAACTGTAATTAAAGGCAATTAACACAAGTTCCACAGCATCACATTTGTCTAAGGAGAGTGCAAGAGAGAAAAATTAAAAAAAAAAAAAACTTTTCTGATTATTATTCTGTAATCACCAAATTCTGGCAGCAATTCTGACTACGTTCACTGCCAATCTTACTTTTGTCTCTTTTTCTGAATTTTTTTTTTATTTTTTACTTTTATGTGTCTCTGTCAGTATCTGCATGACTGCAGTCTCCATGGTGGCAGAGGCATCAGGTCCCTTGGAGCTGAGTTACTGACAGTTGTGAGCTGCCCAACAAGGGTCCCTTACAAGAGCAGAGCATTCTCATAACTCCTGAGCCATCTCTCCATACCCCAATCCCGCATCTTACACTGCCTTCTCTGTGGCCCCTGACTGCGTTCAGCTCACCGTGTTGGCTTTGTTCTGAAAAACATGTTGGCCATAGCCGAGTTTAATCGGTGCCTGGATTTCCCTGGAACTTAACTGATTTTTGGCTAGCTTGATTTTTTGGCATCTGTATGAAGTCCTTGATGTCCATAAGGAGGCTGACAACTTAACAAATCAGTAGCTTTTGGGTACTTTGGAAAGGTTCAGAACAGGCCAGCTGCTGGCTCTATTGGAGGTGATGCATGGTTAATTTCTTTATTTCAGCATACTGTACACAGATGTGGCTGGGATGTTAATATTGCTTTGCTACCAAGAGCTACATGGTCCCAGCTATCAGTTGATTTATTTGAAATCCTCCCCTGAATCCATCAGATTTTTAATTGTTTCCTGAACCTCCAAAACAGAAGAAAAATGGATGTCACTGGGGCTGCCTGGGGTCCCTGCTGACCACTGTGGATTCCCAGTGACTGACTTTCAATTGATACAGATGAGGCCAGAGAGGCAGCTCCTGCAGATCCACCCTGTGGGCCCAGCAGCCCAGAGATGGTTAACAGAGAGGCTGGTGGGGGGTGGGGGGAAAGACCAAACATTTCCTCCCAACAAGTCATCAAGTTCACAGTGCTCCTCCACAGATGCAACCGGAGGGGCCCGGCATATATTCCGACAGAAACAGATGGTGCCTCAGGGCAGATCTCTGTTCCTTGCTCTCAGGGTTGTGCTCTGCAAGATTGGGGGATAGGGCTTTTCTGAGCAGGCGGGTGGGATACAGCGTCATTCCCTAGCAGCAGGTAAAATCCATTTGTCACACCAGCTCTGAGCTGGTTTTCAGTAGAAAACGTAATGTCTGAAACCGATGAAGCATTCTGTCCTGCCATGGCAGGGAGGCAAGGGAAAGCCTCTGGCAGGCTGTGCCCTCCAAGAAGAAGGAGGACGGGGTAGTGGATCAGAGAAGTGCCAGGAGTTCTGGTCAAGAAGACAGATGGAATCAGAGGTGGGGCTGGTCATGCCTTTAAAGGCTTTATTTATTATAATGTGTGTGCGTGTGAGCTTGCATGCATGTGTTCAGATGCCATGGAGTATGTGGGGAGGTCAGGAGATGCAGGCACGTAAGTTGTCTCCTTTGACCTTGTAGATAGATCCTGGGGAATCTAACTCCAGTCATAAGGTCTGTGACCAGAGCCTTTACAGCTGAGCCATCCCACCAACTTTCCTCAGTATTACTCTTGCAAAACAAGATGGCAGGGAGAAAAGGGCCGACATGAAACACATGTTTTCTTTTAAATTCTTCAGAAGGTGGGGGGGGGGTGTGGAATCAGCACCACACTACCACCCTAGCCACCACTAAAATCACCATCCTAGCTTCTCTTTCTCCCCTCCCCAAGTTTCTGGAGGGATGTTGTGCTCTATTTCTCTGATCTTGAGAACCGGCAAACGCCACAAACACACACTTGACATATTCACTATGTCTGCAGCACACACACCATAAATCTCCACCATCTCCGACATCGAGTCCTGCTGGGTTCCGTGGCAGGGAGAAGGTTTTTACGAGCGTGCCTTCAGCTGCCAGGATCCCACCTTCATAAAGAAGAGATTTTTTTAGTTCATTCTGTCTATTTATTTTGTGTAGAGAGCTCGAGAGCAATAAAGCATGAAGACGTTCACCCCACCTTATCCTATCTCACACTTTTGTCAACCACGCTTTATCGGGTCTGGGAATGAATTTTTAATATCGTGCCACAAAATGCTTCTGGTCTTCTATCATGTGCCGGGGCGCTATCAATCTGATCACTCCGGGGACTTGTGAGTGATACTGAGCACCGGAGAAAGAGGCTTTAAAGTTTAGTCACTCTGATGGAATGTAAAAGCTTCCATCAGTGACAGGTTGACAGAGAAAGCTGTTTTCCTTTCCATTCCACAGATTTCCACGTATGAGCGGCATGAAACATGTCAGGACTTTCTCTGCGTCTACGAAGACGGAGCTGGCATCTGCTCCCAGTGGGAACCCCTTTCTAACCAGCAATAGTATAAAATTTCATGATTCTGGATTCTGAGTGACATTCGAAAGGGCAAGGAGGCGGTATTTGCTAAATTTTATAGAGCAACATCAATTGCTTGTCTTAGCACGTAAATATAGTTTCATGGTATGCAATGGTACCTCAAGCATCTTCCCTTTCTGTCTCTGTTGGAAAAAAAACCCCAGAGAACAGAAGCTTTCTGTGTTAATGGAAGAGATCCAATTTCCAGCTATGTGCACCTTTTTCTGAACTACATACATTCCCTGACTCTTTCAGGAAGTTTTTTGGCATACTAGAGAAGTTCCCACCGACTCCACACTCAATATGTACACTTTCCTGAGAAGCAGTGGTCCTGGTTCTAAACATTCCAGTGCTGTCTGAGTCCCACTGGATGGAGGCAGAAGGAACACAGCCAGAGAAGAGGCTATGGAGCCACTCTCCTCCCAGTGGTTTGTTTGGTGGTTTCCTTCCTCTGTGCATCATCTTAGGGGACCAAAAAAAATGATGACTCACACTGCCTCAGCAACATGAGGCAAAGGAAAGCTGAATCTGCAAGTGCTATCCTGTTACTGTTGTTTCTTCTTGGTTTCTGTGGAGACGGAACCTAGCGCCAGGAGCACATGAGGCACTGAGCTACATCCCCAGTCCCTCACTAGGCAAGTATTCTGTCACTGCACCACACACCCAGCCTGCCACTACTTTACCTGGGAAGACAAGCAATTACCCAGTGTGTGAGCTTGCACTATCAGCTCCTCTCAGCTGGGTTGTGGTATGACTGGCTCCACAGGTATATGCAAACCTGGGTAGAATTCATTGCCTCCCGACAACAATTCAAAAGCTAGGGTATACCATCAGTATTGCATGCATGAAAAGCTAAAATTCAGAGTGTGTGTGTGGGGGGGGTGGTCTTGATTGTTAGATGATACAGGGTGGCATGGCCCATGATGAGTGGTAACATTCCCTGGTAGATGTTTTTGAACTATAAGAGAAAGTTAGCTAAACGTGAGCCCACGAACCAATAAGCAGCATTCTTCTATGGCTTTGGCTTCAAGTTCTTGCTTGAGTTCCTGTCCTGACATCACACAATGATGGGCAGTGATATGAAGTGTAAGCCTAATAAGCCCTTTCTTCCCCAGGTTGCTTTCAATCAGATCCTCTTTTTTTTTTTTATCACATCAACATAAATCAAATTAGAGCACTTTGATTTTGACAGAGTCTAGACTTTAACTCAATATAACAGTCAAGGATGGCCTGGAACTTCTGAATATTTTGCCTTCACCTGTGGCTACAGGTGAGCACCATCAAGGCTGGGTTAATGGGGTACTGCGTATAGAACCCAGGACTTTGTGTATGTTGGGCAAATGCTCAACTAACTGGATCACAACTCTAGTTCCTAGCTGTATATTTTAAATATGAACTCAATGGATTCTTCTCATTTCTGTAATACCCCATACCCACTAAAAGTTGGGGGTGCCAGCTAAAAGTTAGGGGTAGGAAACAGATGGCAGACTTCCACTTGAGTTTTACATGGTGTTCTAAAACAGGAAAAGCCCGGCTGTGTTAAGGAAAATAGGAGGGATAAAATATGTAGAAGACCCGACTCAGAATTTCTTTTTCATAAAAATAAAGCAAAGCAAAAATCTCTTACAACTGCTTTTCATGTCACCAAGCCTTCTGGACCCATTCCTGCTTCTTGTTTTCAAACCTGGGTGTGACTGTTTTCAAGTCCTCCTCCAAATCAGTTCTGTAAGAATCAGGCCGGAAGTCTGACAGCTTTGATCTCCTTCCAAACCCTCTTTCTAAACACAAGGGTTGATCTGAAAAGACTGCAATTTCCACCCACATTCAACAGGACCCAAAGTGTCCAGAATACAAACCAAGCTGCAATGAATTCTGCATCAAAACATCCTGCCAAGTCCTCCTTATTTATTCTTCTATGGCTGTGCTTGGTCGAGAAGACCCCACAGCAAACCAGAGAGAATTTCCCCCCACCTTCTTCACAGTTTCTTTCCTTGAGAAACCAAGAAGAAAAATGCAGACTGAAGCCCCAAGAGTTCAGTATTAGGGTGACTTTTATACTTGGGGGTCCTCTCAGAGAAGCAGATTCCTGGCTGTGGTAGGCACACAGGTACCAACAGACATCCGAAGATGCCAAGAGCTGAAGGTCATGTTCCTTTCCACTTTGTATCAATATAAAGTCCTACGGGGATGGCAGTTAAATTAGCAACCTAGGACTGGTGAGATGGCTCAAGGGACAAAGGCACTTGCCACCAAGTCTGAGGACCCGAGTTTAATTCTTGGAACATACATGGTAGCAGGGAAAGAATGGACTCCCAAAGTTTCCTCAACTGTGTTTTTGCATGGGGTGAAGATGACAAGAAACAACGGAGGACTGCTCCCAGGACAGCAGAAATCACCACACCCTTCTTTTCATTTTGTGATTGAAGATTCCGTGAAGACAGACCATGATCTTCCAAGGTGGCTTAGTAAAATCCTATTTGTAAACAAAGGGCAGGAAGGCATTTTGTTCTATGAAAATCTGATGCCAGGCCCACTCATCTTGCCAGTCTTCAAAATGCAATGGAGGAAGTACCGCAGTAACAATATTATTTCAATGACAGCCAAACTCTATCTTCATGGGGAAAACACTTAAAATCCAAATGAGAGGTCATCTTCACGGACATGCAGAAGAAAACATTGTTTCTATGAAACCCGCTCATACTGATCACAAGCACAAGCTTGAGGGATCATCTACATGCTGGCCACTGTAACGGTACCTTTGTGTTTGATGTCTAACAGGACCTTCAGTAGGTGGTTACCACCATCCTCCCTTTACAATAGGAGTGGAAGCTCAGAGAAGGTTATTAAATACAGCCTTTCTGTCTGCATTTCACTTAGAAACACAAAATTTACTCTCAACCAATAATCCACAAGACTGGATGCATGGGAGTATCTTTCGTCCTTCCTTCTTTTTCTTTAATATTGACCCGTTGCATACTGTCTCGCTTTTAGAGAATAGAGGGTCTCATGTAGCCCAGGCTATCCTCAAATTCACTATGTAGCCAAGAATGGCTTTGAACTCCTGATCCTTCTGCCTCCACCCCCAAAATGCTGGGATGATAGCCATGTTGTATGTAGTGCTGTGCTGGAGGGGTCCTAGGATTTTGTATGCTAGACAAGCACTTTACCAACTGTGCTGCATACCATAGCTCACCCTCTTCCTTTCCTGATGTCCCAGGATCCTTATGAGAACAAGTAAGGTCACTTCTGAATCTATCCCAAGATAAAAATATATAATTCTTGTGTAACCCCCTTCCACCTGAGCAGCTACAGTCGCCGTGGAGTTCCACCAGTGTCAGAGTGACGGTCCTTTGTCACAGTGCACCAAGGACTGGGAATCTGTGGCTTCTTCTATAGATAGCATCGCTGCCGTATGTCCTTAATTCCTGGGTCGATACGTGACTTTATTCAATTTGTTTCTCTTTGGCTAAGATTTGTCAATTGCTGGGTTTGGCCCTCTTTTCGAAATATGGCATTCCAAAATGCAGACAGGATGTCTGGGCCTTTGAGGGGAGAAAGGACCCCAAAGCACAATGATTTTTATTTACAGCATCATTATCATTATTATTACTATTATTGGGTGAGAAGATTGTACTCATTATGTATGTGGGTATTATTTTAAATTATACATTATTATTATTATTATTATTATTATTATTATTATTATGTGACAGGATGTGCACCCATTACATAGGCAGATATAAGTATCATGGTGCTGTAACAAGCATGTATTGGGGTGAGAAGACAATTTTCTGGAGTTCCCTCCTTCTCCTTTTAAGTGGGCTGCAGTGACCTGAGGTAATGGCCCTATACAGATTCAAAAAAAAAAAAAAAAAAAACCCAACTGAACAAAACTCTTCTATTTGGTTGTGCTGGGCCAATTATGTGTAAGGAAAGATCACGGGCTGATTAGAAACCTGGAGGATGGGAAGGATGTGAAAAGAAGGCAGTCTCTGGAAGACGTCACTGAAAGGTTCGGACAGGAGGATTTGGTCTAGTAGGAAGCTCATTGACATGACAGATCCACTTGGGGGACATGACCATTCGTGTTTTAATAGGATGCTTTCCTGATGGCAGAACTTTCTTGAAGTTATGAGGCATACCAAGGGCTGGAGGTGTGACAGCCTCCTGTACCTCTACCACCTGCTCCTAGTTCACCTGTGTGTGCCTATTTAATGGGGCTTTCTCCCGGTTTCCTCTGCTGAGTCTCTTATCTATGCAGATTTTCCTGAGGCAGCCCTGCTAAGTTTTCACAGAGGAGCTCTTGCTCACCGCAGACCCCTCCGTCATTCCAAACCGACCTCACACCATCCCCTCCTTCAGCTCCCACCACCTCCAGAATCTACTTTGGGAATATGATTGTCACAGGCACCCAAACCAGTGTGGCTTTTAACTATGTGGTCACCTGGGAAATATTTCCTACCACCAAACAACAGTACTGTCCCTCCCTGGCGCTACAGAGCACTGTGGGAAGGAGACAGGTGTGAAAGGTGAGCACCGTGGGGAAGAGGTGTTCTTGGAGTAAGATCCCTAGGCAGGCTCCGTGACTCCTCTCTTCACCGTGGAGGCTGGCTTCTCTAAACCTTGACATTATTTGTGAGGTCCCATCTCTCCTTCTTGCATTCCTCATTAAATTGGTTACCCAGGTCCTTGCTGACTGCTTATCAGAAAATGCCTCCCCTATCTGATCCTCCCCCCCTGCACTCCCACAGCCCCCGGTCTCATTATCTCCTGCCGGGGTTGTTGTTGCAATTGCTGGCTGGTGGTTCTGAACCTCCAGGCTCTCCGGGCTCCAATCCATCTTGCACAGTGTTGCCAGATTAACCTTCTAAAGCGGTGGTTTCTCAACTTGGGTGCACATTAGAATCATCTGGGGAGCTTGTTAAAAATACAGATGCCTTGACCCCGGCCTACAGACTAGGATTGAGTGGGTGTGGGAGGGGCCCAAGGTGCATGTGGTTTTTTAACAAGCTCCCAGGTGAGTCTGATAAAGGCAAAGTTTGAGAGGCACTGGCATCCAGGGCTCCCTCCCGGGGAAGGTGGGAGGGAAGTGGTGACAGGACCTCATGGTCCTTGAGGCTTGTCATGGTCACACACCATGCTGATCACGCTCTACCTTAGCATAACTTGCTGCTGCTGCTGCTGCTTGCATTTTCCCAGGTGTGCTTTCTTCTTTTCTACCCATGTCATTCTGAGCTATGTCTGTCTACTGCTTACGCCATCTTCTCCACCCCATCAAATATCTTGACCTGCTGGAGTCGGGAACTTCTGGGAGAGAGGATCCCGAGGTTGGGTGTGACATACCACAGGACTGGGGCATGGCTGACTCAGTGAAGTGCTTGCCGTGCAAGCAAGAGGAAGGGAGCTGTCTCCCAAACTCATGTTGAAAAAAACAAAAGGCCGTGTATACATGAACATACTTGCAATCTCAGCACTGTGGAGGCTGAGACAAACAGATTTCTAGGGTGTCCTGGCTGGCTAGCCCTCAGCAAGGAACAGACACTAGGTCAATAAATAAGGTGGGTGGCATCTGAGAAATGGTACTTCATGTACAACATGCATACCTGCATATAATCTCTCTCTCTCTCTCTCTCTCTCTCTCTCTCTCTCTCTCTCTCTCTCCCTCTCTCTCTCTCTCACACACACACACACACACACACACACACACACACACACACACAGAGAGACAAAGAATCCAAGGCACAAATATGAGACATATGAGACACCAATAGTTTTTTGGTTTTTTTTTTTAGTTTCATTTATCTTTTCTTGTTTTGTTTTTCCGTGTTTGGTTTTGTTTGTTTTGAGACAGGGTGTCACTATGTACATCTGGCTGGCTTGGAACTTGCTCTGTAGACCATACTGATCTTGAACTCAAAGAGATCCATCTGCCTCTGCCTCCTGGATACACAGATCTGATTGAGTTTGTTTTCTGCATAGACCCATCATGGGCTCCTCAAGGTGACACTCCTACGATACAGATTTACACAAGTTTACACAGACAGTTACTGAGAATCAAACACAGGTTCCTATGACTCTCAGTCCTTGGTTCTAAGTAAAACTGAGGTTTGAATGACTCATGGATTGAAGACACTTGAGTTCCTGTCCCCTGCACTTAAAATATCCACAAGATGGTAAGATACAGCTCAGCAGGGGTGAGGAGAAAGACATTTGCCTTCAAGCCCAAGGCCTGGGTTTGAGCCCTGATGCCCACAAGGCTGGGGAGGGGGGTCAAAAGGGAATGACTCCAGCTAGTTGTCCTCTGGGCTGTGATGACTACTCCCCACCTCCAATGAAGAAAATAATTGTAAAAAAAAATTTTAAAAACTCAACATGCTATTTCTGGTTTTCTCCAAACTTAACTTTGAATAACCTGCTGTGGATCTGAAGGCTTAGCGAAAATATAGTCAATCAATACATAGATGATGCCTGTATTATATATAGTGAAAACCATATGGGAGGCAGGAGAAATCACTTCTGGCTGCAATACATGGGGAGAACTAGCTCCTCATGAGGACAATCAGTATCTCATCACCACTTAAGGAGATCCTTGAAACACTTGTGCTCACTACCATAGCAACAAGAGATGCTACGAAATCATTCCTAAACTGCCAGTGCATACTGTAGTTAGCTTATGCAGTGATTTATTTTATTTTTTTGTATATACATGTGCATGCATGTTCAAGTGTCTGCATGTGCATATGAAGGACAGAGGACAACTATCATTCCATAAAGTGCTGCCCATCTGGATTTTTGAGACAAGGTCTTTCATTGGTTTGGAACACACTAAGGAGACTAGACTGGCTGGTCAGTGGGCTCCAGAGATATGCATGTCTCCTTCCTGTACCCTAAGTACTGCCAATAAAGACTGTGCAACCATGCTGAGATTTTCTACATGGGTGCTGGGCATCCAAACTCAGGTCCTCTTGTTTGCAAGGCAAGTACTGTAGTGACTAGGCCATCTTCTTAACCTGTCTTTACATATATTTACATTTCTCTTAACTATCATTAGCACATGTATGATCTTTGCTGTGTTTGAAATTTTTGGCAAATTTAACTTTATAGACTTGTGTGTATTCTGAGACAGTAAACACAGCACACTATATATATATATATATATATATGTATGTATGTATGTACTCTACATTCATGACATATATTTTCCCTTAACTTTTTCCCATTTCTGCCTGGACTGTCGACAGGTCCTGGATCCCTATAACTCTCCCCTGTGCTTCTGAGGGATCAAGTATATTGACTGATGCAGCACTGAGCGGTGACGTGAGGAGTTACTCAAACGGTGAGGAGCAACAGCTGTGGATCTTCCTCAAAAATACCTCATGGCAACGACTGAGTATGTTCAGAGAACTGGTGCTTCTCCAAGAAAGAATGCTCTACACAGGTAAGACTTAAAAGGAGACCAGAACCCATCTTACAGGGAAGGAGGTCATACTTGACAGCTGTCTAAGAGCTTCTCCGTTTACACCAGGGCTGAGATTGCAGAGGGCACACGTGAGAATTACACAAGAAGATATCCCAGAGTCTCCTAGGCAGCCTCTACCTACCTAAAGGCTGGCCAAGACAGGATGTGAATGAAACTGCATAATACTGAATATCAGTGAGAAAGATTTTAAAAATGAATTCAAGATGGATCAGAAATGTAAGTGCAAAAAAAGTTAAGCCAGGCCCAGAGAAAAACACGGGGGAAACAATTTTGAGTCTGGCAAAGGTATGGTGCCAGAAGTCTAATGTATTAAAGAAAGGATTGGTGGATTGGGTTTCATTAAAATTAAAATATTCAAAAAACAATAACAATAGTGTTGTGGTGTTACAAGCCTTTAATCTCAGTACTTAGGAGGCAGAGGTGAGTGGGACTCTGAGTTCAAGGTCAGTCGGTTCTACAGATCAAGTTCTAGGACAGCCAGGGTATACACAAAAACCCTGTCTCAAAAAAAAAAAAAGCATTTAGTGAAAGACAATGTCAAGCAAATGAAAAGACACCACACATCAGAAGAAAAGTATCTGCCACATGCTCACATGTATCAAAAAACTGCATACAGGACATGACAGAACTCTGGCAATCATGACTTCATAGAAGCTGTGGTCACTGGCACAGGATCAAGCCAGTCAGCATTCTAGCCTCACAGGAAGGGGTTTGTAAGCCCCCAACTCTAACTGAGGTGCTATTGAGAGCCTATGGCTTCTAGGGGAGAAAGAGTCAGTTTTGTTTAAGGGTTTGTTGACCAGGCTTCAGTGGATGGCTTCATACTCATGAGTATACAAGCAGTACGCGTTGGAGTTGGTGGATTATGAGAGAGGCAGGGGAATGAACTTGAGTTTGGAAGGGGGGGGGGGATCAGATCTGGGAGGAGTTAGGAGAAGAAGTGGGAGTAAAAGCAAAATAATTTGTATGAAATTATCATATAATTAATAACTACGTCTTAAAAGAGCTGTTCACCCACGCTGAGAATCAGCAGGAATATTGGTCGGTAGTTATCTTTTTGTTGCTGATGATCTGGTTTTGCTATTAGGCCAACACTAGAGTTGGTCATGGTTCCTCCTTTTTCTATTTGACATAACAGTTTGAGAAGCAGTGGTGTTAGTACTTTGAAGGTCAGGTAACACCCACCAGTGACTACATCGGAACCTGAACTTTTGAGTGGGCAAACCTTTCACTACTGCTTCAGTCTTGTCAAAGATCTCTTTAACTTGCTTCTCTCGTCTTTGTTTAATTATGATAGGACATATACATGGAAAAAGTCTTCTAGATTTTCCAATACGTGTGCATATATATAAGCATATATACATATAGATGTATATATGTGTGTGTGTGTATGTTATCCTGTAGTTTTAAGATAAACAAGGCTAATAGTAAAAAAAAAACCAAAACATCTGCATTTAAAATAAACCTTAGAATTACACAGCAATGATGATGTATTTAAATAAATATTAAATAATGTATAATAAATAAAAAGCTGGGATGATGACATAGAAGCTGCAATATGCACCTGTAGCCCCAACTGCTGGAAAACATCACTTGAGTTTCAAAGCAGCTTAGGTAGCAAGGTAAGATCTTGTCTCAAAAAGAAAATTAAAAAAAAAAAAAGATAAAAGCACTTAAAAAGTTCAGTGAGGTCCCCCAGTCTAGAATGCTAATTAAGGGGCTGAAAGCTGGGAAAAAAATACATATTCACTCTATATGTTCATCAAACACTACAAAGCCATCAAACACTGGTAACCATGGAAGTACCCTTGAGGAGATATCATGTTTCATGCTGACCACTTGAAAGCACTAATATCACCAGGAGGCCAGGAGAGGAAATCTTCCCCAGCTCACCTCACCCATAGAGCCCAACCACAGACACAGACACATGGTACATCCATTTCCTGCCTTTCCCAGTAAGACTGCGTACCACAGATGGTCCCGGCTACAGGTCCTGATGGGTATAGAGCATTGACAAGCAGGACAGAATGGAGCACAGGCTTTGAATGGGATGACTTAGGTTTAAATATATCAGGTTATTTTTCATCTGTGATCTGAGCACTGTGGAGATGGCTCACTGGGTACAGTGGTTGCCTTGCAAACATGAAGTTCTTAGCTTGATCCTTAAAGTCGCACTAACAACAACAAAAGTTAGATATGATACAACGTACTGTATCATGTAATCTCAGTGCTGAGGAGGTAGAAACATGAGGATCCCTTGGGGTTCCCTTTCTAGCCACACTAACCAAATTCATGAGTTCCAGATCAGTGAGAAACCCTTTCTCACGAGGAAGGAGGACAGAGCCTGAGGAGTGACAGTTAAAGTTGCCCTTCAACTTCCACATGCATGAGCAACACACGTGAACCTGCACAAATGGACACACACAGTGATCTAAGCAAATGTGGGTTTAGCTAAACTCCCTGAACCCAGCCAGTTTATTTCGAACAAATGAGACCACACCTTCCTTTCTTTTACGGAATGAGAATCATTACATGAAAATACCCGTAGGTGTCTGGTAAAGCCAGACACAGGTCAGCTGTGCACCTGGTGGTACTTCCATAACTCAGGAAACTGCACGGTGCAGATCCACTGATCACCACGACGAATCAGGCTACACCAGAACTCTGTTGCCACACTTTCTTATTCTCACCAGCTTCCTCACTATGCAGGCCCATCTCCTGTACGCCACCAAGAAGCAATGACCTAGTAATCATGAAGTTGTGTCTGCCCCCTTCAAACTCGCCATAGGGCATCTTTTGCTGATCTCATGTCCGTGGAGACCTACCTTCCTCAGGGGAAAGAGGGCATTTACAAGTACAGTTGGCAAAAGGGAAATAAATGGCTGTACCATATCTCAGTTCCATTTACCCATCAAAACCTGGGCTTCATATGAGCCCAGTACTGGGGTTAAGACATACTCTTCCATGTGTGGCCTTTAAATTTATTTGGTTGTTTATTTTTGTGTCTGCATATGCAGTTGTGTGCAGATATGTGGAGCTCACAGGAGGATACTGGGTATTGTTCTCTATCACTCTCCACTTTATTCCCTTGAGATAGGGTCTGTCACTGAACCTGGAACTCGACTGGCAGCCAGCAAGCCCCAGTGATCCTCTCGTCACCAACACCCTCCTCTGCCCCGATATTGCTGGGGTTGTAGGCCTGTCTGGCAATGTATACCCTTTTATGTGGATTCTGGGGATTTGAACTCAGGTCCTTATGCTTGCGTAGCAAGCATTCTTACTCACTTATCCATTTCCCCAGCACCCAGATTAAAATTTTGTTTTAAATTGGTGTGTGTGTGTGTGTGTGTGTGTGTGTGTGTGTGTGTATGCATGCATGTGCCCATGCCAAAGGCCACATGTGCAAGTCAGAGGACAACTTGACGGATTTGGTTCTCTTTCCACTCTGTGGATCCAAGGAATCAAACTTAGGTTGTCAGGCTTGATGGCAAGGGCCTTTAACTGCTGGTCCACCCCACTCCTGTCTTTGTTGTTGTTATGTTCTGGGTTTGAGTTTTCTGACTGAGCCATCTCCCCAGCACTTATTATTATTATAGATACGGATAATGGTGGGGACAAAAGCAAGCATGAGGCTTGGCTGGGTTAATTATGACTACCAATGGCATGTGAGGAGCAACACATGTATGCAAGCATACATGTACATATACAGGCACACATGCCAAAATAAGGTATGTTTTCAGGGGAATGGAAAATAACTGTCCTTTCAAAACAACTGGGAAAACCTTAGGGAGACAAGTATCTAGCAATAACAACCAACGAGGCTATTTGTGAAGCAGCTTTGAGAGGCAGCTGCTGATGCCTAAATGAATAGAACAGGTTCTCAACCCTCGCTTTTCTTCTCTGTTGAAAAGATGTCAAGGTGAATCCAGAAAATGCTTCAAGCTGCTGCTTGCCTTGAGGTGTCATGGGCTCACCCTCTGTCTGTTTTTGATAAAGAGACAGCCCCGGTGCAAGAAAAGAGCAGCAAAGTGAAGAAGAATAGAGACAAATTGGATGCTCAACAACCAGGCTTTCAAAGGAGACAGGCATTGAAGGCTGAACAGGGGGAGCAGGAGCTGCATTACAGAAACCAAATTCTTTCAAAAGCAGGAAACATTTGTTGCATTTGGGGGGAAGCATGGGAAGCTATATGAGAACAAGGAAAGACAAGAGCAAGACCCATCCCCCGACCTTTAAAAGTGTGTGTGTGTGTGTGTGTGTGTGTGTGTGTGTGTGTGTATACTTGTGTCTCTGTGCAGTTGAGTGCAGGCACCCAAGGAAGTCATAAAAGAGTATGGATATCCTGGAACTGGAGTTACAGATAGTTGTTAGCTGCTCTACAAGGATGCTGGGAACTGAACTCAGGTCCTCTGGAAGAGCAGTAGGTACTCTTAATGACTGAGCCATCTCTCCAGAACCCAATTCATTCCTCTTATGATTTTATGTGCTGTCCTCTCCACAACAAGGGCCAAGAAGTTAAAAGAAGGATATCACGTGTGGTGCAGCCTACCCTGGATGACCGAATGCTAAAGAAGACTGTTCTTTGTTTCCTTCCATTCAGAATAGCCAACAGTATACTTCTCGGGACTTCCAAAAGTGTCACGGGAACTCTAGAGGCATGCAGCAGGACAAACAAAGCCTGTGGGGCAGACGAACCCCGGAAAGCGGGAATCTGAAGCTGGCAACTCTGGTGAGGACTGCTGGCTGGCAGGACGTCCCTGTCGGTACACATGTGGTGGGAAACCCCAGGAGTTTCTCAAAGAAGACATATGCTGTTTAGTCACCAAGAAAGAGCGCAAACGAGACAAACTGAGCCAGGAGAGGGGAAACGCTGGCAGGAGGAGAGAAGCAGCCAGGAGGACAGGGCTGGGTTGCTGACTCTGTTAGAAGGAGCTGAGCGTCCACCAACGGCTCACCTCCTTGGTGGCAATAACAGCCGCAGTGGCAAACCTTGCCAAACATTCTCCATGGTTCTGAGTCACCCAACCTCTTCTCCAATCCCACCACAAAACAAGAAACTGAAAATCTCATAGGAGGCATATCTTTGGAGGGGTGAATGGTTTCTAAAGATTCCAGGAAAAGGGCTAAGATGGCTCAGTGAGCAAAGTCCATGCTGCATGAGCTTGAGGACCTAATTTGCTCTGCATCCAAAGATGACCTCAGATCCCTGATTCTCCTGCCTCTTTCTCCCTAGTGTTGGGTTTACATGTATATGCCACCATGTCTGGTTTTGGTGCTTTGGCAATGCAACCCAGGGCTGTGCATTCTAGGTGAGCACTCTATTTACTGAACTATATTCCCAGCACATCAGAATACGTGTTTAATCTCTAGACCCCACATCAAAGCTGGGCTCTGTGGTGTGTCCTTGAGAGCACCATGCTAAACTGCAATGGTGTGCAAGCAGAGTGGGGCTTCCTGAAGTTCGGTGGCCAAGGAACCTAGCCTGTCTAAATGGAGAGCCCCAGAACATAAAGAGACCCTGTCTCAAAAGTCAAGGTGAAGACTGGCTGAAGAAGACATCTGATGTTGACTTCTGACCTCCACATGCAAGTATGCACACTTATGTGTACGCACGCTCAAACACATGCACACGCGCGCGTGCACACCCACACCCACACACTCTCCAGAAGACAGCAAGTTGCCAAACAATCGTGGGTTGTGAAAGCCAGAGTGTCACCACACAATCTTATCAGAGGGACCCGCCAGTTAGCAGGCGGAAGCAGGCGGAGCACGCATCAGTTGGTTTTCAAAATATGTTATTTCCAATGCTCAACAGATGTTCTTTGAATTCTAATGTGAAAATACAAGCTTCTTATTTTTTTTTTCACTGACAGACTAGAAGTACACTTAATATAATAATCTTGCAAAGTCCAAAGATTATCTCACAGTTTGGAAAATACTATGTTGAGTCATTAGTCCCATGACTCAGTATTTTCAAAACTCACCAGATAAATATGGTATGCTAAGACTTCCTGGTAACGACCTTCTATTTTTGCAAGAAAAAAACACAGCAAGACTTCCCAGAAGCCTCAATTAAATCTGGAAAATGTTTGTAAGATATTCTCAGGCACAAAACTCGAAACATGCTGAAGTGTTTTGGGAGACCGGGGCTCAGGGATGAGTTTGTGCTGTCATTCATTTAAAAAAAAAATGGAGTGCCTCCAAGGGGTTGGGTAGTACCCTAGGCTGAGGGACACAGAGGGAGGCAGGAGGCAGCACAGGCCTTGCCAGCAGGGAGCTTCTACCTGTGAGTGTACAGACAGCTGCGGAACAGCAAGAATGGGCTCAAGTCCTGCAAGAATGTGCTCCAGCAAGGTTGCCAGGATTAAGATGCTGCAAAGACTCCTGACTAGTTTTGAAACTGATCGTGCAATTAATCAGGTCTTTAAAATAATTGTAGTTTGTGGAATGGTGAGATAGCTGATCAGGTAAACATGTTTGACATGCAAGTCTGGCCAACCTGAGTTTGACTCCCAGAACTCACCTGGTGGAAGCAGAGAACTGACTTCACCAAGTTATCTTTTCATTTCCGAACATGCATGACAGAACATGTATGTCTACACACACACACACACACACACACACACACACAAACACACACTTTAAAAAACTGAATTTATTTCACATGTATATGTGTTACAAGTGAATATACATGAAGTGGAGATCAGAGTCAGCCTTGGCTATCATTTCTCAAGAACTGTCCATCTTCCTTTTTGAAATAAGGTCTGCATTGGGATCTGGGGCTCACCAATTCAGTTAGACGAGCTCTCCAATAAATCCCAGAGATCTACCTGTTTCTGCCTCCTCCAAACTGAGATTACAAACTTGAGATACTTACAAGCTTAAGCCACTGAATCTGCCTTTTGCTCTCTCCTTACTGCGGGTTCTAGGGATCAAACTCAGGTCCCCGTGCTTGGAAGGCAAACACTTTACCAACTGAGCTATTTCCCCAGCATCTTAAGGCACAAACCAGTAAAATATCTCCAAGAAGAAGCTTTACTAGGGAAGCTAGAAACCTTTCTGTGATATCT
Organism: Arvicola amphibius; assembly: GCF_903992535.2. NCBI lineage: Eukaryota > Metazoa > Chordata > Mammalia > Rodentia > Cricetidae > Arvicola > Arvicola amphibius. Next base: position 90,091,853 of record NC_052056.1, read on the forward strand.
GCATAGAACTGGGACAGATGAGGTCCCTCAGGGATGAGGTAGTCAGACCAGACCAGCGAGGAAGGAGGGCTAATACACTGAACAACAGCAAAAAAAAAAAAAAAAAAGCTAGGTGAAAATTCTGGAGTTAAAAACCAAAACAAACAGTAGTTGTTCTCTCTGGCTTCCTTTCTAGGTGCGGTAGTATGTGCCTGCAAGCCCAGAACTAGAGCTGGCGGTAGGAGGATCGGAAGTTCAAGGCCATCCTTGGATATATACCAAGTTAGATGCAAACCTGGGTTTCTACCCACACATAAATAATGCAATGATAAGTCTATTATTATTATGCTGGTGAGTTTAAGGCCCACTGGAAGACGGGAGGGAAATGTCTGAACTAGTACAAACTTTGCAATGACTCTGGACACAAAGACAAAAGTGGGTATTCTCTTTGACTCATATCCCCCAAGGAAGACCAGGCGCTGATGAAGAGACTACAAGTGGCCCTTCCTCTCTGCATCCTTCTTGCTGGTTTCTGAATCAGTCTGTCTGCAGGCACTGAGGAAGAATTCAAGTCTTTCAACACCACACTCTCTTTTTCCCCACTGAAACGTTGCTGTGAAATAGAAAATGAAGTCTTTCACTAGCACCAGCCAAACCTACAAAGTGGCTCCTTCATGATGAATCCACGAAAAAATGCAATGTTATGAGAGCAGAGGAGGGTATTTACAGTGTCTGAGCTTAGCAAGGTGGAGCAGCGAGCCAAAGTACGAGTTCTTCTTGGCTCCCAAGGCATGTGGCACACAGAATGTTTCTATAAAGGAAAAAAGATGCGGATTTGGTTCTGAGTTCAGTGAAATATCACAATTTCCATTTGGCTGTTTTTGAGGCATTTGCCTTTGGGAGCTCGCTAGAGTGGCTCACCTCCTTCCAGCAGAGGGAGACATGTGATCCCCAGGGAATTACAACAGGGTTTGATGCCATGCCCAAACCCTAGACTGGAGTGGACAGGCTGGACCAGGTCATTGGTTAGGTCACCCAAACTCCCCAGAATGCACGTTCTCTCATTACTAAATAAATTAGCATAGCCTTACCTAAGATTACAGAACCAGAGAGAGGACTTCAAGAATACAGAACCATAGAGAAGATTAGGTGACTTGGGAAAGTACCCTGTAACCGTGTGCCTCCAAAACATGGGCACTGCAGAGTGAAGATGTGGGCAGGCCCTCTCCCACCCATACCACCTCGGACCTCAGCTGATGAAAAACGTGAGTCCACACACCATTCAGAACTCTCTCGACAATTAACTTGTTGGATGGTCATCCAACAAAGTTCAAGTTTTTATAATTTCTGAGATTTACAGAGGTGAAAAAATTTCATTCACCTAAGAAATACACATTTAGACCACAGGACATTAAAGATACACTACTGCTATATTAGGAGATTTAACAATGAAAAGTGCATCTCTACTTTAGGGAACCACATGAAATAAGACACTGCACCAACTGCAGTAGAAGACAAAGTGTGAAAGATTCAGGACAGCAAGAGGGCTCAGGAGAGGAGCCTGCTGCCAACCCCAACGAATGGAGTTCCAACCCCATGACCCACAGAGTGGAAGGAGAAAACTGACTCTTTTGAGTTGTCTTTTCCTTCACATAATCTTCCACAACACACCACAGCGTGAGTGCACACACACACACACACACACACACACACAATAAAATTTAAAAGAGCAAAAAGTCCTTTCCTGTTCTTTAAACGAACACATACAAAGAATTCTGGAAATCCAAAGGAGCAAGAAAATCTATTTTAAAAAGATCGCACAGAGATAAAAGAATTGAACATCTAAGAGCTGAGGAAGAAATAAATACCCCATCATCGAGTAGGAAGGGTTCCTGAGGCTCTGGCCCTCCCTTTCGAGGATATATAGACAGTTAATGGATATATATATATCCATTGATTGATAGAGAGGGAAGGGGCTCTTAGGTTCCCACTCCTTTCCAAGAATCTATAGACAATTAACAGTTGCTGGGGGGAGGGGCTCCAGACCCTTCCCTCCAGATTTATGGGCAGTTAAAGCTAGCTAAGGGGAAGCAGCTGAGGTCCTTCCTGTCTCTTCCTAAGATCTTACTAAAAGTTACGGTTACTGAGGTGAGGTGATGTTATTCAGCAGTAAGGAGCACTCGCCATGTTCCTGTAAGCAACCCTAGTCACACTCATTGGATTGCACTCAAAAATAAGACATGAAAAGTAGAAGAGAGTGGGAGGAGAAAGGGGATCAGAGGAAGTAGACAGCAGACAAGAGAGAGTCATGGGTGGTGAATGATATCAAAATATACTCATAAACATATATGAAAACGTCAACTGAAGTCTTATTATGTACAATTAATATGTATAAGTATTAAACAGTCATATGAATAAAGGATTGGTTTAGATTAAAGATTCAGGACATGTTGGTGCTTGGATTTGAGAAAAACAGGAAGGAAGGGTCTCAGTTTTGCTTTATGCTATGACACAGAGTCTATGTGGAAGAATGAAAAACAAGGTCGGAAAGATTTGAGTTATGGAATCTCATAACCCAGTTAAGGCGATCAGAAGGGCTTGAGGGATTTGAAAGAATGTTGATTAGGAAAACAATATAACAAGACATTTGGTGGGGGACGACTGTGACTTGGCAGCGTGTTAAGATGGAATGGAACAGGGTGAGAAGTGTGTCTGGTGACAGTCTGGAGCACAGGAGTGAAGGCTTGGACTTGGATGAGGGCAAGGAGGAGCAGAGATGATGGATGGAGAGCCTCAGCCAAGATGGAACCCAAGAGCTATTGAGTACACGATGGCTGTCATCTTTGGCAGGCACAGAGGTGATAGATGTCCGGCTTCCGACATGGGCTGCACTGTGGCAGGAACTCAGGAAGACGGCGTCTGCCAGGGTGTGTGTGAGTTCTGTTGTAAGTGATGAGTCTGAGAGCTGGCAGGACATCAGAGTGGCGAAGAGATTCTGGACTTTATCCACAAGGAGAGGAACCATATGGTGCAATGAGAATTGAAATGGAGAAAATAGAAAGATGGAGAAAGAAGTGGGCAGCTATATTTGGTAAGGCACTGAACACTGGAGTCAAAGGTGCAGAAGTCAAAGGAGAAAGTACTTGTCAAAAGAATTCTGTGCCACCTTATGGTCATGAGGAAAGAAACAAAGAAAGCTGGGATTTAGAAATTTAGAAACGCCATGACTTGCACACAGCAAAATTATAGTAAATCAATGAAGGAAGAAATAAGAGTATAAGGAACTAGGTAAGAGTAGGGAAATACAGCACCCACAGACAGTAAAATGCTTTCTAAAGAACTGGTGGTAGAAAGCTGGGGAAAATAGGTGGAGAACCCTGACGGGCATCGAAGCAGATAAGAATGTGGAGTGTTACCGTAAGTGGAAGAGAGGAAGCAAAATAACAGGCAACAGCCAACTCTGGAGAAGGAAGGCTGGAAAGACCAGAGGGCACAAAGCAAGGGCTCATCTTAGAGACAGGGTGGATGTGCGATTATTCCGATGAATGAGAAGGTAAATCTGAGAAGGATCACAGGAATGTTATGCGTTTATCCTGCAGTTAAGTTGGGGGAAACAATGAGCTGGTGATGTGGGAGCTGGAGAGTTGGCTCAGTGGTTAAGAGCATGAACTAATGAGTTAATTTCCCAGCACCCACGTACAGTCTCTCACAGCCATCTGTAACTTCAAGCTCTAGGAGGCTTCTTCTGGTGACCATGGACCCCTGTACTCAGGTGCACATATCCATATGCAGACACTCATAGACATAGCTTAACATAAAGAAAATGGAGAAGGGTAAAGACCAAAAACAAAGAGCTAGGGAGAAGCTTGGTTGGTGGAGAGCTGGGGAGAGGCTCCGTTGGCGGAGTGTTTGCCACACAAGCATGAGCATGTAAGCTGGATCCCCTCTAAAACACACATTAAGAAGCCAGATGTGGTGCCCAAATAAAATTCCAGCTGTAGGGTGGTAGAGACAGGAGAACCCCTGGGACATACTGGCAAGCCAGCTGAGCTAGTTTGATGAGCTCTGACATCAGCCTCTGGACTTCACACTCATACCACACACTTATACATGTGTACACTCATTGTACTGGTTCATTTTTTGTCCAGTTGATACAAGCTAGAGTCATTTTGGGAAGAGAGAACCTCAACTGAAAATAATGGCCCTACAAGCATGTCCTTTGGACAAACATCTTCTGATGAATGATGTGGGGCAGCCCAGCTCTCTGTGGGCTGTGCTAGCATCTGCTGATCCTAGGGGATTTAAGAAGAGAGGCTGAGCAAGCCACAAGGAGCATTTCAGTAAGAAGCATTCCTCCATGGCTTCTGCTGCAGTTCCTGCCTTTAGGTTCTTGCTCTGACTTCCTTTGCTGATGAACTGTGAAGAGGAAATGTAAGCTGAGATAAACCCTTTCCTCAACAGATCCTTTAGGTCACGGTATTTTACCACAACAATAAAGATCTCAACTAAGATACTCATGTACACAAAAAAACAAAGAGCACAAGCAAGGAGACACGAATTAATGTTATACACAGGGAATGTAAGTTAAGTTGGAAAAAAAATGAAGTTTTTCTGATCAAAAGTGCCTGAAACTCTGGAGTCACCAACAGATGAATGGACTGAAACAAAGATGCGTAATGACATAATTGCACTGCACGTATGCAGTCAGCTCAGAATATCTGAGAGAGGAAATGTCCAGAGTAGGAGCGGTCAGGTACAAAGAGACAGAAAGTAGACCAGTGGTCCTCGGTATAAGGTTGTGGGGTAAAGGGGACAGGAGTGATTAGCAAGCCTAGAATAGATAGTTCATCAGAAAAAGAAAAAAAAATTAATAAAAAACAGAGAAAAGCCACGTGAGTGTTTTCTTCTCATTAATGCAAACGTTCAGGAATTAAACAGCAGTGATAATCATTTGAGCTACTAAATGTCTGAATACACTAACAGTCATTCAACTGTGTGTTTTTAAAAGGTGAACTTTATGGTATTGTGAGCCATCTCTCAATAAAAAGCCATTTTCCAGGAAAATAATATTTCAGAGGTAGAATTTATGAACGTGTAAGTATTCTGAATGAGTTTTCTTTCCATACATAAATTTTTTTTCAAGCAGCTCGACGGCTCCTCAGACCATCCATCTAATGTACAGTGATGTTTTAAAGACAGTCTGTCTGAGAAGGAGGAGTCCAGAGGACTCTGTCATTACCCACACCAGCACACTCACTGGGGTGAGTTTAACCATGCAGAATTTTAATCAATACTGCATCCAGACAAGCCACACCCATGACTGGTTGACTACCATACAAATACAAACTCTTAATCTCTACCACAGGTCTCACAGCCTCCAGCATCAAAAGACAGAACAGTCAAAATCTAAGGTGAGGAGATGGCTCAGTGTGTAAAGGCTCTTGCATGAACCTGAGTTCAAATACCGTGTCCAACATAAAAAGCTGGTTAGGGATACAGTTGCTTGTAAGCCAGGCATTGTATTAGACAGAAACAGGAAGATGAACTTAAAAGGTCAACTTTATGGTATGCAAAATAAAGCTATTTTTTCCAGAAAAATAATATAGCAGGAGTAGGATTTATGAGTGTGTAAATGTACTGAATGTATTCTCTTACCATACATACATTTTTTGGAGCTTTCTGTATGGGATTTGCTGGCTGCCAGCCTGGACCCAGCTTCAGTGAAAAACTGTGTCTCAAGGCCACAAGGTAGACAGTGTAGCACAGGACATTTGACCTTCTGTTCTAGCCTCAGCACAGGAAACAACAGCTGCAAACGTACGTCAGCATACACCAAACCGACATACTCCAGAAATACGGATAAAGGAGAAGCAAAAGAACACCAAAGGATGTTTAAGTGAAACTTTCCTAGTTGGCAATCAGCTGCGTCAAAACCCTCCGTACTGCTGAGCAGACACTCCAGGACACATGGCAGCTGCTAGAGGGGACAGCAGCGACTGCAGGGGTGTGATGAGGCCCGAGTCCCTCACAATGATGGCTCGGAGCCAGGGTACCCAGAACACAGTTCTCTCAACCCTGCCACATCTCACATTGCTGATGGACTTCTCCACGATTCCCCTAATTAAGAAAGTCTTCGATCTCATGAGATTTTCTTTCCTTTTATTATTTTTCACTCAGAGCCTTGCACATGCTAGGTAGGGGCTCTACCACGGAGCCACACCCCAGCCCCTCACTGGGGGATTCTAGGCAGGGGCTTTATAACTGAGCCACACCCCAGCCCCTCACTGGGGGATTCTGGGCAGGGGCTCTACCACTAAGCCACACCCCAGCCCCTCACTGGGGGATTCTGGGCAGGGGCTCTACCACTGAGCCACACCCCAGCCCCTCACTGGGGGATTCTGGGCAGGGGCTCTACCACTGATCTACACCCCAGCCCCTCACTGGGGGATTCTAGGCAGGAGCTCTACCACTGAGCCACACCCCAGCCCCTCACTGGGGGATTCTAGGCAGGGGCTCTACCACTGAGCCACACCCCAGCCCCTCACTGGGGGATTCTAGGCAGGGGCTCTACCACTGAGTCACACCCCAGCCCCTCACTGGGGGATTCTAGGCAGGGGCTCTACCACTGAGCCACACCCCAGCCCCTCACTGGGGGATTCTAGGCAGGGGCTCTACCACTGAGCCACACCCTACCCTCTCACTGGGGGGATTCTAGGCAGGGGCTCTACCACTGAGCCACACCCCAGCCCCTCACTGGGGGATTCTAGGCAGGAGCTCTACCACTGAGCCACACCCCAGCCCCTCAAGGGGGAATTCTAGGCAGGGGCTCTACCACTGAGCCATACCCCAGCCCCTCACTGGGGGATTCTAGGCAGGTGCTCTACCATTGAGTCATGCCCTTGTGACATAACTGGATTATACTAGGCAAGTGTCTAAAACTACATTACAGATCCTCTCTTTACTTTTAGTTTTGAGTCAGCATCATTAGTTTCCCCAGGCTAGCCTTGAAACTGTTACCTTTATACATTAGAATCCTCAGTAGCTAGGATGAAAGGCCTGTGCCACTAGACCCAGGTCTTGAAGACACTTTCTAATGTCCTCTAAAGAAACCACTTCTACGCTAGCATGAGAACAGTGTTTCATGTGTATTGGGCAAAGATGATAGTGGTTCTCTTGGCTGGTAGAACAGTAGTTAAAACAAACCCGATACCACTCAGTTATAACTTAATTGACAGGACTGGCAGAAACAGCAGCAATGTAGTTTGTTAGAAGAAAGTAAAGGGATAGACAACAAGAACTCCACAGTGGCCTTCTTCCTAGTGGCTTCTCTCCTGGGACATTGCATCTGCCTTCACCATTCCTTCTGTTTCTCCCAAAGGGCTAGCACTTGGCTAAGCAAGGAGAGGGTAGGTAACTTGTCTCTAAGGAGAGACAGCAGGATAGAGAAGCAGAAATATACTAATGATGACATGAGGGAGGTCTGGCGGTAAGTTTTAGTCGTCAAATTAACAGAAACTACCAAAAAAGAGGGTTAAATGAGGGTTGCCCTGTGGGTGTGTCTACAGGGGATCATCTCGGTTATGTTCATTGTAGTGGGAAGAACTGCTCACTGCAGCGGCATTACTCCCTAGGCAGAGGATCCTGAGCTGAAGACCACGGGAAAAAGGAGTAAGTGAGCTTCTGTGTATTCTTTGCATGCTGCTCTTGGTTCTGAATATAATGTGACCAGTTCCTTCAAGTTCCTGCCACTGTGATGTGCTCACCAGGACAGATGGATTGTACACTGACTGTGAGTCCCTTAAGTTACTTTGGTCAAGGTTTTGAAATCTCTCTCTCTCTCTCTCTCTCTCTCTCTCTCTCTCTCTCTCTCTCTCTCTCTCTCTCTCGCTCGCACGCATGCACGCACGCACACGCACCACGAATGGAAGTAGGATGGGAGGTAGAGCTTACAACGGGTCAGCTGGATGGGAGAGCAGGAACACAAGCTGTGGAAAAGGAGAACTGGGCTCATGACTCCGAACAAAGACAACCTTTTGGGAACTTGTACAAGAAGCGCCATCGTCACTCCACTTCTAGGAACTTCTGGGAAAGCTTGCTTTCTGTAAGCAGTGTGGTGACAGATTTCTCTTTCATGTCATTGCCAGATAAGTGAACTTCCTTCCCATGAGGACATAAGCCAGGCTTGTGGCACCAAGCCCCATCACACTTAGGTCATGGACTTTAATACTGGTCATTTTTTCTCCAAGCTGTGGACAAACAGCTGACCAGGGGGAGAGGAGGAGGAGAAGGGTTTATCTTTGACCAGGGTTTAAGAAGATACAGCGCACCGTGGCAGGAAAGGCCTTGTTACAGAGTGTGGGCGGCTCGCTCACATCTGGGCAGAGCAGGAGGAGAGACAGAAGACTGCTGGTGCTTTTATTATTTTCCCCCTTTCTACTTTTTCATTCCTTTCAGGACCATAGGCGATGTAGTGGCACCATCACCATGCAGGGTGGTCGGTCTTCCCTCCCCTGCTAAGAGCCTCTGGAAACGGCCTCAACAGACAACCCAGAGGTGTATTACCTCGGTGACTCTGAGTCCAGTTAAGTCAACAATAATGCTTCCCAGCTTGGCAGGGTGCACATCTCTGGAACCTGGGTGCTTGGACCTGAACCCAGATCCTCTTTAAGAGAAGCCAGTGCTTTTAGCACCGAGCCACATCTTCGGGTCCTAGTATCTCCTCTTGACAATGACCGGAGGAGATTGCTCAGAGGCTCACCTGTCCACTTGAGCTCCCATGAGAAGCTGTGGAGGGGAGAGCTATGACATCGTTCACTGACCATCCCAGGGGATCCTTTGTCCATCAGTGCAGAGTGTCAAAGAGCAGAGACAAGACCTCAGAAGCAAGGGCTGCTTTCCCTAATGGGATTAGCTCCGGACAACACCCGTTGCCTCCGCAGCTGCCTGCAGTATTGCTAGGACTCCATCCAGTCATTTCTGGGCTTGTGGCTCCATGAGAATGGTATTCTCCTGTCGGCCCAGCTTTCGTTAAGATGGTAAAAAGAGTGGCCTGTCACACAGCCTTACTTCTCAGATCCCAATTATGTATATCAAAAATATCACCTATTGAGACCCAAACACTTTGTTAGTTGGTTGCAGTCCTTTGAACAGGTTACCATGGATTTACGCCGGCATAATGGGCCCGCGTGATATATGTTCCCTGTCACTGCTGAAACAACAGTCAGTGTGTCTGAGCGGGCCCACCTGCCAAGCAATATGTTCTCAGTCCCTCAGGCAGAGCGGTGTGCTGCTCGGCTAAGAAAACGTCCCCCCACTGAGCAAATGGCAGAGCCACGGAACACAGGCTACTGTGAGCGCCTGCATAAAAGCCTTGGCTGGTCCCCCTGGCAGCAGCAGCAGGAAGGGGCAGTGGGGGGCATTCTTGACAAGCTTCACTTCACTGAGACGAGCAACAAGCATAGAAAATAAGGGTCTGCCTTCCTTTCCTGCCCTTTCTCCCTTCCTTCCATTTCTCTCTTACCTGTCCTTACCTTTTCCCATTCTCGCTCTTTTCCTTCTTCCTGTCTACCTTCCTCCGTCCCTCCCACCTCTCTGTCCTCCCTTTTCTTCCCTTCCCTTTTCCCTCCCATGCTCTCCTCTTCCTCTCCCTCCCTCCCATGCTCCCCCTCCTTCCTTTTGTTCTTTCTAATGAACTACCTCAGGCTGCTACCCACACTCATCATCAGCTCGAATGGCTAGAGGGTGGGTGCCTGGCTAAGAGACGGCTAGTGGCTCTTCTCAGCTGCTGACCAATTGTGTTAGCATCCAAAGGTTCTAGCTGAGACAGATCCTGCTTCCCACAGGAGAGGAGGCTGCAAACAGCCAGTCATCCAAGCTCTGTGGAGGTCACATTTTACCACATTGCTTCCTCCAAGAGTTCCCACCACCCTGACACTGCGTGACACCTGCAGATGTCTCTAGACGTGAAAGAGCAGACTTTTTTTTTTTTTTTTTGCACAGCACAGGCACTGGGGGTTTGGGTGGGGAACGCTGTGGCTAATTAGTGCTAGCAGGAGGTCTGTGCTGTGAAGAATGCCTCTGAGGTGCTGAACAGTTCTGCCGCTAACTCCTCCTAAGATAGAAACGACTGTTAGATGAATAAGCCCTCCGTGGGCTAGTGGGTTATGTAATAAGCAAGGGGTGTAAGGCTGTAGTTCAAAAAATAAAAAAAGCAACTACCACTATAGTTTCTTTTAAGAAATATGTGTGTGTTCATGTGCCATGGTACACTGTGTGGCTCAGAGGACAACCTCCGGTATCCTGTGTGCTACTCAAGCGTTCTAACTAAGCTACATCACAGGTTCAGTTCACTGGATTCTAACAGAGTTCTACAGCTCACTCTCTGGACTCCTATCAAGATACGAGGCATTTCCACATGGCTTTAGTTTTGACTTCTCCACCACTGACTGAGCAAATGTTAACCCATTAGGCTCATCCTTATCTCTCCTCTCTACCTTGTGGATATCGTAAGGATACCCATTCTGTAATATTCAAATATCTAATTGGGACACTTCCCTTACTAACTATGTTAGTTCTTTCTCCACTTTCAGTATTTTCCCTGATGTAATAAAAAAAATGAATCCGAGTAGGAATCAGATCTGGTCCACTAGATAAGAACATGAGTTATCTAGTGTGATTTAAGTCCCGAGAAAAAACAGCACGTCACACCAAACCTTTAGCAAGCTGATGAACTGCTAAGAACTTTCTTCAGCCACTGTGGAGAGGCTGGAGTGATGCAGGTCCAGAGCCTAACTGCAGTATCGTGAGCTATCTTTGTCTCCCTTCTTGGACATTCCTTATCCAGCAATGTGTCTGGCTAACAGATAAAAGGTAAACAAACAAATCCTCTTGAACTGTGTTAATGTAAAAACCAACCCTCATATCGGAAGCCTATAGCAGCAATTTCCTTTGCTTTGCTGGACCCACCAACCTACTATTTCTACCAATGCACTTGAAAATCATCTTGAGGTATGATTTTTCTCAGTGGTGTTACTCTAGGAACTCCAGGAATGGTTAGCATGTCGCAACACAGAGTTTAAGGGAACCTAAATCTGTGTTCCCTGGCTATGGGCACTCATGTCAGTCTGCAGAATAAACCATCTACTACCCCCTTTGAGGTCAGAGCTGGATGGAGGACTTTGATTGGTTAATAAAGAAACTGCTTGGCCCAATAGGTCAGAACATAGGTGGGTGGAGTAAACAGAACAGAATGCTTGGAAGAAGGGGGTCAGGGAGACACTTTAGGCGGTCGCCATAGTGAGTCGCCATGCTTCTCCTCTCCGACATGGATGCAGGTTAAGATCTCTCCTGGTAAGCCACCCCTCGTGGTGCTATATAAATTACTAAATATGGGTTAAAGCAAGATATGAGAATCAACCAATAAGAAGCTACAGATAACGGGCCAGGGGCCAGGCAGTATTTAAATGAATACAGTTTCCGTGTAATTATTTTGGGTAAAGCTAGCCAGGTGGCAGGACACAGCCCTGTCGTTCCTTCTACAAGAGCTCCACTTTCATGTTGACACCAGTTGTCATTGCCAGGATCTGGCTTCAGAGGGCACCAAAGATGACTATCTTCACAAGTATCATGTATAACAAACATACTTATCTAAAATAACAGATGTTTGGTCATTTTCAGAGACATATGCTTTCATAATCCTAAGCCGAAGATAAACGATCCTGAAAGGGTACTTCTTGAAATTGCACTGCTATAGTCTGGGTAAGTTTTGAAGGCTTCTTCAGCTGGGTCATGTGGCTTCTGGGCCCTCTAGACATAAACGCCATTCAGCTGCCTTTGGCTCCTTGTAGCTGGTAAAGGACGCCAGCTTCCCCTGTTTTTAATCAGATACCATTTGATATTTACCCGTTTCTGACACCTGGCCTGCAACAGGTCCCCAGCTGCCAGTTCAAGCTGGGTTATGGTTCTGTGACCCTGTGGATGCCTTGGATGTAACAGCTCTCTCTAGTTGGAATATTGCAGGGTCACCTTAGCTTTCCTGTCACAGACCCAAAGCTGCAGACCACAGCTCTCCCCTGAGATCACAGCCACAGACTGTGGTTACCATCAGACGTCAGAGCTGGAGGCTGGCTTCCAGGCCAAGTCTCCATCACTCAACTTCTCCTGAAATGAAACAAGAACCAACACATGCAAGTGAAATTACCAGTTTCTCCTGATGCTTAAACCAGCAGCTCTACCTGCCCTGCATGTTAAGCATGTTGAGGCTCCAAGGGAACCAGTGTTCCAGTATTTGCACTGATTCGGGTTAAGTCTGGAGCCACATGAATCAGAAAAGAGGAGAATGTCATTTGTGCTCAAGTCAAGAGTGATTCTGAAACTGTTTTTGCTTGCTGGATGCTAAAGGACTCCAAGAGAGCTGCATAAGCCAATAAATCAAACAATCAATATAAATCCATCAAACCACTGCAGACAATGCTTAACATTGGTTTGTCTACACCCTGGAGAATCTGGTCTGAAAAGAATCCAATTGTCTTCCCAATCATGATTTGGGGCAGATCTAAATAATTTCCACATTTTTTTGATACTCACCAAATACAGAATGGTTATTAGCCATGGTGAAATCAATAAAGTGGGTGGACATTTTAGCTTGTGCCTTCTTAAGGAATAAGATTATAGGAGAGAGCAACATTGGTGGAGCTTGGGGAATATTTGGAATTTACCATGATGGACACTGAAGATGGGAAAATCGGCTACCTGACTTAGGAATCCCTTTTCCCTCCTGTTGGTACAGCAGTGTCTGGCTGAGAGTAAAATCGCCCTACCACCAGGGAGCTGATGAGTTGTCAAGGCAGCCACTACACCTCATGTGATACTCTAGTTCACTTCTTATTTACAGCCAGAATACTCTCTCCATAGAAGCCTTGGACCAACACAGATAACAGCCTCAGTTCTGTCTCCTTAAAAGACACAAATCCATTCTAGAAACTTCCACAGGACAATTTGTTAAGTGTTTGGCATCGATTCTTATCCCGAGGCAACAGTGGGTGGCAACGAGAAAACCTGGCTTATCCCTGGCAAAAACTCAAAGGAGTCATGAAATGCCTAACAGCAGTTCAAAAGGCAGAGCATTTGTCAAGAATATGAAGATGAATATAAGGACCTATGAAACAGTGTCCTAGCAAAACCAAAAATACAGACCCTGGGGGAGTTGGCATCACGTTCAGATGCCACAGCTTAAAATTCAAGATGTCTTGGGGCTGACCGTGGGATCAGTTGGGAAACTGCTTGATGCTGAAGCAGAGGCACTGAATTCAGATCTCCATGTAAAGGTCTGTGACAAATGGCTGTAATCAGGCAGATTCCTAGGGCTCACTGGCTAGCCAGGCTTGTCCAGTCTATGAGCTCCAGACTCAACGAGAGACCTCATCTCAAACAAGGTGGAGTGTTTAAAAGAAAAGTTCTGCTGTTGATGTCTAGCTTCCAAATACATGCACGGACAGGGCATATACACATTCGTACATACATAGAAACACATGCACACAACTCTAGATGTCTTTTGCTTCCTACAGTTATTAACATATCTCATCAGTAGACTTAATGTTAATACTACATGTGTTCATGCCACTTTAGAGCTCTCATGGAATTTTTATATATTATTATAGTGTTTTATTTTGAACTTAATTTTGAAAATATTTATTGAGTGTTTGTGTGTGTGCGTGCTTGCTTATGAACACACGAGCATGTCTTTATGCTACAGAGCACAGACAGAAGCAGTTAGTTTCCTTCTTCCATATGTAAGTCCTCAGGATCTAACTCGGGTCTTCAGGGTGGGCACGAATACTCGCTGAACAATCTTGCCAGCCCTGATTTTGAACTTTAAAAGGAAATCCTGGCATGGGAAGTAGAAAAGAGACGGTGTGTCGTGTGGCCTACTCTCATAAAAGTCTTCATAATACTTCCAGCTGTTGGGTTTTGAAGGAGAACCCTATCTGCCACATCATTCTGTGACTATGGATAGATCTCTCAACCTCTTTAAGTCTTTCTTTTTCTGTAAGATAAAGTTAGTATGCAGATATCCTTGGATAAATGAATCTACATAAATATCTTTCAGCTTAGGGCCTGGAGCACAGGATGAATAGAGGGATGATTATTTAGATATTTTTGTGTATTGCATTCAAAAACTGATTTCTTTGTGATGAAAATTTATGTTGTGTTATGGATAGATGATAGAAAAAGAATAGCAAAAAATGCTTAAAACAAGGAACGTAGCTGATGCTCAGTAGTAGAGAACCCATTTGCCCAGCATGCAGGAGGGTTCTAGGTTAGGTGGTTCCTCCTACCTCCCACAGCCCCCTAAAAACTTAAATATCTTTAGAAAACTTTAAAAAAATACTTTCCTATTAACATATCCAAAAGTATTGCAAAGATCACTTCAGACTACATACACAATAGAAATGAAACCCTACACTCAAGCGTGTTCACACTAATGCAGAACAACTACAATGTGCGAGCAAGCCAAGAGCCCATTGATGAATACACAAACAAAATAGAGCATGTAACTGCAGTGGAATTTTATCCAGCCTTGAAAGGTATCCTAGTTATCATTAGCTGTTGACATGACAAACCAAAACACCTGAAAAGACTCTCAGTTGAGTGTCTTTATCAGATTGGTCTGTGGGATGTCTATGAGGGATTATCCTGATTGCTAACTGATACAGGTCCAGTCCACTGTGGGCGGTGCCACTCCCTGGGCAGGTCACTATTAACTGTGTAAGAAAGTTACCTGAGCATGGCCCTGACAGCCACAAGCAGCATTCCTCCATGGTTTCTGCTTCAGTTCCCTCTTGAATTCCTAAGTTCTCTCAGTGATGGTCTGCAACCCGCAAGCTGAAACAAACCCTTTCTTTCCTCCCCTAAGTTTCTTTTGGTCAGTGTGTGAGTATTTTCTCATAGCAACCAAAATCAAACGCAAAACAGGAAAGGCATTCTGATATAGGCACAACACAGACCAACCTTGAGGATAATTACTAAATGAAAGGTGCCCTCATGGCAGGACAAATAAATATGATTGCATTTATATGAGGTATCTAGGATAATGGAAACAAGAAGTGAAGGATGGATGAACGAGCTGGAGAAGGAAAGACAGGGACTTAGCGGGTTAGGATCATGAAGATTCAATTTAGGAAGGTGGAGAAAAAAATCTGAAGATTGATAATGATACTAATGTAGGATGGCAATATTTGCACAACAACATGTGTGTTCTTACACACTAAAGTGATCAAAATGGAAAACTTTGTAACAGGTTTTTGTGTGTGCCTGTAAGAACACCAGTAGGTAATTCTATAAAAGTGTTGTTACTGTACCAACATGCTTCAGACTTCAAAAAAGAATGGGGAACACGTTCTCAGCTAGAGTTCCTTATTGTCTGATTAGGAAGACAGGAAACATGCCAAAAAGACAGTCTAGAGGCTACAATTAGGGCGATTCACAAATAAGTAAGCAAGACTCTACAAACCCACACCAGTTCAGTGTCAGGATCTGACTGGTGGACCTCTGCCACCTTTTACGCAGGCCATATGTCTAGGGTCAGAGGACGGATAAGGGAAATGACCTGGGGGTTCAGTCGAGAGCACTCAGTGCCACAGAATGATTAGGAAAGATAAAGAAAATCATCGGGTGGTTCCTGAACACACTCACAAACTGACAACTCCCCCTTAGGGTCCTCTGCTCTTCATCAGGTAACTGTTGAAAATCGTGAAAACATCATTGTAATTAAGCACTTTTTTGTCCTCTCCTAGCAGAACCACATCCAAGATAAAGAATAAAGGCACAAAAAACAGGCTAATTAGTGATGCCCACCCCCACAAAGATACTCACAGGCCTTCAGCTGAAAACACCATTTCACACCATTGCATCACAGGACTATAGGCTCTAGGGACCACTCTGAGACAGCCAGTGACCAGGAGAGAACAAAGCCACAGCAGAAAGGAAAACTAGGGGACCAAGAGCATACGTGCACACATCTCAGACAGCGCTTCAGAATTCTCCAGGATGTGCACTGGCAAGCTGTAGCCCACAGACCAAATTCAGCTCACACTCAATTTCTGTACACTATATGAACTTATTTCTTGCATTTACAAATTGTTTTGTGTGTGGAACGAAGGACACAGGACAGAGCCATATGTGGCTGTAAAAGCTAAAATACTTGGTGTTTATAGATCAAGTTTGCTCATCTCTGCCCAAGACAGAAATAATGAAGCCATGTGTTTAGTACCACAGAGAAGGAGGGTAAAGAGAAATAGTAAAATGTTCACACAGAGAACAAGGGAACCAAGTCCGAGAGCAAAGTGAGTTCCTTATGGGCATGAAGACACAAGTTTGATCCTGGCACAAAAACAAAACAAAGCAGCAATCAAAACATATGTGGTGGTGTATGTTTGTCTCTCCCAGAGATGGAGAAGCAAAGACAGAAAGATCCCTGGAGCATCCTGGCCAGCAGCCTAGTATACTTGGCTACTTCTAGGCCAGTGAGAGACTGTTTCAATAAAACAAGGTGTAGCTCAGAGAACATCACAGAAGTGGGGGCAGAAGAAGTAAAAGAGCCAGACGATGGAGACATGCGCAGAAAAAGATACCTTCCAGAAATGAAATACCGACTGTGCTCATGAGCATGCTGCAGCTGTGGTTTACTGCACTTCAACAATCTATCATGGATGAAGGAGGGGCCCATGACGCTCCACCTCTCCCCAAAAGCTATTGGTAATTAATGGTTGGTGGAAGAAGGATGTTATTTAGTGGCAGAGCCTCTGATAAGTTACCCTTTCTCTGGCAAATAATAACCCTACAAACAGGCTTGAGCAAGAATTTCTGATTAAAACTCGTGGGTCACACACGAGAAGACATGTGAACAGGAGGGAAACTTTATGAGGATTCTAGCAAGAGATGGAGGAGATGAGAGAGGAGAACCACAGATCAAAACAACTAAATTCATTATTTAAATGTATGAAGCTGTCAAACAATTTTAAAAACGAAAAGAAAGAACAATAGAAAATAAAGAGGATGGCTAAGGAAAAATGGAGCGGATATTGTCCTGTGACATTCATATGTATACTTACAAGCATGTCTATGTGCACCTATACACACAACTGCACGTGCAAGCTCACGAGCATGCACGTACATACGCAGAGATAATTTACTATCGCATTTTGTATAATTTTATAATTTATTGTAATTTTTAAAATAATGTATGTTTATGTTTATTGGTGTTTTGCCTGCATGTATGCGGGTTCCAGAAGCCCTAGGACTGTAGTTACAGACAGGTGTGAACTCCCATGTGGGTGCTGGGAATTGAACCTGGTCTGCTGGAAGAGTAGCCAGTGCTCTGAACAACTGAGCCATCTCTCCAGCCCTTACTACATGACTTTTACAGAATAAGTTTGCTTAACCATGCTCTAGGAGGCAGGGTTAATTAAGTTTTATGTTGAGAACCAAAGTGAAGGCAGTTAAAGAGATCCACAGGAAGTTCACACAGAGACAATTTAAAACTTCAAGTAACAGCCAAGGACGCTGCTATACGTCTATCAATTTAACGGGGACATCCTTTCCATTCATGTCTTCATGACATTAAGGATCTCACCTTGTGACAACATAGAAATGTGAGTAACTTACTCATACAAGAAAATCTTGCCTCTCCATTTCTCAAATCTAGTTGTTAAGTCAAGATCAAACGTGTTTTAGGAAATTATTATGGTTCACCTGGTATCTGGTACAGTTCCATAATTTCTGGGCACTTAAAAAGTTTAAAATATGTTGCACGTAGAAACCTGGCAGAGAAGAGTGACTTGGGGTAATACCACCAACTATTGTAGTAATTCAGAAATAGATGGCTTATAATTCACTAATCATTTTCTAAAAAGATTATTTTATGTGTGTGTGTTTGGGGGAGTGAGTATATGCATGCATGAGTGCAGGGGCCATGGAATAAGAAGAGGGGATCCCATCTCCTGAAAATAGAATTCAATGTTTGGGTGCTTCCAGTCATGGGTGGTGGGTAAGGGCTGGAAACCATCTCTCCAGCCCCAAGAAGTTACTGTCTTTTTGTGTGTGAGAGAGAGACAGGATTCCTCTCTGTAGCCCCAGCTGTCCTGAAACTCACTCTATATAGACCAGGCTGGCCTCCAACTCAGAGATCCATCTGCCTCTTCCTCCTGAGTGCTGGGATTAAAGGCATGCGCCACCACCAGCCAGTTGAAACTGCTAATTCTTAAAAGCCCAGGAAAGAAGGCAAATCTCCAACGTCTTATCTAACTTAACATGTCTAGATTATGAATACTGTTCAGCTCCCATTCAGTCTGCATTAACTCACCTGATATCCGTGTTTTTTTTTCTTCTCAGAGGAATAAATACTTTTCTTCTACTGATTGGAGGGATCATTACAAATATTGCTACTGACATATTAACTTTGTCTCTTGGAAGGCCCGTCCAGGGAGTGGCTGTGAGTTATGCCTTTTCCTACATTCCACACTGCCAAGCTGGGCTCAAGACTGGAATTGGAAAAAATTTCTTATTTATGAAATAGTGGACAGCGGGCACAAAGAATAAAAACCAGTAAGTGAGGTTAAGTGAGGCTGGCTTACCCTTGCCAGGTAAACACATTTTGATGTGGGCACTTGCAAAAGCTCAGGTTGCTTGGTTTCCAGAGTGCAGAGGCCTCTGAGAGGACCAGAAAACAGCCTGGGCTTCTGACGACTCTGGATTCTCATGTCCGTATGATTTTACAGAGGAAAATCCTTCTCCTGTGGATGTGTTCTTTGTTCCATGAATGTTCAACACTTAAAATAATGGGTCTGTTCCGTGTCCTTGGGGGAAAAAAAAAAAAAAAACTTCCTTTGAAGTTGTGTTGCCTACCAGCTCACCATTACAAAGAAAATTATATATGTGTGTGTGTGTTTGTGTGTGTGTGTGCGTGCGCATGCGCGAGGGCTGGGTGACTGGGGGGTGTAAAGTGCTTCCTCTGGAAGCATGAGAACCTGAGTTCAGAGATCCGGCTTTCATGTAAAAGTCAGGCGTGGCTGCATGTGTCTGGCCCTGGAAGGCAGAGCTAGAACAATCGTGGGGGTTTGCTGACCAGTGAGCCTAGGTGCAAGGGTGGGTTCCAGGGTCAAAAAGGAAGGTAGAGAATGATAGAGGCAAGCACTGGCATGGACCTCTGTATCCATTTTTTTGTGCGCGCGCACACACACACACACACACACACACACACTCACATCAAGGAAGAATAGAACACAGTGTTGAGTGTATTCCCCCTAAGCATAGAGGGAGGTAGCTAGGAGCATGGAAAGGGCAGTTGTCCTATGACCTGATATGCTGGTAGAGACATTCCACTGGCTCCATAGAGGATGGATTCCATCTTCAGAGAACAGAGCTTGGCCTAGGGACTTCCTGCCTCACTGACTCACATTCTTTTGCAAGCATGCAAGTGGCCATTTTGAAGCCAGACTATTACTGGGAGAAAAATCACTGTCCCAGGTAGGACAAGACTTCAGTTACTTTAAGGTCCCAAACAGACTGCACATGTTAAGGTCGTTTTGGTTTTAATCTCTCACTCTCTCGCAAGTGTTTGTGTGTGCACTGGGGCCTGTGGAGGCCAGAAGAAGGTGCCAGAGCGGCTGGAGTTACAGGTGGTTGTAAGCCACTAGACACAGGCCCTGGGAACCCAAACAGGGTTCTCTGGAAGAGTATCAAGTGCTTTTAATTGCTGAGCCATACGTCCATCCCCTTCGCTCCTTCCTAACACACAAATACGCTTTTATTCACGCCCCATGCCCCAAGGCAAGGTTTCTATGTGTAGCCCTGGCTGTCCTAGAACTCACTCTGTAGACCAGGCTGGCCTTGACTCAGAGATCTTCCTGACTCTGTTTCCCAAATTGTGGGATTAAAGGCATAGACTACCAATGCCCAGTTAATAATTTTTTTTATAAAAAGGAAAAAAAAATGTGTCAACTGTTCGTCCACTCATCTCCACCCCAGAAAATCCATTCTCTTATTTATGTTTTGGAAGCCAGTCTTGCCGGAACACTGATTTCCTTACTCTTTGACTGCTCGTCAAACTAAACGTTACTTACAAGCAATTGACTGCAAGGTGGTTTAACAGCAAGACATCCCTTTAATTAACTGCCTTCTTTTTTTATTGCAGTTGACAGGAAATACATTTATAGTATCTCAACTGATTACATGAGGTCTTAGGTACTTATCTATCAATTGGTAAAGAAACAAAATAAGCCTGCATTAAGCCTAATGAATAGGCTTTGTGATTAAGAAATCTCAAGAGAAAAAAAAAGAAACCTCAATAATTTCAGAGAACTTCAGATTGAATGTCACCATCATTTTTAATAGGAAATCATTAACCTCACTAATTAAAAATATGTTTCATCCTAATTTTTGAGACAAAACTATTTCAGAGACACTGCTGATCTTTCTCTCAGACTGACTTAGTTTCATGTGGAAATTCTGTTCCTCAGAGCAGAATAAATAAAAACATTAAATAAACAGCAACAACATAATTTAGCCAGAATATATTTATTAATTACCTTTATAAATTGATTTTAAAATATAAACTGCATTCTACTTAGAATATATTTTATTATATGAATGTGTGCGTTTGGGGTTGGGGTAGGGTGGGGTTGCTCTTAGGAGGGCAGGTTACAAAGAAGCCCAGAAGAGGGCGCAAGTTCACCTGGAGTTAAGAGTTACAGATAGTGCTGAGCCACAAGATATGAGAGCTGGGAACGGAATCAGCATCCTATGAAAGAACAGAATGTGTTCTTAACCACTGAGCCATGTCTCCAGCCTCTGTCAATACTTTATTTCAACATCAAGAGACAAATGAGGTCCAAGATGGCTGGTGCATATTCCATAAAACCACGCTAAAGCCCTTTGATCATTCGAAATGACACTAAATATAGAATATTTAAGAAGGAAAGCACAAGGTAACATGGAGGGGTGAAATAGCTGAGCTTGACAGCCCATATGACTGCAATTATGTTTATTGGTGGATAGAGAAAAAGACTAGAATCAGAAACCACACTGACCTACCTCATCACGATTTCAATCCGCTTGTTCTGAGTCTCTGTACTTTCTATCGTTTCTCTCTTTTGTAATGAGAAGGAACGCCTGTTGCTGAGCAGGAAGTGGATTCTCCCCCAGGTCTTAATTAGGTGATATTCTAGACTCTCAGCTGTCCAGCAAAAACACTCCCAGCGAGTAAGTCACGTTCACAGCAAGGATGGCTGCTTGCTGACAGGAGTTTCCATCTTCTCTCGATGAGTGGGAGAGTTGGGGGAGATACAGACAGTTTGGGGGGAGGATCCAGCTCTTGCATTCACAAACAAGCAAATTCTCAGTAGTACAAGCAGTCATTAAAACGGAACTACTACTCCTGCTCTGCCCCACAAAAAAAAAAAAAAGAAAGAAAGAAAGAGAGAAAGAAAAAAGGCAAGAAAACACCTACCCTTGTTATCTAATACTCATGTTGGAGAGACTTCATATCCGCACATATGAAGAAACCAAGAGGGAGGAATAAGCCAAACTCAATTTAATTGGGAGCTCTCTTGACAGAATAGTTATTAATAAGGCTGTATTGTACAAACCCCTGAAATCCCCAACGCCGTGGACTACACCAGCAGAGAGGCATTTAACATCCACCATGCCTCCCTCCCCATGCACTTGGGTCTGCTTATCTATTCCTACCCCCTCTCACCAAACCTCCCAATCCTCCTCCTCCCCTTTACCAGCCCTGGACTCTCAAATCAAAGGGAAAAAAAAAAAAACTTGTCTTAAGCAAACCCTCCATCAATTATTCACACGATATTACAGTGTATGTCAGCAATCTCTCGGTGTTTAAAAAACTTCACTACAAGCCAATTAAAATGTAAACTGAGAAAGACGGATGGAGCGGGTTGCTCTGGTGTGAACTTGAGCAGTTCCTAACGTGTGTTACAACTTCCAGACCCGCTAATTTGACAGCTACTTTCATCAGCAGGGCAGAGCCCTCCCCCCAACCCATGACTTCTCCCTCTTTGTCTTAATGGAGTGCATCTCCCAGGACGAATGGTTCCATACCCTTCCATTAGGGCAGATGAGTCCTCTGGGCCTTGCAAGCAAGCCTGCGTGCTCCAAGAGGAAGCTATTAACACAGTTAGTTTCGTCTTTGTTTTTAAGGACCTGTCATAGACTCCAGGCTGCAGGTTGGAAGTCACATGGTTTTACTTAAGAAAGAAAGAAAGTGGTGTAGGGGTGAGGACGGGGACAGGAAGTACACAGGTAGAGTTAACGTTGAAACAATGCTATGATGCCCGAGAGACAATCCGTAGAGACGACAGCGCTAAACAAATCTTCCACTGTTGTCCAGTTTTCTGTATGGTGCACTTCACCTTGACACTCCCTCTTCTTCTAGACTGAATGAACTCAAGACTATTTGTGCTTGTTTGGGGTTTGATTTTGCAGTGCTGCAGGGGTGGGGTGGTGGTTCAAAGCAGGCCTTCTGAAAGCAGGTGCTGAATGACTAAGTTATACCCTGAATCTCCTATTGGATTCTGAGATAAGAATGTGTTGATTAGTACAGATCATCAACCTGATAGGATATGGAGCCACCAAGTTTTTGAAAGAGACCCCTGGGCTTCTCTGTGAGGGAGTTCCTAGACTGGGTGAACTGCAGACAGAAGACTCACCCTGAATGTATGTGGCAGTATCCTACGGGCTGGGGAGTGAATAAAGACAGGGAAATGACTGAGCATCAGCACTCAGCTCTCTACTTCCCGAGTGTGAGTGTGGGCAGCTGTCTCATTCCTGCCGCCATGCCTTCCCCACCATGATGGACTACACCCTCAAACCGTGAGCCACAGTAACCCCCTTCCTTCCTCAGGCTGCTTTGGCCGGGTGTTTTCTCTCCCACAAAAACAGTAAACAGTACAGAGAAGTCTGAACAACTGTAAGCCTTTAGAGCCACTCTAGTTAACAGGAAAATACGGGCCCTTTCCAGACCCCTCCACAGCCCTCCTCCTGAACCTCCATTCCCTTTCAACTTCAGTTAGGATATCTCCACATGCAGTGAAACCAGAGCTCTTTGGACCAGATTGGGACAATGACACCAGGTCAGGCGATTAAGGTTTCTGCCTTCTCTACCGCTCCTTTCTGCACCGTGAGTTTTCATTTGCAGATCACATTCAGGCCAGGGACCTTTGATCTACCTAAAGAAAGATGGGTCTACAATGTGAAATCTCATGCTCCCAGTCTTGACAGCCTGACGCCTATCTAATGGGATATTATTCCAATTCAGTTCTTCTGTGATCCTGCTTCCTCACTAGACACTTAGTTTAAAGAAGAGACAAAATGGTCTTCCAATGCCACAGAGAATAAGAGTCACTCTAGAAAGCTACAGACCTCAATCATGAAACCTCACCTCTATAATCTACTCTCTACCACCTGTATGTATCAAGTCGACTAGAAAGGTCCAAGTTCATGAAGTAAGAGTACCAGCTCAAAGAAATATAACCATAATAACATAAAAAGAAATACTGGTTCCCTATGAGCTAATGACTATGGTATTAATTACTGACTTATGTCAAATTAATACCTTGGAAAAGATACTAATCAATGAAGTAATTCATTGCCTTCTAAAGCAACAAGTATAGGTTGAACTCACAAAGAGAAGTGTAACTGGAAATCAATTAATAAATGTGTAGCCACTATAACTGAATAAGAAAAAGAAAACCCTTAACTCTTCTCTCCTCCCTTCCTCCTTCCCATGCTTTGGATGGTGTAATTCTCTTGATTGGTAACTGATACAGGAGGCACAGTCCACTGTGGGTGGCAACATTCCCTAGGCAAGTAGCTCTATGCTATATAAGAAAGCTAGCCAAGCATCAGTCTATGGGAGGCAACAAACAACATTCCTTCGTGGCCTCTGGTTATAAATTCCTACCGATTCCCTCCGTGATGGTAGTAACATATAAGGTGAAAAACCCTTCCCTCCTCCAAGCGGCTTTCAGCCAGTGTTTTATCACAGCAAGGAAATTCAAACATCAGGTTTTATCTCCTGTTAGGCAGAGGAGACTCTGTACTCTGTGAGCATGCCTCAAGCGTATTTGATCAAATTCAGTTAGCAGGTGTGTATCAGGAAAGCTTACGGGTCAAAATGAAAGGCAGATGGTTATCCGAGTGGTGCAGATGATCGATAAATTCATTCTGCTAGTTAATCCTGCTGAATTATTTACCACAGTGGCTTTCAGCCCTCACTGTGCAGAGAATCATGTGAGGAGTGAGGAGATTTTAAAACTACAGAGACTGACGTTTTAAATGCTTTGGTTCAGTTGACCAAAGATATGTCCTGGACAGTAGTATATATATTTATTTGAAAATTAAATATAGTGGTGTCAAGGACAATCAGATTATTCTCTGCAGCAAGAGGGGGCAGCAATACAGACCCCACAGGCTCTGGCTGCCTTCAACACATTCAGCCTTTAACCTGCTAACATCCTTCTCTACTCATTACAACTTCTTAATATTTGTGTCTCAATCATACATCAAAGTACTCAGAATTGGCTCTTTTATGCCTTGGTTTTGAAAATATGGATGTGAATGAGGGAACCAGTTTAAAAACTACAAAAAAATGCTGAACAGATGGCTTAGCAGCCAGGAACAGTTCCCACACAGGACTGGAGTGCAGCTCCTGTCACTCACATTGGGAAGTTCACAACAAGCTGCAACACCAGCTTTAGAGGATCCACCTCCCTTCCTGCCTCCATGGACAACTGTACTCATATGTGAACAGACCCTCCACCAAACACACCTATTATATACACAAGAAGATCCCTGTAGACATCCACAAGACTGGCTACAAGAAAATATAAATAGCAAGTGTTGGTGAAGATACTTGGGAAGGGGAACCCCGAGAGGACACTTGTAGGGATGTAAAGTGTAGCCATTTTATAAGCAGCTAATAACACACAAATGGTAGAATATGTTGCCAGTGTAGACTTTGAAACCAAGAGAAAAACGAGTGAGACAAGTTAGCTTCAATGAGTCACATCTCCCATGATTCCATTTAAAAGAAATGCATTGAACAGGCAGTAGCGCATCTGTCCTCCAGTATCCTAACAGGTGTCTGACTGGTCACAGATTCTGCCAAATGTACTGTTGCATCCCGAAGCCCAACCTGACCGTAGGCACTTTTAGATTATGGGACCTGGGTCTTGGTTCCAACGTACTCTCTACATCTACATTCCAACATTCTTATCCAAAAAAGTATCCCTTGTAAGAGGAGAAGCTCTAGACATGCATAGAATAGTGGTAGATCACCTGCCTGGAATCCTCCAGGGAGGGGCTGCAGTGTGACTCAGTGGTAGAGCCCCTGCCTAGAATCCTCCAGGGAGGGGCTGGAGTGTGGCTCAGTGGTAGAGCACCTGCCTAGAATCCCTCAGTAAGGTGCTGGGGTGTGGCTCATTGGTGGAACACCTGCCTAGAATCTTCCAGTGATGTAATGGGAGCATGGCTCAGCCAGAAAGCACTTGCCTAACATGCATGAGGCCCTGTTCTCTATTGCCAGAAGCACAAAACAAACAAAGAACAGACGTTTGAGGAAGATTGAAATCTGTCATTAGGGAAACTGTGGAACGGTAACGTCTCAGAGGCAGTGGAAGATTAAAAAACACTTGTAATAGCGTGGAGTCTTCAATTTGATTTTTCTGGTTATAGGGTCTCTCCAGGCAACCAAGTGTAAGCATTTTTAACTACTCCTCCTTCCCCATACCACACTGTGCAAACTTCATGTGGGGTCCAACCAGCTTTCCTCTCCTTCCTTTCACCAACAGCCATCTTTATTGTCCCTACCATCAGAGCTTTCATCACACCACACTAGTCTTTAGCCTTTCCTACCTCCATCTTCCCCTCCTCCAAAGTAAGCTACTCCTGACGGTTTGCCATTATTCTCACGTCCTCCATGAAATGCTAAGTAACATACAAGTCACAGACTCGGAGAACAAGTTTGTCCCTTTCAGTGATGCATTCTTTCAGAACAAAGACAAGGTCCCAAATTTCTCATTGCCAGAATGATGGGTTCCTGGCAGAAGGACTGGCGGAATGACCAAGTGAAAGGACCTGGTGGTGAGAGCTGGCTGGATGGCTGATCCATGCCTCCTGCGGCCCGGCCCTGCACAGCAGTTTCCCTTCCGGTTGGTTCCAAGCAGATTTGCTCTCTGCACACTCCCTCCACCCCCGGCTGTGTGCTGTTATGGGGGAAATCACCCCCGTGGGACAATTATCATCGACGGGTAGCTTCTAATTTTAAGCTACAGCTGAACTGCAGCTGCCACCGCTGCTCCAGTCCGCGTGCAGCTCTGATGATAAATATTTAACCAGGACAACCTCCCTTTCCTTTGCTTCTATGTTCCTGCTTAATTATTTTAACAAAACGGCTGTTTCAGCCATTTACCGCTCTTGTCAAATCCCTTACTACACATGGTGGATCATATTTTTGCTGCCTTCATTGGTAAGAAAGCAGATGCCAGGCTATTGATTTCCACAGTTCCTGACACGGCTCTACCCTCACTCCTGCCATTAGCACCATTTACCCAGCATTTCTTGCAGTTTTAGGCTCTTGAGGTTGGATGGAGCTATGAAGTATGCTCTGACGTGACCCCAGAAACAAATACTGAGATGGAGCCTCTCTCAGTCAGGGTCCTGGAGGGACAGAGATAAACAAGGCTCTTTTACTACTCCCTTGGACATATGCTACAAAGTAAGGTATCTCTGTTACATGAGCAGACTCATATATGAAGGCTACTTGTTGCTGCAGCATATAACTGAACTTGCCCTGCGTTATATAGAAAAGCTAGTCCTTCATTTCTTCCATACAGGAACAAGCATGCAAGCAAACAAGCAAATAAGATCAGTACCATTCACAGAGTATCTTCTGAGCTCTAAATGCTCCACCTCAAGTGCATGTGTATGAGGTGGTATGTATGTGTGTACTTGCATGCATGTAGGAGGATATGAAGATGCAGGCATCTATTCACATGTATGTGGCATGCACATATATTCACGTATGTGGGAACATATGTATGTGCAATTCACGTGTGTATGTGGAGGTCAGAAGTTGAGGTCAGGTGTTTTTCTTGATTGTTCTCCAGCTTACTTAGGTCAATGGCTTGGCTGGTCTAGATAGCTGGCTTGCCCTGGAGAAACACTATCATGTCTCCTGGGTTCTAGGATTACATGTGGGTTACCTAGCTTGCTTGGCATTTACATGGGCTTTGGGCATCTGAACTCTGGTTCCCATGCTTATATGGCAATTACTTTATAGGTTGAGCCATCTCTCCTGCCCCTCTAGGAGCTAGACATCATTGAATTCTCATACATCTCTATACAGTGGGAGTACTAATTTCATTTTAGGAATGAGGACACAGGTTCATAGAAGAGCATCATGAATAAAGTCATTCTCTGGTAAATGTTAGAAATGGTAGATTTCTTGGTAGGTTTCAACTTAACTTTCTGATGCTGCTGATGAGGAGGCGACCCTAGTGCGCGTGCGCGCACGCACACACGCACGCGCATACACACACCTTCTTGCTTTCCTACATATACCTGCTGTTCTTCTTTGCCTCTCCTTTGAGCTGTGCCTTTTCTCATGCGCCACCATTTTAAGCACTCTGCACACTGCGGTCTCCAATTCTTCACCCTGAACCATTCTAAAGCAGTCTACTCTGGATGCGTTATGGAAACAGTTTTTGCTGAAGGCTGGCCTGGCAAAGCTGGGGGTGCTTGGAAGATTCATTTCTGTTTGCTATCTCCATGGGATCAGATAACTGCTGCTGCCCCCCATCTGAAAACTTTTACTTTCTTATGCAGTATCAGTGATTTATGGATACCCAATAATATTACTAATATTATCTTTTGCTGAGTAGTCACCTTCTAAACATCAATAGTAATTTTTACTCCTTCTCGCTCCTGTTCCCCCTTCCCTCCTTTTCTTCCTCTCTTTTGCCTCTTCTATTCTTCTTCCACCTCTGGCATATCTTTCTCCTCTTCCTGTTCCTCTGTCTTCTCCTATGCCCCACTTTTTCTGTCCTGAGGACCTGAACCCATGCCCCTGTGTGCACTAAACACTCGCTCTACACCAGCTACTAACATCAGAAATGTCTTAGTATTTATGACCCAGCTGAAGTTGTTAGCGCATAGCTGAGTCCCCCACTTGGCTGTTTCCACAGATGCCCAGACTTTCCCCAAATAGAGGTGATGCCACCAATCTCAAAACCAGTTTTCTGCTGGGCTGCTCATCACAATGATACTGTTTTCACAGTCAGGAAACCCAGGCTAACCCTGTACTCCCTCACCAGTCTTTGAGATCTGTGAATGATCACCCCTAAACTCCCTTTAGAATTCTTTCCTCCCTCAGGCCACTCCGACTGCACCAGAGGAAATCTCACCACTTCTCATTTACAAATTTCCTCAAGGGAGTCACCAATCAAATCAACCTCTTATAGGTTGGTGTCTGCTGGTGTGATAAAACACTCCGACCAAGAGCAAACTAGGGAACAAAGAGATGTATTTATTTGGTTTACAAGTCCAGGTCATACTCCATAAGTGAGGGAAGTCAGGGCAGGAACTCAATGCAGGAATTATGAAGGGATTCCGCTTGCCGGATCATGGTCCCACAGGCTCATGCTTAGCGAGCCTTCTTACAGAGCTCCCCTCTTGGCCCCAGTGGAGGTCAGGCTCAGAGAGCGCTCAGTGGTCTAGCAGAGGACTTGCTATCCATATTTGTCAGCTTACAACTACCTGCAGCTGCAACGCCAGATGATATAGACATAGACTCCCCTCCCAACTTTCTCTCCCACACACATAGACATGTAATTACAATCAATCTTAAAGACAATCTGGGACTGGAAAGATGGCTCAGCGGTTAACACTGGCAGCTCCTCCAGGGGACCAGGGTTCCACATGGAAGGTAACTGTAACTCTAGTCCCAGGGGATCTGACACACTTTCCTGCTCTCCATGGGCCCTGCATTCATACATGAGCACATACACCAACACACCATGCATACAAAACACTCATACACATAAAATAAAAAGAAAAATAAAAAACACAATCCCTTACATCTATGCCTACAGAAAAAAAAAGGCAGGTACTTGCTGGGAGGTGGTGGTACACACCTTTAATCCTACCTCTTGGGAAGCAGAAGCAGACAGATCTCTGAGTTCAAGGCTAGCCTGGACTACAAAACAAATTGCAGGACAGACTCCAAAGCTACACAGAAAAACCCTGTCTCAAAAAAGAAAAAGAAAAGAAAAAAAAGGGAGGGAGGGAGGGAGGGAGGAAAGAGGGAGGGAAGGCAGGAGGGAGGGAGGGAGGGAAGGAGGATGAATGGAAGGAAGGCGAGAAAAAAGAAAAAAATCAGTTACTCAGTTGAGATTCCCATTGACTCTGGGCTGTACCAAGTTGACAGTTAATGCTAGCCAAGGCAGTACCATCTTCTTCAAACCCTCGCTGTACTCTGCAGCACCCAAGGCTACCCCACTAGGCAAGGGAAAAAAATCCCACCTCTCACTGATCTTTGCCCAGCAACCCTACTCCAGAGCAGTACACCAGAGCACAAATACACTCATCCTGCATGATGTTTATATACAACACCGTCGTCTACAAAATGCATGCTGGAGAACTGTACAATCAAGTCACAAAAAAATTAAAAATAGTAATTTGTGTTGTGTCATATCTATGGTTATCCCAAACTGTAGCCCCACCAGGCTGCAAGGAGGACATCCTGCACTGGTGCAGTCTCTTGGTTTTACATACTGCTTTTAATTCCCCTCTCCTTGGTGGCTACTCATCCAAAAAATATGTTAAAGTCATCTGCAAGAAGCCTGTACTACATCTACCTTTATGGTAGCAGGTCAGCTTTGTTCCTATTTCTCTTGCATCATATGGTGTCTCACGATACTTGTGGATCTGCCCTTAGGAGAAGAAGTACCTAGCTATACTTAGGTCTCAGGGAAAGAACTCAGAGATGGGGATGGTTGGACTCATTGTAACTTTATGTTTACAAACATAAAGCTTAGTTGTAGAGTGCTTGCTAAGGACAAAGTACTGAACTCCATCCCCAGCACTGTATAAACTGAATACAGGGTTCCACATCTATAATCCGAACACTTGGGAATTATAGGCAGGAAGATCAGAAGTTCCAGGTTTATCCTGAGAACCTGGAATAATGGAGACCTGTCTAAAGGAATGAGTGGAAATGAAGACTGGATAAGCTTTGGTTTTAGATTTATAAGTCCAGAAATCATTTTGTTAGAACTTAAGTTGTTCTGTAGTCACAGTCATTATTAATTCATGGAAGATGCTTCCTGAATGAATGAATGAATGAATGAATGAATGAATGACACTGGACAGAGCAGCCCAACAATGCCTGTTTCTACCTGCCTGCCTCTACCCCAAGTAGAAAAATCAGTAACTTACTTCACAGTGACTTCCAGAAGCATCTAGCCATTAATACCACAATGGACATCATCAAAACTGCATTGTTTAATGCAGATGGAGCATAAAGTTTCTTAGCATCTTAGCCTTATTACCAAAGCAGGCATTATCTTCAAATTTATCTTATCGGAAGGTTAAACACAGTTCCTCATCAGAACACTTAACTCTCCAATATGGTCAATTACCAGATAATAGTGCCCCCTTTCTCATGTCTTACCACTTAACTGGCCTGATCAATAAATAAGTACACACTGCATTATTAAGGCCAGGCTGATGTCAGGCACAAACAGCAGTCCATGCACTTGGAGCCTTAAAGAGAAATTCCTCTTACAAGTTCCTCTATGTGCAGGGCTCCACTGTGCCCATCCCACAAAAACACACTTCCTAAAACCTCCCATTGCCACATGTAGATGTAACGAATGAATTTTTCAGCTTGTTCTGATCCTAAGAAACCAAAATAAGCACGAAATTTGGGGTGATGGCTCTCTCAGTTATGTACTTGTGGTCCAAGTATGGGGACCTGAGTTCAGAACCCCAGCACCCATGTAAAAGCCAGTGGATGAGTGTGTCAGCTTGCCTATAATGCTGTCATATGGGGACAGAGATGGGACTCATGAGAGAAACTGGCTACCTGGACTAGCCAAATTGATGTGCTTCAGATTCAGAGAGAGATTGTCTCAATAAATAACATGGAGAGTGACCAAGAAAGACATCATATGTCAGCCTTCTAGGCACATGAACAAGTCCACATGTCCCCTCCCATATACATATGCACAGAAACCATATAAACACAGGGTCATACAATACTACCACCACCACAAATACAATGTAGGAGTGCACACCTATAATCTCATCACTTGGGAGGTGGAGGCAGGAAGATCAGAAGTTCAAGGTCATCTCCAGCTATACTGAGCATTGAAGGCCAAAAGAAGCCTATACATAGGATTCTGTCTCATAAGAAAGGAACCAACTAAACAACCAAACAAAAGAATAAAACAAAACAAAACACCAAACGAACTTCCACTGTGTAAATAAATGCCTATTAGCTGCTATACAATGGAAAAGTTAAGTACATTTCTTTCTGCTATAGGCAGACGAGTGCTTTCTAAGGGAGTTCCCTTTCTTCTGCAACTGGCAGAGACACCACTATGACAGGTAATGCCACAGAACTGCCACCAACTTGACCATGACCCGCCGTGGACCACAGGAGACAAAAAGAGGGTACTATCAGATATTTTCTTCTACTGCTCTCTACTTTTATTACTTATGCCAGGGTCTTTCACAAAACCTGGAGCTTGCTATATCAGCTACAAAAACCGAGCTGGTGAGCTCCAGGAATCTGACTACTTCTGCTCCACACAACTACCCAGTCAGTGTTGAGGTTACAGATAAAGCGCTGCTGTGTCCAGTTTTTACTAGGGTGCTGGGGGAATCCACACTCAGGTCCCTGTATTTACACAGCAACCCTTTAGCTTTTGAGGCATCTCCATAGCCTGCTCCTGCTTCTTTAACTGGTGTCTCCTGGCTGAGAATACTAGGGAACAGATGCACTCGCAGAGACTGCAAGTGGTGTTCCGAATTCCCTGGAAAGAAACATTTAAACGCCGGGCCCTAGGACAGCATGTCAGGATCTGATGCCTTTTCTGGTGCAGATTCGTAGTGTACACTATTGCTCGGTCTCTGCTTAGTTTCCCTGGTGAGGGTGGACATGCTGGTGGCGGAATGATGGGAGAAGAGGGTGAAGAGTGGAGAGGAAGATGAGAAAGGCTGAGGAGGAAAGACTGGTCCAAAGGGTTCACTGGGTCTGGACCCCATGACGATCTGGTTCTTGTTTTATTGGAAGTGTTTCACCATCCCCTACTGGCATCAGGCTAAAGCTTACTATGATGCTGAAAGGAACCATTTGACTGGAGATGGAAGCAATTAATGGCAGAGCCCCAGCAGTGCAGCCCCAAAGTCTGCATACATCAGCCCCAGTCCTCTCCAGATTCTCAACAATCCTTGTGGTTTTGGTATTTCCATGAAAAACTCAGCTGGGTTACCCTAATAATCATCTCAGCTATGTTTAACTTTTCCTTTGAACTGTCCTGAAGTTAAATATACCCAGAATGAGACTTGCTCAGTACACACAGAAGTTTGAGTCAAGAGAATCCTGCTCTTTGTGGGGAGGAGAAGTTGCCTACGATGACAACAGACAGAGAGGTAACACATTCTGGTGTAGGCAGAGCTCAAAGGAGCTAACCAAAAGACAAAGAGATTACTTCCAAAGCAGAGAGGGATGGGAGGATGGGATCTAAAACATGTAACGATAGACATTACTGATGGCTTTACTGTGTCTAACTAATGAATGAGTTAATTAAGAGCACATGGTATATGTGCATGTTCTGTGTGTTTTGACATTCAATGTCTTCCCCGTTCGTGCTCCACCTCCCTTTGAGGACAAGGCCTTTCATTTGTCTCTGGAGCTTCCTGATTTAGCTAGAGAGTTCTGGGGATCCTCCTGTATCTGCCTCCCTTGCATGGTGGTCATAGGCACATGCCACACACCAGGCATTTTACATGAGTCCTGGGGAAGTGAAGTCAAGTCCTTATGCTTGCAGTTGCCTGACGCTGGCATGATGCCCTGTCTGGCCTTAGACAGAGATGGCATGTGGAAGTAAAGTGGCTCCCTCCTACTTCAGCACCTCAAAAACATTCCTGACCACAGATCTGGCAAATTCTCAGGCCTGCTGCAAACACTAGCTGACTTTTCCCACTTAAGCCTAAAACACTCTATCCCTCAGTTCTACCCCATAAACTAATCCTGCCATCAAATTATCCCACGTACAATGTGCCCCCTTTGCTTTTTAATGTACCTCCAGGATTCAATGGGGGGCAATTTTCTGGAATTTATGCAACATTCCTTAAGGGGTCATTCTTAAGCGACAGGAAAACCTTTGTGAAATTCTACCACGGAACTGGGGACTGATCCAATTTTCCTACATGGATTTCTTATTTTTAACTAGATGAAAACCCACAAGTTTTGACCAATTCCAACCATCATGAAAACACCCTTTGTTTAAACAATGTCTCTACTGGAGCGTTTTCCAGCATATAAGGTGATTTCCAGTGTGATACAAAATCCACTAGGGCCTTTAAAACTAGGGGTGGAGAGGGTGGGAAGGGGGAGAAAAAAAAAGTTACCCACACAGCAGACGCCTTTATGGTTTATAACCCAGTGTGTATGGCATATGCAACAACTGGCTGTAATACAGTAAGCCCTCGAAACGCTGACCAACCCACGGACAGAACTGAGAAACCTGGCGAGGAAATCCACCCACAAAACCCAACCCAACTTGAGGCAGGAGCCATCTGTACAAGCACCAATTATCCTTCTCCTCAAACGATTTGTTTCCATCTCATTTTGCTGACAAGCAAGTTATGCCACATTTTAATAGGCAATAAAATGTATTATTAAATAATTAGTAGCTAAGAAACAGAAATTAGAGGCTATTTCCCTTCACAGGCATCCCCCCAGTACTTCAGCCTACTGATGCTAGGCAACTCGATCCAACATGGATGGATGGAAACCTGATACAGCAGTTTACTGTGAGACAATTACGAGGCTAATGAGTGTTCACGGAGACTGAAGTGGGAAAGAGATCTAGAAAATTCCACCTAACCCCAGTTATGTCTGATCTGCAGCAGGGTCCCAGAGGAGCAGAAATTCTTTCTGCCCGTTCCTTGTTCTGAGCACATTAATTAAACTCTGAAAGGTAAAGGAGTATTGATGTCTTTCCCATCTCCCCCACTTCTCCCCTCAGGTAGTGTCTGCTGCTTGTTCAGCCCTGAAGGTATAGTTGCACTAACTGAAAAAAGCCCCACCAAGACCAATTAAGGTCTTTACTAAGAGGCTGAAAAGAAGACAAATGAAGGCAGAAAGCCCGATTACAAGGAACCTTTGTACGGATGTAAAGCAATTAGAGTGGTCCCTGGGGAGGGTGGTGCGGCTCCAGAAGCACATGGTTTTACAGCCTGTCTAAACTTGGAACAATCTATCTTTTTTTTAGGTGGAGAATAAAAGTGAACCCTATATTAGTGTCATATATCAGCTGCGAGTACCTGCTAGAGCCGTAAAGCTTCTCCAGGATCCCTAGTGGAGGGCAATGCTGGTAGGACTTTGCTCTCACAGGCAAGGAAGGCAGACTGGCCTAGTGCCAAAACAGCCTATAGCAGGAGGGGCCCTTCAGCAGGGAACACAACCAGAAAGGCGCATCTTGCAGGAAATGGGCCACAGAGTGGTGGGTAGGTACTGGAGGAGAGGGCAAAGGAGAACCTTGAAGCACAGCTGGAAGGCGCTCTCTGGAAGAAGCCATCACTTGGAAACAGCCTTTGGAAGACCAGAAAACCTTGGTGTGGATGGCCCTGGGGGCGTGGAATGTCTCCTTCTGATCACGTGATTTTGTAACATGTTACTGCTGTAGTGCTCCACATTAGAAGAGGCCAACTGGTAGGTCTTGCGACTCAGATGCAAGAGCATGGACATCTTGTGTCTCGGCGTATGTGCCTATGCACATTCGGTCCACAGCTCGCAACCTCAGGCTCCTTGCTCTCCTTGTTTTGACGCAGGCTCTCTCCCTAGGCACGAGGGTCACTGCTTAGACTGGTGCAGCCATTCAGCAAGGCCCGGGGATTTGCTGATCTCTGCTTCCTGACTACTGTGATGCTAAGCGTGTGCCACCATGCAGTTTGTTTGTGTTAACATGGATCCTAGTGGTTGAACTGAGGTCCTCATGCATGAGGTCACAGAAAGCACTTTACTGACAGGATCATCTCCACAGATGCTAGGTAAGAACTTGTTCTTAAAAGCTGATTCCTGGAAATGCAATGATCAGGAGTAAGAAACAAATAGTCAAAAATTAGTTACACTAGTCCCTCAAGAATGTAGAATCAAAGATTTATAATGCAGTGGCGGCACGGTGATAGACACCTGCAATTCCAGCACTCAGGAGGTGGAGACAGGAGGGTCAGGAGTTCAAGGCAGTTGCAGCTATATAACAAGTTTGAAAACAGTCTGGGCTACACGAGACTTACCAAATAAATAAACAAACAAATAAATGAATGAATGAATGAATGAATAAAGCATGCTAGAAGTAAATGTTCTGTATTATAACTCTGTAGCAGCCTTTGAAATAGAAACAGAAAGCAAGCATGTTGATTTTCATGAACTACATTTAGGATGGGAATGTAACTCAGTGGTAGAGTGGTAGAGCACCTGCCTAGAATCCCCCAGTGAGGGGCTGGGGTGTGGCTCAGTGGTAGAGCACCTGCCTAGAATCCCCCAGTGAGGGGCTGGGGTGTGGCTCAGTGGTAGAGCACCTGCCTAGAATCCCCCAGTGAGGGGCTGGGGTGTGGCTCAGAGGTAGAGCTCCTGCCTAGAATCCCCCAGTGAGGGGAGGGGCTTAGCATGTGAGAGGTCCTAGGTTCAGTCCTCAGTCCAGAAAAAAATCCACTTTCTGTAATACCACAATATAACTAAAATATCATTTCGATACTCAATAATGTATCTGAAGCATCACATCAGCATAGAGTTGAGACAAGGGCAGATATGATGAACTCATTGATTATTCTGGTATGTATTTTATACCGACAGCTCATCTCAATGTGCTCAGTTAACTTACATGAGCCACAGTCACTGTTGGGAACATAGCAAGTCTGTTTTAACTATGGGCTAATCATTTACTTGCCACATAATCATGCATAAACTACTCAAATTCTTAGTGACTTAAATTATCCATTTTAAAGTTGTATGTCTTTATTGGTCAGGATTATAAAGAGGATGTAGGTTGGGGAGATAGCGAGAAGGCTCAATTAGTAAATTGTAACTTGTAACCAGGAAGATCTAATGCCAATCAACAGAATCCACATTTCAAAAAAAATTGTGAGGCAGTGGTGGTGGTGTAAGCCTTTAATCCCAGCACTTGGGAGGCAGAGGCAGGTGGATCTCTGTGAGTTTGAAGCCAGCCTGGTCTACAAGAGGTAGTTCCAGGACAGGCCCCAAAACTACAGACAAACCCTGTCTCAGAAAACCAAAAAGAAATAAAAGAAATCCAAGTGAGGCGACACTCGCTATAACCTTCCATCTGGGAAGGTGTAGGTAGGAAGATCCTGCGGTCCTCAAGTCTAGCTAGTCTAACCAAATTCTATGAGCTCCAGGCTCAGTGAGACCATGTCAAAAAATAAGGTGGAAGGTTGGTAAGATGACAACAGGGGCAAGTGTGCACATGCACTTGTCCACACAAAATAAACAAAATGTCATAAAAATGATTTTAAAAACACATGGTGGAAAGCAATTAAGGAAGATACCAGACATCCTATTTCCGGTCTCTATATTCAAGTACAGATAAATGCATGGGCAACTCCATGCAACTTTCAAACACATGAATGTATATATACAAAAACATACCAATTGACTTACAAATTTAAGATGAGCATGCACACACAAAGAGGAGCATGGAAACTCAGCAACAAAGCCTGGCATAGAGTAAGTGTTAGTGAAAACTTTACTCCATGACTGTATCTGAAGGTGCATGAAGAGGTTCCAGTGTTAATAGAGACAGACATTTTAAGATAGTTGCTTGGACTTCACTGTAGTGTTGCTTCCTCACTTCTGAGCCTACCGGAAATGCCAAGTGATTCTGAACAGTGATTGAAGACTCAAGCAAAATGATCTAGGAAGACCCGGCCTTGCCAGAGGTTGTTGTTATTGGATGGCCTAGCAGGATCTCACATCAGCCCTGCACACGAAGCAGCTAGGTGAGCACAGGAACCCTGTGAGGGGGCGCTAACCTCTCCGAGAGAGACGTCCATATTACCAGACCTCCGCAACACCGCTCTGTGTTCACAGAAGTGATCAGCTACAAGAACGCTGGCTGCAGGTGAAGAGCTGATAATTGCTCGGCTCTTGGTTTTTATTTCTGATAACTAATAATTCACACTGAGTCATGGCATTAAAAAAAAACGGCGGCATTTAGCATTCAACAGAGAAATAATTAACTTTTAAAGTTAGTCAGTCAAATGAAATGCCAAGCCAGGAAGGGGGAAGTGGAGCTGACAACAAGAAGGGATACAACGGGACATTAATTAGGTACAAGCAAACATCTCTCCTAATAGCTCATGTTCTCATTCGCCAAATGTCAACAGTGGATATTAACACCAGATGCTGGCATGCAGTCTCCTGACGCCGAAGCTGGGCTTCGAGTGTGCTCAAAGGAAAGACTCCAGAGACCGAGGGGGGTGGGGATCTGACAGGCTCAAGGCTGTGCTTCCTGTTCTTGAGTCACTTAGAGCCTTTATGAATGGTGGGGAATGGGGAGCGCTGCACATGCAGGAAAGCACTCTCCTGGTGGAGGTAGCTGGGAGGGGGTTCTACTCCCTTGGAGTGCCCAGTGCCCAGCCTCCCTTCTTCAAGAGACCGGAAAGGTATCATCTTGCAGTGCTTCCAGGCCCTTATAAGGGGTGGTTGAAATCACACCATGAGAATAAAAATAATGATAGAATTTAGAAAATCATAGAAAAAGGAATTTTTGTCAGCAAAAATGTCATTCTCATTCATTTGATTCATTTTTTTTCTCCCTTCTGTGTTTTCAAGTCATGAAAAAAAGACGATCTTGTAAGGACCAACAAGATGGCTAGGCAGGGTAAATTCACTTGCTAGAAAGTCTGACAACCCAAGTTCTATCTCTGGGACCTACATGTAGACTGAAAGAACCTATGTATAGCATAGCATGAGTGAGCGCATACGTGAGCACACACGCACACTCACACACACCACAGTGGAAAAGAAACATGGAACTGGAGAGATGACTAAGCAGTTTAGAGTACTTGATGCTCTTGCAGAGGATCCTGGTTTGATTCCCAGAACCTACAAGGTGGCTTACAACCATCTGATATGTCCATTCCAGAGATGTGACACCCTCTTGATCTCTGCAGGCATGAGGTACACTCATGCTGCAAACACATGCAGGCAAAACACATACATATAAAATAACATAAATCAATATGAAAGAAATACTGAAGACCTAGGACACGTGTAAGGCTTCTGACTTAATGTTCTCTGGAGACTTTAGGTGACTTCCCTCTATCCCAAAAGGTCAACATGGAAGGTAATGTTAACAATCTCACTGCAGTAATAAGTGGACAGCATCCACATGAAATCTCAAATAGCCTCTAATCTACTCTCATGTGCACAACAAGACATCACGTTGTACACTTTAGATTGATACAATTCATAAATCGTTACCTTGTGGTATTCGGGAGCTTGCCTTCTAGGGAACTTCACCTAGCCCATGTACCTGGCTAGGAGCCTCAGCATTGGGTGCAGTATACAAGTTCTACTCCAATTCCTTCTGTCCAGTTGTTGAAGCTCTTCCAGCCCCGCCTAGTAGGTGACTCCACCTCCAAACAGAAACCTATCTAACCTTTAGTGACAACAGGGGATACCCAGCTTGTTACAGCATTCTGCTTGCTCATTCCAGGAAAGAGTAGCATACACTCCCTGGGTATGACAGTTGGAATGGGACCTGGTTATTAGCATCCTAGTGGTTAAGAGACCCAAGGCATAGGATCCTCTCAATTGCATCTATAGGAGCTTGTGGGCCTCCCGATGTGTGTGCTAGGAACCAAATTACATGTTCTTTTTTGTCTTTTTTTTATTTTTTTGGTTTTTCAAGACAGGGTTTCTCTGCAGCTTTTTTAGAGCCTGTCCTGGAACTAGCTCTTGTAGACCAGGCTGGCCTCGAACTCACAGAGATCCGCCTGCCTCTGCCTCCCGAGTGCTGGGATTAAAGGCGTGCGCCACCACTGCCCGGCAAAATTACATGTTCTTAATCAAAGGGGCATCTCTCTAGGCCTCTACTCAGGCTGGACCCCAACTCGCTATGTAGAC
Organism: Arvicola amphibius; assembly: GCF_903992535.2. NCBI lineage: Eukaryota > Metazoa > Chordata > Mammalia > Rodentia > Cricetidae > Arvicola > Arvicola amphibius. Next base: position 90,131,286 of record NC_052056.1, read on the forward strand.
ACAACACCTTGGACTTCTAGAATTATATCTGTATACACCACCAGGCCAAGTGTTCTGCAGTACGGGGAATCAAACTCAAGACTTCATATACGTTAGGCAGACACTATACCACAAGAGCTACACTGATAGGATAATATGTTCCCCCATTCTAACTCTGAAATCAATTCTCTCTTGATTCTGGAGGCCCTGGGGGAATATAAAATGATTTTTTTTCCTGTCTATCCATCCCCAAATATGTATTATGAACAAGAATATGAAGGCAGGAGGAAAAACAACAACATAAAACAAAACCGTAGTCTTCAAAGACTGATTTCATTACTGCGAAACCAAGCTCACAGTAGCTTGTCAAGGTACTAGGCTCTCATTTTCTAAGGGGCAATTACACTCTGGTTTTGCAAACTGAGACAATAACCATAGGAGTGCCAATGACTTGAGCCTCAAAAAATCGTCTGTATAGTCAAACTATTAAATAATCATCTTTGTGATGGTTTTTGAATTTCACTTTAATCAAATCCAGTAAGATGCTCTAAATAGCATTTATCCTTTAACAATCAATGCTCAATCTCTAAATCCTGGCTTTTACGTTAATCACTCATGAAAATTCTATTATTCAAGGCTGATTTAGACCTGCCTTGCTTTGTGCCAAGCAGTAGAACAATCAATAAGCCTATAGGCTGCTCTAGGATCCCCTCATCACCGGCGTGGAATTGGAGCTGGAGAAAGGAGGGTCAGTGAGTAGGGGACAAGTGTGCCATCGGCTTTGGTGAGCTACTTCACTTTGTCGAACCTCAGGTGGGTGAGGCAGAGGATGGCAATGGTGTATCTACTTCACACAGTGCTTGGAGGGATTATAGGAGAGAAGCAGGACAAAACACCTAGGCTAGTTCTTAACTACCATGATACTTACTACTCACTTGATTATCAATATCACAGGAACGAGAATCACCTAGGAGACAAGCCACTCAGCATGACTGTGAGGGAGTTTCTAGATTAGGTTCACTGAAGTAAGACAACCCACACGGATTATGGGTGGCACCGTCTCATGGGCCTGAATTTTATTCCTGAATGGAATAAAAATGAGACAGTGCTGAGACGCTTGTGACTGGGTCCTGGAAAACTGACTGGGGCAATGAGGGAATCAAGAAAGGATAGACACACGGATCCAAGCCGGGCAAGCCGGGAGTGGGCTGTGCATGCTGATTGAGATGCACTCAGGGTATCCAACATATATCGTGGAGTTAGGAGTCACGGTTAGCTAATCTCAGTAAAGAGGTCTCTGGAAAAAAGCAGTCTCAGGCTATAAGCATCCCGGGAAGGAAGCTGTGTTCAATACCTTCTGTACATACTACCAACATCCACACATGAAGTAGAACAAGATTTTATCATTTGCCCGAACCCGACTGGAGTCCTTCATAATGCTGTGTCCAGGTCACCAACGCACACAGGACTTCAGCTTTTCCCCCTCAAAAGAAAATGAGCTGAGCATCAGCGTCCATCTGTTTCCTTACTGCAGATACCATGTGACCAGGCACCTCACATTCCAGTGGCCTTGCCTTACCCACCATGAGCCCAAATAAACCCGTACCCCCCTTAAGTTATTTTGATCACATAATTTAACACAAGAACACGAAATGGAATCACTATCTATCCAAGTAGATTGTGCGGGACTGCAGGACACAGAGGAAGCCATTCGGGGAAGAGCAGCAGCGTGGAACTTAGTGCAGGGGAACATAGTGAGTGGGGCTTCCCTGATATGCATAGTGGGGCTATGTCCTGGGAAGGAAGTGAGTGAATGCATCTTTTATGTGGTTGGGGCACATTTATGTGGTTGATGTCCTTGGGCTCAAGGTTACCAAGTCATTTACCACAACACTCACTGCCATTCCTTACGTGGAGGGTATGACCCTGGCACACATGTGTGCAGATAACAGAGCCAGGGGTTGATTTGGGGGCCTGGACTGTGTTCTAATGCTTCACTGTAACACAATAAAGGTCAAAGATTTTAAAGGTAAAGATGATGTGGGAGGTGCAGGTTGTTTTAAACAGGAAGTGTTAGCTGAAGGTAATCAAGTTTCCAGACTATGTTTTAAAATAAAGCAGACGTTCCCTGGGTAGCTCAGATAGGCAAGGGGAAAAGGTTTGCTGCCTGGGGAGAGAAATGACCTGATTAAGACAGTTTCACCCTAAATTTTGAGGAAGGGAAGAAGAAAAAAAGGAGTAGGAGGAGGAAGAGGGAGAGGAAGAAGAGGAGGTGAGTGTGAGGAGGACAGAAAGAGGAGAAGATGAGGGTGAGGAGGAGAAGGAAGAGGAGAGGGTGAAGAGGAGCAGAAGAGGAGAGGAGGAGGAAGAGGAGGAGAATATCAGCTCCATTCTGGCCCACACACCACAACAAGAATGACGGGGGTTTAGCCTACTTTCCCTAGCACATTCCTCTTTTAGCTTGGGAAATGCCTGCTAAGACCCTCAGAGCATGTCTGAAAGCATCTGTGTCACACAGGATCCTAGGTAGGCTATTTTCCCATATGCATACGCTCCTGTAGCAAAGCTTAATTTATTAATTAGCCAAATAAGAGATTAACAACAACAATTACTTTAATGACACAGATGATCCATTAAAACTTTACTATAATAAATGTTACGTGACCTGTCTCATAAGGTTTTTCTGCCTCTCTTGGACACCCCCACCTAGCCTTTCCCCTACAGTACTATATGCTCCCTTCTTGTGAAGGATGGTTTAAGTCAGTAAGGGCCATGGCAGGAATAAAGAAATAATCGAAACCACCCCTTGCCTATCGGACCACTATCAGAAACAATGGGCTCTAAGAAACCAGCATTTCCTCGGGAGTAGTGTCTGAAGAAAGAAGCAGCTGGAAGCCTGGTGCCTGGAGAGAGGTTTCACCCAGCTCTGAGGACTTGTTAAGATTACCTAGCAGGAGAGATTGGAGCTGAGACAATGATGGGTCGACAGTAGGTGCGACTGCATGAAGTCTGTATACACATAGATCTCTTACTAGAAGCCAAAGAAGGGCTGGGGCTGGGTGTTGGGGGGACGGGAATCCCTGGACTTCTCTGTCCCTCTTCCCCGTGTGGCCGCATCTGATAAATCTTTCTCTATGTTCCACTGTTATGTCTGTTTTAAGCCTAACAACTCCAGTAACAAAGTACCACCACGCCTAAGGCAACAGAATGAAATCAAAGTCATGGACATCTTATGAGAGATACATTCCAGGACAACGTGCCTGATAACAAAAAACAGCAAAGTGACTCATGGGGTGTGGCGACCGGGCTTAGGAAAAGGGCAATGATATGCACAGTTAATAGCGTGGATTGCCCCGGGGAAAAGGGAAGACTCACAGGCTGAGTACCTGGGATGGGCACTATGTGAGATTTTTACGACATTTTTCAGGACAGCATACAACTTTACCCTTTTAATTGTTATTTTTTAAAGAAAATTTCCACTCAATATTTGTGGATCTAAGTTGATCACAGGTGTTTTTTACTTTAGTTTCTATTGCTGCAATGAAACACCATGACCAAAAAGAAAGTTGGGGGTGGGGGAAGAGTTCATTTAGCTTACATTTCAGCATTGCTGTTCATCAATGAAGGAAGTCAGAATAGGAACTCAAACAGGGCAGGAACCTGGAGGCAGGAGCTGGTGCAAAGGGCATGGAGGTGTGCTGCATACTGGCTTGCTTCCCCTTGCTTGCTCAGCCTGCTTGCTTTAAGAACCTAGGGCCACTAGTCGAGGGATGGCACCACCCACCATGGGCTGAACCCTACCCCATTGATCACTAGTTGAGAAAATACTTTACAGCTGCATCTCAAGGAGACATTTCCTCAACTGAGGCTCCTTCCTCTCTGATGACTCTAGCTTGTGTCAAGTTGACACACAAAACCAGCCAACACAATAGCCAAACAAAATTTCAAAGGAGTGGCCACATATATCAAGTGCTTTGAAAGAAGGTGGCTTATAGGGACAGAGGGGCTTCAACTCGGTAAAGATGGGACTGGTGCCTGTAGGAAGGAACTGAGATCAGGGTGGGGAGATGCTACACCACTCAGACGTTAAAGGACAGATTTGAAGAGATTACACATGACACTTAAACAAAGATCCATAGGGTCAGGGATATCTTGAATGACCTAGGAACTGACTTTGATCCCCTGAACTCATGTGAAAAATGTTGAGTGGGGTGGTCTGTGTTTTTAATCCTGATCCTGAGAAGGGGGAGACACAGAATTCCTGGGACTCATTGGCTAGCCAGTCAACTGGCTTGGTGAAGTCCAAGGTACTGAGAAACCCTGCATCAAAAGCTGCGGTGAACGGTAAAAGAAGAATGACGATTAAGATTGACCTCTGCCCCCACCCACATACAAACAGGTAAACACATGGGCACACACATACATACACACACAAAGAAATCAGGACACATTCCAAAAACATTCATTCTCTGAGAGGCATATAGAAGAAACGGAAGTGAGCCTGGCCAACAATGACAGAGTCTCTCTTATTGTGTGTGGACTGTCACAGGAACCCACGGCCCAAGCGCTGTTTGTGAACAGGCTATTAGAAGATTGCATAGACAGAAACTGTATGAGATGGCCTTTAACAGGCAAGCCACCAGCAGGGTGTATAATTTTATACCCAGGGCACAGGGACTGAATTTAGTTCAGGTTACTTTGCAGGACCTTCTGCGAATGTCATGCATTTCCCAATGTTTTCTGGACACAGAGAATGAGGACCCAGGAAGCTCAGAATGGTCCACCAACAGTCATATGCTTACTGTTTCCAAACTTCTTTGACTCAAAGGCACAAGAGACCTGGCCCTGCACATACCCTGTCAGAGCATCACAGCACAGACAAGAAGAGAGAACAGCAGACAGCTAGAAGAGCCAGGATGACTTCTATTTGTTTCCCAAGATAAACGTATTCTTGGATGCCTGGGAAGGCAAGAGTCCCTCCAGAAAACATCCCAAGGTTTGGATATGCGAAGGAGTGTTAAGCAGCATTGGTAATTTTAAACTTGTCAAGTGGGAAAACTTTGTTCCAAAAACAAATGGTTTTGTAGGGTAGGGACATACTGTTAGCCAAATGTCATCTTTGCTTATTCTTGATAAACTCTCTAAAATGTCTCCTAACCCTCAAAAGGTTCTAAGTTGTGTTGATCATCTCTTAAAATAAGGTCACTGAATTTTGAGAACCACCAAGGCAGCAGCTCTATGAATACGTAAGACCAGCAGGCACAGCACATCTATCGGTTCACACATGTTCTTCAAATCACAATTCTTGCACAACTCTTTCAAAATGAAGTCAACTGCATAGTTCTAGGCAGACAGGGCAGGACTGGATTTGACTTGGCCATGACCTTGAGGACAGGACAGAAATCCCAAGCTCAGGACAGGAAATTATAGTAGCATTTCATTTGTATTTTAATAAATAAAGCTTGTCTGAAGATCAGAGAGTAAAACAGCCCCACTGGTCAGCCTTACAGACCAGGCAGTGCTAACACACACCTATAATCACAGTAGCCATACTAGTTGCCATAGGAACAGGGCGGTGCATGCCTTTAATCCCAGCACTAGAGAGGATTATAAAATGAGAAGAGACAGTTCTCAGTCTCAATCTTATTCTGAGGATTCTTGGAAGTAGGATCACTTTCTGACTGAGGTAGAGGTAAACAATGGCTGGTTGTTTTGCTTTTCTGGTCTTCAGGTTGATCTCCCAATATCAGTGTTTCAAGAAATGATTCTTGGAGTATGGTTACAGCACAGTCAGGCTCTTTTCCTTCTCGTTCTTCACGTTCCTTTCCTACATCTTTCTGGCTGTATCCTGTAAGTCTCATCACATTCTCTCTTGCCCTATCTACAGTACTGACCGGGGTAATTTCCCCATACACTTCCCTTTTGAGATCTTCTCTGCACAAAAATCACAGTCATGTTTGAGGGTCAGGATGAGGACAAGGTAAGGGAAATGCCTCAGGCACACAATTTTAGACTCAGCCCTAGGCTCTTGTCAATACCAGCACTGAACTTGTACAATCCTCAAAGAGAACACCTCTGTGAATTCTGCGCCTTAGGTGTCTCTCTTGTTTTGCCTTAATCCTGGCTTGAGAACCTGCAAAACTCACTACATGGGTCCAGTCTCAAACCAGCCATGCATCATGTCAGAAACTTGGTAAGAGTAGCCATTCTATGTTCACTGAGAATCTCAGGCCTGATAACATGACCCTCATTATGAATGTTCTATCTTCATTCAGACCCTGGAAATCATCAAATGCCTATAACAGTATCTCTCTCTCTTCCTCCCCTCCCTCCCTTCCTCTCTCTCTCTCTCTCTCTCTCTCTCTCTCTGTGTGTGTGTGTGTGTGTGTGTGTAGCAACTGGGCCACCTTTCCAATCCGATTTTCTTTTTTGCTTTATTCATTTTTATTATACAAGGTTATAGGAGGTCATTTTTCCATGCCACTATTTAATGTATTAACCTTCAAATTTTCTTCGATATCTCACTACATACCTTGGATATACCATTTATTGTATGGTGTTATCATTAGCTGTCAATGTGTCAGTGGCTTGAGGTTACAATGACAATGTGGCCCTTTTTGTCCTGTTCTGATGATTGAAAATAAAGTCTATAATGTTGCTATGAAAGATCTCTTACCAGTAATCTACATGCCAGTCCTGCCTTCCCTCCTGTGCATTCCCAGAGATGACCAAAGTTCCTAGTGCACAGTAGGTCTTCCCAAGCATTTCCTGAGTATATCAATAGGCATTCCAGGGGATAATTCATGCTCAGAACTCTTCCTAGTCTCCTCTAAACAGTAGCAATGCCAGGATCTCAGAGACTGAAAGGAACCACGGAAATGTGGGCGACTGGCTGCAAGATGCATGCTGGGAACCCAATGGCTCAGCGTGAACTGGAGAGCTCCACAACAGCACCACTAACGACCAGGAGCAAAGTTAAAACATTTGTTAAACATCATTGATGAAGATGATTAAATATTCTATTCCTGTTTACTTTAATTAACTATAATTAAAACATCATGGGGAGGCTGTTGAATGCATTTGCATACACTTCATCTAGGTGTTTGGAGACTTGTTCAATATTGTTCTACCACTGAGATTTGGAAAGTCCCATTATCAGGCTGACATAGACGGATTCTGCCCATCTCTCCTTTGAGAGACAAAAGCAGTAATCTGGCTACTTTTAAAAAAGATTACAAGGACTTCTCTGCCCTTTATTTACTTATTCCATGTGTTTGTGTGTGTGGTTGCATGCATGTTCTGATGTGTGAGGGTAGATGTGTTTGTGGGTGCATGAGTATATGTGGGTCAGATGTTGATTGCTTTTTCACCTTACAGATTGAGGCAGAGTCTCTCTCTCTTGAACTCAGATCAAAATGATTCAGATAGTCTAGCTATTCAACTTGATCCAATTCTTGAGCCCTGGAGTTATAGGGAGGTCATTAGACTTACATGGGTGCTGGGTATCTGAACTCTGGTCCTCAAGTTTATAACAGCAAGCACTTGATCTATCAAGCTATTAACTGGAATCTCTTTCACCTTTTCACCTTCATAATAAATCAGTTCCTTGGTAGAACACACAATGACATGTGAATAGCACAAGGCTGACTTCTTCAGAGCACAAGAAAAAGTTCAAGAGGGAACAAAAGACGACAGTCATGGTGGCCATACAGCTGTGGTGACCAGGCACAAGAAACCTAATCCTACATGTCTAGTACTGCAGTCACAAGTCACTTGGATCAAATTTAAGTTTCAGCTAAATGTAAAATGGAGAGAGATAGAAAAGTTCAGTTTCTCAGGGTCACTAAGTTGCTCAGTGGTCACCTGTGACCTCTGGATACAAATGTAACAAAATGATACAAATGTAACACTTTCCTTGACATCACCATCTTGCCAGGAGTGAAGACATCCTACAAAGACACCTTTGTATTTCCCCTTTTGGCTGTCAGACTATTGAGACAGACTCCAGGGAACTCCCCCAGGAAAAAAGGGAAAGACTGAAGCCTGATTGCATCCGAAGGAGGAACTTGTCTCCCAGGAAGAGACTTCACAGAGTCTGACAACTTGTCAGACCACTGCATAGGAGAGCCTGGAGCTGAGACCATGAGGGTTAAGTGATGGGCAGAACCACCCCTTGTCCAAGACTGCTTGATATTGTTATGCATACTTCCTTTCCTCTATTTAAACCCAGACTTCATGTCAGGATCCCAAAGATGGACTTTGGGTGGGGAAATGCCACTGGATCGTTTTGTCCCTGTTCCCAACATGGTCTTTTCTGCTGGTCACCATTCTATCTCTACTGGGACCATTCAAAATGGATGGCCAAACCTGGCTTGCTAGGCAACTGCAGCCAATCATCCCAGAAGTTCTGCTGAGCCGTTAAAAGCATAGTAATGGGACATACAAGTCCTTAGCATTGGGGTCCTGCAGAGGCTGGGAAATCAAGCCCCACAGCCCCAGGCCTCAAATGCATGCTGACTCTAACACACATAATGTTCTCCTGCCTATGGAGTGGCGGCCATGCTAAACTGTGCATGGCTGCTGCATTCTCCCTCTCCATTTCTCCATGGCAGGCACCAAAGCAGAGACTGTCTGGTGAAAGCGGGACACCGACGACCGCTTTTATCTAATCACGTCGGTCAGCTATTCTCCCACGTCCCTGCGCATCCGTTTCACCTTTAATAGAAGCGTGTGCCACAGATGCTGTTCTTAGAGGCATGTGGAAAATTCCAAAAAAAAAAAAAAAAAACCCTGCAATTTGAAAGAGAAGCCAAGGGCATTCTTTCCGAGAGCCTGAGATTGGTTTCGCATGAAGTGATTAGACCGGTCCTCGCTAATTGCTGTAGAAAGAACTAATTAGAAAAATCTACCATTCAGCTAATGAGAGCTGGGCCTTGACTATCTTAATGCTTAGCTGCTCCGGCTGTAAAATATCACCACCCCCACCCTCCCCAGTCCCCCTCTGAGGAAGTTGTCACTATGTTAAACTCTAGTAGTCCGGCTGGGCATTAAATAACTAAGGTAGATTTTGGTGGAATGTCTACATAGGTTGTAGCTCACAGCAGCTCTACCCCCGGCTCTGCAGGGGGATAAATACCATAGCTCAAAGGCTGTTAACTAGCACTGCATTGAACTGGCAATAAATTCGCCCCCACCTTTTCTGCATTGCAAACTTCTCAACGTCTTTGTGGCTTTCATTCTGGGGTCCATTAATAATACAGGACAAGGTATTTCACATGTAATGCTGTTACTTAGGAAAGAGTTCATTAAAAAGCAATTGTACCACCTGACTGAGACTCAGGTCTCTGCTGAGATGGGAAGAGCTTTGCTGGAAGAAGACTAAATGATGCTCGGGAAGACCTAAAATATCGGAGCCCCTTATTAGACAATAAAGTTGTTACTTGGGACATACTACACCGTCTAAGCAAACAACGGGAGACAGGAAATCAGAGGGCTCATCAGTGTAAAGGTTTCCGTGGAAAACCAACTCTGTCTCAGAGGGTGGTTTGAGCTCCATGCAATTTATATATAAAGGTTACCTGGGCATTTTCCACAATGTTCAGCTAATTTAACTTTAGCTTTATGCTCATGATACGTGTGTCAGTGCAAATAATGTGTGTATATGTGTGTGCGTATGTGTGCCATGAGTATATGTAGAGGTCAGAGCACAACCATGGGTGTCTGTCCCCCTTCCTTCTAGTTTGAGGCAGTGTTTATCTTATGTATACTGATGTGTATTCGACTGGATGGCCCATGAGCTTGTGGGGACTCTCCTGTATCTACTGGATGGCCCATGAGCTCTTGGGGACTCTGCTGTATCTACTGGATGGCCCATGAGCTCTTGGGGACTCTGCTGTATCTACTGGATGGCCCATGAGCTCTTGGGGACTCTGCTGTGTCTACTGGATGGCCCATGAGCTCTTGGGGACTCTGCTGTGTCTACTGGATGGCCCATGAGCTCTTGGGGACTCTGCTGTGTCTACTGGATGGCCCATGAGCTTGTGGGAACTTTCCTGTCTTCACTGGATGGTTCATGAGCTCGTGATGATTCTCCTGTGTCTGCGGGATGACCCATGAGCTCGTGGGGACTCTGCTGTCTCTTCCTTTCATCTTGCTGTAGGTCTGCACCATAGCTGGCTTTATGTAGGTGCTGGGGATTCAAGGTCAGGTTCTTAGGCTTGCATGGCAAACACTTTATCCACTGAGTTCCCCAGGCCCCAACTTGGCATATAAGAGTCCCTACACAGGAAATCTGTCTGAATCTCAAAACACCTTCCCACCACTGGGGGAAAAGAAAATGAAACCTTTCCCAAAAGGAGTGACAGCCTTCCTGGCAGCACCAAGTCACTTCCCCGGGCTGCGAAATGATGTGCGAAGGGAGCAGAAGTGCAAATGCTAAAACTCTGGCTGGTGGAATTAAAGGCTGAAGTCTTGCTATGTCAGTCCCCACATTCTCTTAAGCTGATGTGGAAGGTTAAAGATTTACATGTTAGAATATACTAAGGATATTGACCTCCACACCTGCATTTTTGGTACGGGTCAAGCATGAGAAAAGCTCACAATGAGAATGTGGTTCAGTGTACAGAGCGCTTGGCCGGTGTGCACAACGTGCTGGGTTCTGTCCCCAGCACCACAGAAACCAGTAGCAATGGCACACACCTGTGATCCCAGCACTCAAACTCAGAGGCAGGAGAACTAGGAGTTCAAGATTCAAGACCTTGGATATATACCAATTCCAATGCCAGCCTGAATGAGACCCTACCTGCGACTCTGTCCCCATGCCCATCCCCACAGGAAAACACAACAACAACAGAATGAGAACAGCTCACCTTCTGAGTTCATCAAGTGTATTCTTAGTTACCCAATACTTGGCGTGTTATTTTTTGGATTAGGGACTATCTGAGATTACAATTATTACTACCAATATTGTTATTCTTTATTGTTCACTAGCACTTCTAATAAGAAAGTGTGAAATAAGTAACAAGAATCAAACCTCTCCTACACCCTCTGTTCACAGTTTCTGAAAAACAATCGTTTGGAAAAGAGGGTAATGCACCGCAGATCTAAAATAAAGTACTGGGGACAGCCACGGCTTACACTCTCTAGGTCTACCTCATTCCTTCTGTACATCTCTCCATACCTGTGCTGAACCCCCAAGAAACCTCAAAATGGCTTTTGAGCTCAAATCATTTTTCATTCTTAAGGCCTATAGATTTTGTAGTGTACATGTAAGTGCATACGTGGGTATGTATGTGCATGCTTTCCCATACTTAGATACATACAGTATATCACACAGAAAAAAGCAAACAGCTCAATAATTTACGTGTGCTCAGTTACCCCCATTGCAAGAAGAAACCCCAGAGGGTTTAAAGGTTAAGAGGCAGACAGACATCCACCCTGGCTTGCTCCTTCCTCTATTTCGTAGCCTCTCTGGGACACTAAGACCTCATTCATGCAATATGTCAGCAACATGTGGCTTTGAACTTCACTTTATCAGGCTTAATTTGTCCTGGTATTTATATTTTATAGGCAGCTAACATAAGTTAATCAGAATATCTTTGCAATTAGAGCATTGGGGGAAGGGAGAAATGTCTTTTTTTTAAGAAGTTAAATTTTCACATGAGTAACAAAGAAAAGAGTTGTGCAGAAAGGCCCTTCTAGCCACAGGCTGGATCCAGTATTTATTTTATGCCAAGATTTTTCATCTTGACCTCTTCATGGATAACAAAATCCAAGGCCCTACCAGTTTCACTCGGTCTCTGCCAATATGACATTTAAAGTACAAAAGCATTTCCCTCCATATCATAGCAAGTCACTAGAAGAACCATGAAAAAGGGCTTAGATTCTCACAGCTATGTATCATTGCTAACCGAGTAGCTTTGTTTTTTTTGCACCTGGTCAAGAAGCAAGGCTTCAACAGAAACATGACATACCATTCCATTTTCATTAGTGCACAACTCCAATTGATATGTTATCTGAAAGCCAAGGGAGAGACCTCTTCTAAGAAACACAGTTAGCACTGTATAATTGGAAAGAAGCTACTGGAAAAGAGAATGTTGCGTCCACCTGATTTTGCTTTTACAGTGTATGTTTGAGTGTTGGTGTTTTGTATGTGTGTATGTGTGTGTTTCTCCATGGGTGCATAGGTATCTGTGTGGATGCTTAGAAGACAATCACAATGTCATTCCTCACGTGCCATCCACCTTGTGGTCTGTTAGCTAGGAAGGCAAGGTTGGCTGGCCGGCCAGCAAGTCTCGGGGATCCACCTGTATGTGCCCCTAAAGCACTGGGATTAAAGGCACTGACCAACATTCCTGGCTTAACAAACAAATAAACAAAACCGTGGGTAATGGGAATAGAATTTACGTCCTCACGCTTGCAAGGGAAGGGAAGCATTTTCCTCATTGAACTGTCTCCCCGGCCTTTGCCTCAACTTTTACAAAGAATAAACTAACACACTATTTTATAAAACAAATCAGAGAGGCATACCAGCACCCCAAATGTATACAGATTAAAACCCAGAAAGTACAGGTTCTCCGCAACAAGGCAACAGTGAGTATTAAAAAAAAAAAATTCTAGGGCTGATTAACAGATTCTAATGTAATCATTGTTAGCAACGCTGTTTCTGTGTTAAAACACTAAAGAAATGGATCCAGTGGAACAAGCTAAAGAGATGGGTTAGGGGGAGCAACCTGGAAGAGAAAGGTGGTAAAACCAAACATAAAGATAAGGAAGTGGCCTGACTAATGGGCCAGATGTAGAAAAACAGTTTCGGGCCAAACCAGACATATCAGAAAACCCAGAGAAGGGACTCATTCACCTTTGAGGGATGTCACAAATATTTTGATGTTGTTGTTCAACACTGATTTCTTTTGTACCTTAACTTGAAGGTGTGAAACAGACACTACATGGAAAGCCTTGGGATTATCAGGTAGAAGACATAGTAGCCAATATTTAATATGGCTAATACTTGCTCCTAGAGCCTCTGCAATGCATGCTCACCTCTGCCTAGGCTGACCCTCACTGATGTTGACCCTCATCAATGTTCACCTGTGCCTATGCTGACCCTCACTGATGCCCACCTGTGCCTATGGTGATGCTCAACAATGCTCACCCGTGCCTATGCTGACCCTCACCAATGCTAACCCTCACCGACGCTCACCTGTGCCTATGCTGACCCTCACCAATGCTCACCTGTACATATGCTGACCCTCGCCAAAGCTCACCTGCACCTAAGCTGACCCTCACCAATGCTCACCTGTGCTTATGCTGACCCTCACCAATGCTAACCCTCACCGACGCTCACCTGAGCCTATGGTGATCCTCACCAATGCTAACCTTCACCGACGCTCACCTGAGCCTATGCTTACACTCACCAATAACAACCCTCACCTGCGCCTATGCTTCCGCGATACTAACCCTCACTGATGCTGACCCTCAGGCTTTTCTAAGTTTTCACCCAAAAGTGTAAGTTTTCCTTTTCTCCCTTCGCAGTCTTTTCTTTGGATCCTTTCCAAAATCCTAAGCATGCTTTCTTAGACAGCCAGGACTCTCACTGTTTTTGTGAAGACTCCACCCTCTACTTACTGATATCCATGCCTAACTTAAAAGGCAGGGGTTTCTTCTTCTCCAAAGGATTTACAACACTGTAGGATTTATAGCTTGGTCACATGCTGATTTTTTTGAAACTCTAATAAAATGGTTCTTAAGCTTAAAAGAAAGAAGATAGGTAAAGATTTCAATAAATTTCACAATGACCTCACAAGGTTTTAGCTCTAACAAGTTTTCCCGAAAGACAGTAGCTGTTGGCTGTAATATCGCTTGTGTCTAAATATCAAGCACAGCCCATGATATCCTTTAATAGTTAATCTTCCAACATGCAATTAGGCATTCGAACGACAATCAAATCCATGACTGTATCTCATGTTTGCCTTCCCTTTCAAGGCCTCTACTAGAGGGGCACTTACTCTGTCAAATCTGCTATAGTAATCAAAACATTGAAATTACTTCTTTCCACACTAAATATACTGGAACTGGTTGTTTGATTAAATGTAGAGCAGAGAGTGCAATTTGCTAAATTACAAGTATTCTGAACATGTAAATATAGTTTAATTACTGCAATTAAAGAAGATTACTGGAGATTGGCAGATGGGAATGTAATGCTGTTTTAATTAGAGTTTTTAATGCACTGTAACATAAGCATAATATTAACCCTTTATCCTAGAAGAGGTGGCTAGTCTTTGAAAAATTAGTATTTAAAAATGTATTAGAGCAAGTGTTTCATAACAAGGCCTACACTGGGCCACGCTCTTCTGAAGACCTCTGCAGAAGACAAACACAGATTCAGAGAGTAGGCAGCAGAGACAGAGAGCAAGGTGTAGGGATCTGGTCTTCATGACGCCATCAGGCAGCGCAACTGCTAATGTGCAAAGTGAAGGCACACAAGGCACACAACCACTAAACCGTCCTCACAAAAGCAGCACACTGGGATGGGAGTGCAGGTCACTGGTAGAGCACATCCTTAGCATGCACGAGGCCCAGGGTTTAGTCCTAAGACAGAGGAGGAAAGTGGAACTGCGGAATTGCTGAGTCAGTAAAGTGCTTGCCATATAAGCATGAGAAGAAAATGGAGGAGACTTGAGGTTGACCTCTAGCCTCCACATGCATATGCACACACACATGACACTGCATATCTGAACACACATATATACACATATACAAATGCACACATACATAAAGCATGATACTGCCACAATGGAGCTGAAGAGATGTCTCAGCAGGTAAGGGTGCTCACCAAACCCAATGGCCTGGCTTTAATCCCTGGAACCCATATGGTGAAAGAATCAATTCTCACTAGACATCCTTTGACTCCACACAAGTGTTGGTGCATAGATGCACACACATGCGCGCACACACACATGTGCACGCACACACACGTGCACATACCACTAAATAAATGTAAAAATTTTAAACATTGCCGGGCGGTGGTGGCGCACGCCTTTAATCCCAGCACTCGGGAGGCAGAGGCAGGCGGATCTCTGTGAGTTCGAGACCAGCCTGAGACCAAGACACAAGAGCTAGTTCCAGGACAGGCTCCAAAGCCACAGAGAAACCCTGTCTCGAAAAACCAAAAAAAAAAAAAAAAAAAAAAAAAAATTTAAACATTATCAAAAGAGTTCCAGAATGCTAAAGGGCCTTCCACTACATTAAAAGATTTCACAGAGACAAATGTTCATCAAACACACAAAACAGGAAATACTTCTAAAACACAGTCTTTAAAATGTATTTATTCACCTTTGAAGCTGCAACAGAGATACAGCAGACTCTCTACAGAGAGAAGGCAGTATGTTCTCATTCTCCCTCCAGAACAGTATACCACCATAAAGTAGTATTCCAGAATGTAAGAAACAATCTCTGTCATCTTGAAAGCTATCACTTGCAACATTTTATCCATTTAAGTCAATAGCCTATTAGAAATTCTAATTGAAAGTTCAATAGTCAGCTTGCAGCCTTACAATAGAGGTTGCCTTTTGGAAAGCCATTTAAAGTCTTAATCTCTTTATCATTTGGTATTTTGAAGCCTAACTTTGTTCTTGTTAGGCAGATCAATGGTATTAATTTACAAAATGGGGGAAAATGTCACCCTTCATCCTTTAAATCTCAGTGCTGGGAAGAGCCGCACAAACGAATCTGATCACCGCCTTCCCATATTAGCAAGAGGTGCCCTGGGACGCTTGACCTACAAATTTTAATTACTGCATGAAAAATTCAGTTTCTGGAGAGGAAGAGAGCCTTTAGGAAAAGCAGAGGTCGGCCCTGTGTGTGTCTGCAGAGTTTTAAGTTTCCAGGGCTGGGTTTCTGAATCAGTCCCTGATGCCACGATCAATGAAAAAGGTTGGCTATATTGAAGAATGAGCCACAAACCTAAAAACAAAGCAGAAGCAATACAATGGCACAGTGGCAGGTGAAGACAGCAATGGAAGGAAATGTGCTTATAATTTAATGAGCAAAGAGGACGGATGGGCCATACACATGCTTAAGAAGTGACAGATATGTGACCATAAGGCTAATGAAGGGGACCAGGAAGATGGCTCAGTCAGCTATGTGCTTGCTGCACAAGCAGAAGAACCTGAGTTTGCAGGGCTGGAGAGATGGTTCAGGCTTAAGAGCTCTCTACCAGAGGACCCAGGTTCAATTCCTAGCACCCACATGGCAGCTTACAACTGTCTGTAATTTCGGTTCCAGGGAACCTAACACCCTCATACAGTCATGCGTACGGGTAAAACACCAATGCAAATAAAAATAAATAACTTTTTTTTTTTTTTAAAAAAAGGAACCTGAGTTTGATCTCTAGCACCTACATAAAAGCGAGGCATGGTGGCACATGCCTGTGACCCTAGCACTCAGTCGTGTAGGGTGGAGACAGCTATCCCTTGAGAGCAAAAGCCCGATGCCAGGCTATCTGGGCTGACTTCTGTGTTTTAGTGTGGACATTTCATTATGGTTAAGATTGGTATTCTCTTTTTAAGGAATTAACATACACCAGTTTCTCCACTGTTAACAAACCAGTATTAAGAAGAGAAGGAAAGGGAGGAAGAGAAGGAAGAGAGGATGAGGAGCATCTCAGTTGATGTTCTGTTACGAAATACTGCAAATCTTTTTACAAAGTCAGATCTGGTGTTATAACGTTAAAAATTAGTATTTGTTTATGGAATTTGAAATTCTTAGTTTTAGGCTTTCTTAAAATAAAAACAGAAAGAAAGAAAGTCACTGAGTCATTGACTTCTGAGGTTTGCAGCAATTAAAGAGGTCCATGAATAGGCAGATCCTGGCTGATCTACTTTATATTTGGATGTTTTCCTCCTGTGTATGAGGGGAAAAGGGACCCACACTGTGCCATGTTCATTAGGCTTCTTCATCAGTACTGACGTGTGATGGTCCTAAGGAAACTGTTCTTGCAGCAATCTGTGCTTCGACGCTGCCACCAAAAACCTGGAGGTCAGACTGCTCTTTGCTACTGTGGTTTCAGACAGGCTAGCCTCAGATCTGGTATGTCGTAAAGGGTGGCCTCGAACTCCTGATCTCCCTGCTTCTACTTCTGACAGCGTATGTGACGCTGGGTATAGACTTGTGCAAGTTAGGCGAGCACTCTACTGAGCTATCTCCAAAACCATGCATACAGGTTCCTGATAACTGAATTCTGTTCATCCTTTCTTTTCCATTTTTCCTTCAACAGATATTCATGTTTTTTTCCTAAGAGATATGCTGCTGTCACCTCCTAGCACTGCCAGCCAGAACCCTGTGATGAAGTAGCCTAATAAAAATGCCATTAGCATCTGTCCCAGGGTTTTGCAGAGTCCTGTACCTGTCTATAATGTACTTTGCTTAATAGTAAGCTGGAACGTCTCTACAAAGGACAAGCACTTCTGGTAACAGAGCTAAGCAGTCTCAACTTTGATTTATTTAGCCAGTGACGGGGGTGGACTAGTCCTTAGGTCACGATCTCCTCATTAAGGAAGCCTTTGTAGGAGAGGGCTAACTAGAACCGGGTAAGAGCCAGAGTGGAGCAGGCCTAAGGACTCTGAAAGACACAGCACACAATGAAGCCTGCATACACATAGTGGATTCGGCCTCTGCGAAGATTGTGGGAACAGTCCCAGGAACACACACACAACAAAATGAATGTCACAGAAATGGAAAGGCATATGCATGTTCCATGGCAATGCCTGAGCAGCAGAATGCAGCTCCCCTGGAGTGTAGCATTTTCAAAGCCCACACATCCTAACAGCTTGGAATCCTGAGACTCCTGAACGAGGACCCCCGAGGTTCCATCTGCCTTGCTGATGAGGTTCCAAGCTGCTGTCTGGAAGAGGGCTTGGCAGGACCTTAGGAACCCTGAGGAGCCAGGGCTGTGTACTTCAGTCTTCCCTTGTGATAACCTGCAGTCTTCCTGACACTAGCTGTTGGCCTGTACCCAGGTCTGGTTTGGTGCATGGCTAGAAATCAAACACCTAAAAGAACCAGGTTGTTGCTTAATTTTGTGTTCACTTGTGAATTTAAAAAAAAAAGTCAGAATTTGGGATGCAACTTAATTGGTACAGTGCTTACCTGGCACACACAAGGCCGTAGACTTCATCCTCAGGAACTGAATAGTGAATACAAGGCCCAATGGGTATACATAAGACCTTGTCAGAAACAGACAGCAAAGCAATACATTTACTTACTTTGCCTATAAGTATTTCGGGGTATCAGAGAGAAGACTCTGCTGTTAAGAGTATTTATTGCTGCTCCAGATGACTGGAGTTTGGTTCTCAGTACCCACTCTGGATGGCTCACAACTTCTGTAACTCTAGCTCCAGGGGCATCTAAAGCCCGCCTCCTCTTTTACTCTGCAGGTACCCAAATGTACATACAACATATACACATCAATAAAAAAAAATGTTCTCTAAAAACCATCTTGTTCTCTATGTTATGAGCCTACTTGTTAAAAATTCTGCATGTAAGAATGTCTTTCATAGGAACTATTTTCTGAAGTAAGAATCCTATAGTGGAGTCTACTGTATCCAATCCCTTGGTTGAAGTACCAAGGGCAAGCTGTTGAACTGCCTGTCTGGAACCAAGAGTCCATGAATCTAGTTGTAGGGTTTGGGGAGTTCTCTGTATTTGGAAAAGCCTGAGGGGAGCCTCCCTGAGGCTGCAGAGCGAGCTAAATACCAAGAGTCTGTGTTTTAGAGTCATCACGTTTCAATGAGAACATGAGCTGAGATGCTACCAAAAGAAAGGAAAAGAAAGAATGCCTGAGTTTCACACAATATCACACCAAGAATGTCCAAGGAGAAGGTGAGAAACACAAGAGATTCTCAGGCAGAGGAGTTGGCCCAGTGAGTAAAAGCACTTGCCGTGACCCCATGAGGATCTGAGTTTGCATTCTCAACATCTATGTAAATGCTGGATGTATAGCACCCATCTGTGATCCTAGGACTCCTGAGATGGGAGTCAGTGAGAGAATTCCAGAAGTCCATGGGCCAGGAATCCAGGCATAGGCAGCAGCAAACAACGACAAACATACAAACATACACTGTTTTAAGCAAGGTAGAAGGCACCTTACATTATCCTGTGACCTCTGTACATGTCCCCCACCTCCCACTCTAGGAGAGTCTTTCAGTTAATCAGCTGAGGCCAACCTCACCTTTTCCGAATATTAAAGAACACAGGTCAATGCTCACAACCTCCAAATGCACAAATGCACACTTCCCTGGGTGCAGACAAGCGAGGCTCATGTTTTGCTCTGAATGGAAAATTATCAGATAAAAGTTCTGGGGATGCAAAACATTTTGGGGGAAAAAATCACAAGTTATCTTCTGCCATCCTCTAAATACTCAGGTGCCCTGTGTGGGAGAAGAAGTGCTCCCAAGGCAATTTTCTCTGGAAGAACAAATCTGTATAGTGCCATACATGACGGATGTTCTTCATTTCTTTTCCTACCGTAACTAGCTCCCCCAAAACTCATGCAAGAGGCTGACGGATAAGCATTTTGAGGAAAGCAAGAGCTCCTGGGGATATTCAGAAGGCAGTGCCCATTAGATAAAGGGGCACAATGGTATTTCCTAGAGGGGTGGAGGCATAGGACTGGTGGCAAACAGCTCCAAGCTGGAACCCATGCATATTCCATTATCCTAATCATGGAGTGTGCAGGGTGTTTTCTGTCCACTGTTACCCGACTGTGTTTATACAGCTATGACCAAGCACTAGGGTGAATTCTAAGGTCTCAATCAGCATGTTAATGGCATTTGAAGGCTCAAACACCTCCTTACTGCTGTTGCTCCAATACGCACACTCATTTACTGTTTGTCAAAAGAGTCCATGAGTACACCTACAATTCTAGCACTCAATGAGGTAGAGAGGCAGGAAGATTAGGAGTTCAAGGCCAACTTGGGCTACAAAGAGGACAACTTGGGTTAGATGGGACAGTGCATCAAAAGCAGCAAATAGGGATAAAAATTCTAACCTTGCTTAAAGAAATGACTTAAACAAAATCTGTTGGAAGTGCCTATGAGCTTTGCACTTGAGTAAAGGATGCAGTAGCTGGGCCTGTACCCTCTTCTAGCCAGCCTAAGTAAGTGAAACAGGGTTGGTAATGGTATCCATTGCTTTTTGTGTGGGAAGTGAGTAGTAGAGCAAGCAGTAGATATAGCAGTACTGAGAGGCTGAACTGTCTAGGGTGTTCATCTTGGCACTATAGGTGTGTACAACGGGAAGCTTACGGATCAAAGGGACCCAGAACTGGGAGGGCAGAGAACAGAGGCTAAGACAGCTGAAGAGTGGCTGCCTTGAGAAAAGGGAAGAGGCCAATCAATCCCACAGAAGACAGGATGGGAGGAGGGGTTTACAGAAAAGGTACAAGGAAGGAAAGCAGCAATCAGACCCTCTAGAGAACCTGGAGAGGCAATCACCAGGCTTTGGAGAGAATGCATCAGTGGCCTCTAGGGGGGTTCCTTCAAAGGGCTCTTTCAGGGACATTCTGGGGCTGATTGCCTCTGAGGCTGGGCTGACCTTGATGCTCACCAGCAGGGGAAAGAAGAAAGGAATGGGGAGGGTGGAGGGGGAGGGAGGGAGAGAGAGAGAAAGGCTGAAGATACAGTGACATAACACGAGTCCTGTGCATAGTAAAAGTCACCAACAGAGATGCCTCAGAACCGAAGTGCAGGGTGTGGGCTGAGGTAGGCAGTGGGTTGCTAATAGGACTCAAGGGCGGGACACTTTTCTCCACCTCAGGATGCCACAGGCCTATTCCTGTATCAGTCTGACATCTTTGTGCTCAAATTTGCAGGCAGGTTTCATGGGCCTCTGAATTTGTCTATCTGTAATATCCAAAGTCAACCAGCAACTTCTTATGTGTGGAAGACAGAGTGATATACACTCAGGACTCTGATTTATAAGTCCTAATTTTTTCAAATCAATTTTGTTTCAGGTTTGGGCTACTGTTCTAGGTTCATTCTGAGCGAACAATCTAACCAAAAGTGACTTGGAGAAAGGAGTGTTTGGTTTACATTTCCAGGTCACAGTCTGCCACAAAAGAAAGCCAGGGTAGATACTTGAGGCAGGAGCCTGGAGACAGCGACCATGGAGGGATTGCTTGCTGGCTCCCTTAATGTCTCACGCACAGGCTCACACTTAGCTAGCTTCCTTATACAGGCCAGGACCACCTGCCCAAGGAATGATGCTGTTTAAAGTTGAATGAGCCTTCCTGCATCAATTATCAATCCAGAAAATTGCCCTGCCAAGACATGGCCACAGATCAATCTGATGTAGGCAATTCCTCAATGGAGGCTTCCCTCTCAGACGACTTTCAGTTCTGTAAAGTTGACAGTGACAGCTAAAGCTAATTAGGATACCATACTTGCCGAGTTCTACACTGTCTGAATTTCCAGTATCTTGGAAGGACAAAATAGGAGGATTCTAAGTTGAAGGATAGATTGAGATACACAGTCAGAGCTTCTTAAGAAGAAATAAGGAAAGGAGGAGGAGGAGGAAGAGGATAGAGGAAAAGAAGGGGGAAATAAAAAGAAAGAGGAAGAAGGAAATAAGAGAGAAAGGAGTAGGTGAAGATAAGGAGGAAAGAAAGAAAAGAGGAAAAGAAAAGAAGGAAGAGGGAGCAGAGGAGGACAGATCAGAGAAAGGAAGGGGAGGAGAAAGAAATGCATGGTGCAGCTTTCCACTGGACATGTGATTCTGTTAACAGCTCAGCTTGTCCTTAGTAAGACTTCCACACAGCATCTCTAGGAAGCTTACAAAGTTCCCAAGCAGCATATCAAGCATATTATCACCCCACTGGGAGCCTGCACATTTCATGCACAGAAACACAACAGCAAGGGTACTTGGAGGCAAGCACAGTGCACTCTTTTCAATAAATACCAAAGTATTTTCAGTGCCAGTTTTTTTGAGAAGTTTGATCTCCTATGTTAATTTCACAAGGATATTTTTGTACTATGGATCTGTAAAATCCATATAAACTAAGACTTTCAATATCTTAGAGTAAACACAACTATATCTAGCACAACCAGACTCCATTCTAAAGCTACATCTCACATGGTTTCTCTGGAGGACTGCCCAGTGGCCACAGTGTTTGCATACACTCTTGCAAATGCTTCTGCAGTGGTCTGAGGCAGGTGAGCTTAAAGATAGCTAAGCAACCCCAGACTCCACTCAGCTCGAGCTACACATACAACCCTTTCCAGACAATACCCGTACCCACCTGGGTCCCCACCTGCATTCAACTGCAAGGACATTGCCAAACAAAGCACACTGATCTATAGTTCCCTTGCAATCATTATAACTTCCCCTTTGCAGCCAAACAATCAATAAGCATTTCCTGGTCTAGACTGGTCCTGGGTGCATGCATAGTAAGGCAATCTATGTCCTCAAATTTATGTCCTCAAAATTCCCCTCAAAATTAATTTTCAGGGGGAAATCCCTACTTGCTTTCTGATGCGTACACTGATTACATATTGTGAAACTTAGTTTAGAATGTCAGCTTGTCAGTACTTAAAATAACTTGAGAGAAAACAGCCTCAATAGAAGAACTGTCTGGACCAGGTTAGTTTGTAGGCATGTTTAAGGGGGACTGCCTCGGCTGTTAAGACTGTAAATTGACTTAAGAAGACCCAGCCCATTGTGGGCACCACCATCCCCTAGGCTGGGCCCTAAAATATGTAAGGATGATAAAACCTTGCTGAGCATGAGCAACAAGTAGGTACCATAGGTTTATTCACTTCTCTTCTCCTGACTATGGACATGGTGGGACTAGCTGCCTGAGTCCCTGCCTCAATTTCCCTGCAACACTATATATAAACTAGAGCTATAAGCCAAATAAAGCCTTTCCTCTTCAAAGTTGCTTTTGGTCAGGATACCTTATCACAGCAACAGAAACAAAACTAGATCAAGAACACATATGATTAAAATCAGATGTATCACGGAAAAGGACTTATATATCAAAGAAAGGCTTACATACTCCCAGCCTATCAATCAAATGAAAAACCGCCCACAACTATTTCCTGTCAACCAATTCCCCTTCTTTGAGGCCCACGAGGGGGAAAACCTGGGAAGCAACCAGATGTTCTTGGGGAAGTCTCCCTCAGAGTCTGCTACTCCACTGCAATTAATTGTCCACTCCGTCCCTTTATTCTGTTTTTCAATAGAACCCTGTGCTATTTTGTTGTGTGTATGCTTCTTTGATTCTTTCAACAATGTTCCAATGATCTGGAAACATTGGTCAAGAGACTACTGGTTGTTAGCTGAGGAAGCCAAAGCCTCCCCTTGCTTCCCAACTAAGCGTATAAACGGTCAGCGTTCACTCTTATCCCCCATGTGTATGCCATAACTGCAGGACTTCCTTACTTGTCACACACACTCACCTCTGATTGGCACTAAAAACTGGCTAAGTAATAGATTGTGTATTTCTTCTATCAGACTTCCTCCTTTGAATTGGGAAAATGGGCCATTGTAACTCCATCAGCGGGATAGATTCAATTACCTGGCAGAACCATTCTTCTTCAGAAGGCACTGCCATCTGGCCTGAGCAGTTAAACAAGCACAGCTATGCTATATTGGAGCTAATGAAATTAAACGTGGCATCAATACACATCATGTACAGAATTCACATCTAGCTATTTGAAAGTATTTTCCCTCACGGAAATACAAAATATGTGGCTGAAGAAACTCGGATGGCGTTGTGGTTGGCTGGATTTGCTAACAGTGGAAGTGATTATTCACATCTAGGTCAAACAGGAGAGTCTCCTTCTCGGCACACCACACTGTATCCCCCTTTTAACTTGCCCAGAAATCCCAGAGCCTTTCAGCATTATCTCCCTTGAGAGATCTGATCCTCCAAGTCCCCCAAAGCTCTTTGTTGAGGATCCACATTTGCTGTGGTCTTCATCACCAAACTCGCAGTCTTCCAATTCCACTTCAGTGGTGTGTCGGGCTAGAATCAGGGAACAGATGTCAACTGACACAGAAGAGGAACCAAAACACACGAGTGCCAGCACTACCTTTGCCTTTTCCCTAGCTTCTCTTGCTCTGACTTCACCATAGGACCAAGCCGTCATGGCTCTGCTCTTTCATACCTACAGACATCTGCTATCCCCATCAGCTCTGTCTTAGCAAGATGGCGTCCCACTTTCCCCTGAGAAGTAGAAGTACTTGCAATTTCGGGAGTATAACTCAAACTCTGGTTTCAAAGGGGTGGAGGTTCCAACTAGTTTAAACTACAAGGGTGTTGCTGGAAGCCTCTATACAGAACTTGGGTTTGGGATTAAACCAAAGGAAGATTTATTTAAGAAAGAAAGAAAGAAAGAAAGAAAGAAAGAAAGAAAGAAAGAAAGAAAGAAAGAAAGAAAGAAAGAAAGAAAGGAGTTGGTCCTGCTGCTGAATGAGGACTGTGCTTATGGGGCTAGGAAGGCGGCACGGAAGTTGAAAGTGTTTGCAACCCAAGCACAAGGACCTGAGTTTGATTAGCAGAGCTCACATATGAAGTCAGGGGTACTGGAGAGGGGAGGATCCTGGGGATCAGCAATCTAGTTATTTGGTGAGTTCCAAGGAAATGAGAAGCCTTGTCTCAAAACTGGGTGGAAAATGCCAGAGGAATGACAGCCATGGCTGACCTCTGGCCTCTGTAGTATGTACAAATGTTCACTGCATGTGCATCACACACACACACACACACACACACACACACACACACACACACACACGGGGAGAAAAGGAGAGACACTATTTTTTCTATAGCTATGGACTCTTGGATGATAGGAATAAAACGAACACAGTACCTAGGGCAGAGTTTCTGACTGACTACATGTAGACAGTAAGGAACAAAAACAGAAACAAATCACGCTCCAAACGTAAAGGCTGAATAATTAATATGTGATGAAAATGCTTCAGGACAGCGGGGTGAAAAGCACGGCCAGGCAAGTCTTAATGAGCCAGTTTCAGATAATTTGGTCAATGGATTGAGTGAGAACTGACTTTTAGAAATTCATTAATTCACTTATTTGCTCTTTTCACCAGCTTTCCCCACCAGACATGAGCTCCACAAGGGCACTGTTCAAAACCCTCCTCTCAGACTCAAAGAATGGCTCTGCAAAGGTAAAGACACCACAGAGCCACACGTCAAGGCCAGCTGTAGACTGTGTTCCAAAGCTACCTTAAATTAACAACTTCTTGCATTTGCTCTTAAGGTGTTGGGAGCCTGAGGTTTGAGGGAAACTAGAACGAACAAATGCGAACAAAAATGTACACTGTGTACGGGGAGGCAGCTCAATTGGGAACGTGTTCTGTCTGCTGTGCGAACATGAAGGCCTTGGATTCAAACATCCACATGCAAAGGTATAGTGTGTGCCTCTACAATCCCAGCACTGGGGAGGGAACAGAAGGTAGATTCTGAAGCTCGAGAGCTAGCCATACCAGCTAAATTGTCGAGCTTCAGCCTCAAGAAGAAGACCAGTCTTAAAAATAAGCAAATAAATAAAAAATAAAAAGGAAGATATCAAAGGAAAAAAAACCCAATTTTGTGCACTGGGCATCCACATGAAAACATAAATATGTGCATGCATACACATATGTGTGCACACACACACAGAGGTTTTCTCCTCCTTCCACCAACTGACCTCAGCAGATACCCTATTTTGTTTCGATTAAAACCTTCACCAAAGTAAACATGAGAGAAGAATTATCAAGAACGTTTTAATGTCCACAGGTCTTCCTGACCTCACGTTTCACATCTCCAGACAGTACATCTGTATTGAAATATTTATTGATTTTTATCTCTCACCAGTGTCATGGGGTTGGGAAACGCCTAAAGAAGTAGAGGGGTCCGGTGCTATAATGCTTGTGTTGTGACCTCCTCCTCTATCTCCCTTTCATTAAAACAAAAGAGCTGATCAGAGACCGGATCAGTATCACCTATGGATACACTTCCCAGCCTCCCCTCACAAATCCCTCTGCTTATTCAAAGGACAGAGATCTTGAAGATTAAACCTCTCTTCTTTCCATTTAGGAGACAGCAGGAAGGGATCATTTAGGCCTTGACATCCCTTTCACCAGCAACCTGACGTCTCATTTACACTTTTTTTTTTAAACTTCATTATATTCTTCCAGGTTTTATTCATTTTGATCCCAGAATCTTTTGCTGACATGGCAAGACTCAAGCAAAAATGTTTTGTAAAACTCAAATGAAACCCTAAGTGAACACTTGTTTTATAAATTTTTAAAACATCCGTCGACTCCTTGGAAACGGTTTTTATAAGCTCTTTCCATCTTGCTTGGGAAGACATGGTGTATAAAACACCCACTCTGGTCCCAGCAGCACCAACATAGCCTCAGTAGGCACAGCATATCTACACATAAATAGTCGGAGCCTGGAGCAGCAGTACAACGCTTTAATGAGAGTGGGGTTTTTTTCTCGCCTCTAAACACTTTTCTGGAAGAACTGCATGCATCCTTCTGACATTCATGTATGTGTTCCCACCTCCCCAAAGAGGAGAAGCCCTCCCATCATCAGAATCTTAATTCATGCAATCCATACCCACAGTCCTACAGGGGAACCCAGGACTCCAGTACCGGACACACAGAAAGGAGAAGTGAGGGCATTAGGAAGACCCTTCCTCAATCATAATTCAGTCAACGTAAAATGACAGCTTGATACCCCTTTTTCTTTGTGTCACACGTTTTTGTAGTTCTTAACTGTCTGCATGTGAATGCAGTGCCTGAAGAGGGCAGTAGATTCCTCGGAGCTGGAATTACAGGCAGTTGTGAGCTACTTTACTCTGGTGCTGGAAACTGAATTCAAGTCCCACAGAAGAGGTACTCTTTAATCTCCCAGTCAACTTTCTAGCGCCACACACTCAACTGCTTTAAAGTTGTTACTAGGGCTGAAGAGATGGCTCAGAGGTTAAAAGCATTGGCTGCTGTTGCAGAGGTCCTGAGTTCAAGTCCCAGCAGCCACATGGCAGTTCACAACCATCTGTAATGAGATATGGTGCCCTCTTCTGGCCTGCAGGCATACATGCAATGCAAAATGCTATATAAATAATACGTAAATAAATTAATCTTTAAAGTTGTTACTTCTACAAGTCCTTGAGGTTCTCAACTCACAACTACAACTGCTAAACTTCACTAGGCAACATTTTATCATTTCTTTCCCCATACTCTGCTCTCTAGTCTATATACCATGAGGCCCTGGGTTAGATCCTCAGACCTTACTCCTCTGCTTTGGTTTCTCCAAATTCTCAGGAAACTGGGCAATAATGGATTCTTCAAATTCCTTGATTTGAAATTGAAAAGGGTCTGGCTTAGTTAGCTGTAACTGTCAACTTGACACAGCCGAGAGTCATCTGAGAGGAAAGACTCACTCAAAGAACTGTCTAGATCAGATGGACGTGCCTGTGTGGCTGTGGGTCTTGATTGGTATTTGATGTAGAAAGGCATGGCCCACTGTGGATGGCACCATTCATTCCCTAGGCAGGTGGTTTTGAACTATACAAGAAAGATCACCAATCAATAGGGCGCAAACGAGCCAGCAAGCAGCATCCTATATGGTTCCTGCTGTACTTCTGGCTATGAAGTGAGTTCCGTGGCCAGTGATAACCTGTATGGAACAGCAAGAGGGCCTACCTTCAATTTTCTGACTTGCCTTGCCTCAATGACAGTCCATGACCTGGAACTGTAAGCAGAATAAATGATTTTCTCTTCTAAATTGCCTTTCATCTTAAGTATTTTGAACACAGCAAGAGAACAGAAAGAAAAAAACAGTGTTAAAATGCTATGCTGGTCACCCAGGAAGTATTCAAGATATTAGTTATTATCTCCTGCACAATACTCCTGCCAAATACCGTCTCACGGCTTAAGATGACTTCATTAAGATTCAAAAATCTACATCCAAAGGTTAAGACCTTGCCATGTAGTAACAAGAGACATGAAAGAAACAGATGTTCTCATAGACATACATATATACACACACAAGAGAAGTCTCCATTTGTGTCAAGAAAAAAAAACAAAGGGAAGTATGGAAGCCTTGCCCAAGCAGCAACAGCTTCCAAAGAGGATGTTCAGCTTCAGACAGGCCAGAGAGCCAGGCTTGGTGGTGCAACCCTTTAATCCCAGCACTTGGGAGGCAGAGGCGGGTGAATCTCTGAGTTTGAGGGCAACCTGTCCTATAGACAAGCTCCAGGACAGTTGGGGATGTTACAAAAAGAAACCCTGTCTCAAAAGACATCAAAACAAAACATTAAAATCAAAATCAAACATGTCACAGGGACACACACACACACACACACACACACACACACTCAAAACCTAAAAGAAAGGAAGAAAGGAAACTACATCATGTCCTTGAGAGCTAGGGGCTGTGTTAGAAGGTGAAGGCTCTGCACTTACCACTTTAACAAGAGATGGGACTAGGAAGCAACCTCCTGATTACAAAGAAAATGGGGTCTGCCCGTAACAACTGGAGGGCCATCATTATCTGAACCACTGCTCGAACCACGGGAGGGGTGTGGGCTCCAGTGCTAAAATGCAGCTAACGAAGTCTGTGGGAGTGCTTTCTGACAGCAGTGGCCCCGCTGCAGGGTAGCTGCGCTCTGCATCCACAGTCCTGCCATCCTCGTGTCTCTGGGTGGATAAGCAGGGCTGAGGAATTCTGTGCCATGCCCTGGCTTACGAGGCTTGGAGAAATTTTCCGCAATTGAAGGCCACTGCTGTGACACAACCCACACAACTCCTTTCTCCATGAATCTGTGATAGGAGGAACAGGCAGGCCCAGGGGCTGACTGATGTCACCCCTACTAACTAGCTGCCCCAGCAGTGACAGCATCTACCGCGGGTGAACTATGGTGGGCTCATCAATTCATGGATATTAAAAATTTTCAGGGGCTGTGGGAAGGTGTGCCAATTCCAGGCTGTTTCTCAAATGAATCCTTACTGGGATGCGAGGCTCAAGGCTGTCAGGTTCAGGTTTACTGTCACAGTGATGGGACTCTCCTTCTGGACTCAAAGTCATTTGTTCTGGTTACTTTTCTGCTGTGACAAAACACTGACCCAATGCTACTAATGAGGAAGAAGGTTTTATCCGGTTTGCACTTCTAGATCACAAGCCATCATTGAGGATAGTCAGGGCTGGGACTTAGGCAGGAAGTTTTCTTACACAGTTAAGGCCCACTTGTCTAGGGACGGTGCTGCTCACTGTGGGCTGGACCCTCCTACATCAGCATTCAACATTCAAGACAGTCTTTCACAGACACGTCCGCAGTTCAATCTGAATCCCTCAACTGAGGCTCTCTCTTCCGAGGATGTTTTTGGTTGTGTCAAATTAACAGCAGCAACAACAACAAAAAATTAACCAGTACAATAATTTTTTTTGCCTTTTTATCTTCTTTTATTTTTCTTTAGGTGAGAAAGAAGACAAGTGGAATGAAACCCCTAGGCAGCCTCAGAACGCACATAAAACAGTCCTTATTTAAATAAAATTCTATTATATTACATTAAGCTTCATGATCCAGACACCAAAAGGCAAAAATTTCACACTATTCAAATACAAATCCTAGTTTATAACAATATCCACACCAGGTGGTTTGCCCATGAGCTTCTGGGATGTGCCTATGTCTACCTCCCATCTCACCACGAGTGGGATTACGGATGCATGCTACTGTTGCTGGCCTTTATGTGGGTTCTGGGGATTTGAACTCAGGTCCTCTTGTTTGTTCAATGTATGCTTTATTTACTGAGCCATCTTCCCAGACACCTTCCAGGCAGTTTCTTGACATATTTGTCACAATGTGTATTGTTTTCTAGACCCATATTGTAAAAGGGATACAAAGCCAGTTCAGGAATTGATTCAGAAAGACACAGAATGAAAACCTCAGATCTAAGTGACCCTAGCCACATCCACACACACACACACACACACACGTCCTGTGACTTGCGGCCTCCTCACAGGACCTGCTGGAACATCTTAGTTAGCAGCAGTTCTGAGAGGCAGTTCTCTTCCTCACTCTGCTCTGCGATGCTCTGATGGCTTGTGCCCCATCCTAGCTGACAACCCACCTTTTGTCTTGTCACCTGTGCTCAGTCCCATCTTTACTGAAAATGTGTTTAGGTGATCTAATTTTCTTTTTATTGTGAGGGTTGTCGGTGGAGAACAGAGAAGAACTCCACCCCATGTTCTGACAGCTTAGAAATACTTAATTGGTTTGTGGGCTGGCTGTCAGGCTCTACTGTTCTCATCTTTTCAAATCTAAACTCAGCCTGAGGACAAATCACCGCCTCTATTAAATACACACGGATTCTATTATTAAGAGGAAGCAGATGCTCTTTTTACTTTTATGGACAAAAGAGAGAAGGCAGGCTTCGTGTCTTTGCTTCTTACTTTGGGAGGAGCAGGGCACAGGGCAGATAGGAAAATTCGAACTGATACTGAGTTTAATATCTTAGTTAAAAAATAAAAGAACAAGCCCTCCGCCAAAAAAAACTCAGATACAAGTGTTCATGACCAAATACAAAAAATACCCAAAAGTTATGTTTTTTAGATTTTTTTTTTCCAGAAAAAGTCCCAGGCTGGCCTGCAACTCCTAATGTCACTAAGGACAACTCTGGACCGGGAATCTTACTGATACTATGTTCCAAGTGCTGGAAATACAAGACAGCAAGACCTTATCAGGTTTATGTTATGCTGGGTATCAAACCCAGGGCTCCATGTGTATTGGAGAAGTACTCTACCAAGTGAGTTACATTCCCCCTCAAATTCCAAAATATGGAGTCAAAGAATGTCCTCTGATTCCATCTAATCTCAAATAAGAAAGCCACTATATAAATGTCAGTCTCAAAGCAGGAAAGGGAAGGTGGAGAAAGAAGTCTAAAGTGGGGGGGGGGCAAACAAAGGGGAGAGGAGGGAAAAATAATATTGTATGTTTTCCCTGGGATGTAAGGCAAGATCTGAATATATACTGAGAAAGAGAAGAAAGAATGAGGGAAGAATAGATGGAAATAGGGAGAAAGGGAGGGAGGGAGGGAGGGAAGGAGGGAGGGATGGAGGGAGGGAGGGAGGGAGGGATAGATAAAAGGAGGAAGGGCTACAGAGAGGGAGGGAGGGAAAGAAGAGAGATGGAAAGAGAGGAAAGGAGGGAAGAAGGGAAGGAGGGAGGGAGGGAAGGAAGGAGGGGGATAGAGAGAGAGAGAGAGAGAGAGAGAGAGAGAGAGAGAGAGAGAGAGAGGAGGAGGAGGAGGACTATTGGGAGAGGCCTGGGACCAGTGGGAAGGGAGCCAAGAGAGGGAGGTTGGGGTGAATATGAACCCCACACAGTGATACAGATATGTGAAAAAAAAAATAACAATGAGATTACTGAGAAGAATCACTTTGGTCCAGAACATGGTCTTCCAGGTCCAGATTCAGCCTCCTCCTACCCATCTGTGGATGGAAGGCTAAAGAACATGAAATGTAGACAGCCTTCCTCCCAACCTAAACTTTTTTTAAAAAAAATTCAATCACATCAAAATATTCATTTGTGTGTTGTGTGTGTGTGAATCACACATGTGTAATACGCACATGTGGCGATAGCAGGACAACTTACAGAAACTGATTCATTCAACCATGTGGATTCCAGAAATATAATGAAAGCTCTCAACTTTGGCAATCTTGCTATCCCCCGTGTCTTCTTTTAAAGACAAGCAGTTCTCCAAATGGAGGAGAGGAGAATAAGCATCCTTCTAGAGCAGCAAGGAACATGAAGAATACTAGGAATTGCTCCCAGGGAAGAGATGCACTGTCTGATGAAGAGGTCACAGCCTTCTTCTGATCCCCTTGAGAGAGCAGGCTCTAGAACTCAGCACAGAGTTCCAAACCATTGGTGTCATGATAGGATCAGCCATACAAGAAACATGGCAAAGCCCAGAAAGAGTTTCTGTTTATGACATTCCTTAGAAAGGGGTCAGAAAACCTGTAGGAAGGAGAGAATTGAAACAAGTGTCTGCCAGACACGATAGGATGGCAGCACACATGAATTCACGGCATCTGTGGTTTCATGAAGAAGAGCAATCCAATTAGCATTCTAGCATTCGTGGGTAAGGAACCCACGAGACCCCCCTCTGAGGAGCTACTGGCAGGTGACGATTACTGGTAAGTTGACCACATGTCACTGGATATACACATAAATATAGCAGTAGCTCAAAATAGCCTTCACAGGTTACCAGAATAAACAGACAAACAAACAAATGACACAGTGGGGATGCGGGCAGAGGTGAAGGCAGATTTGGGAGTAGTTAAGGGGTACATGGGCTCAAAATACATTGTTTGTATGCGTGAAATTCTCAAATAATTAACAAAACTCATTATTTTAAAAAAATACTCTGCAGAAATAATGGCAAACCTTTGGGAAACAGGGATTTGGAGACAGGGGTGAGCCTTAGGTTGCAGGGACGCTTCAGCAACCATGACAACCAAGAGTGGAGTACCAAGAGAAACCTGATAGAGGGTTCTGCACCTTCCACGTTCATCTCATGACATCCTCACAATCAGTAAGACTGGTCTTTACCAAAACAACAGCTCAAGTCTTAGAAAAGCTCATGTATTACAGGAACGAGACAAGCAGCTCACAAAATAGCCTGAGGAAGCAGGTTTGCAGGAAATGCCTTCGGAACCGGTAAAATATAATCTAGGCTTAGCGAGCCTTGCTTCTGAACAAGACCTGAAAGAGCTTGTCATTTTGTTTTAAAAGACATCAGATTTTAGCTGTATTTACTATCTTAATGCCATCTTGGTGTAACAAGTATTCAAAGAAAAACGAATAAAAATCCCCTTCGATGGTAGAGATAGAAAGGGTGGCGTGCAGACATGGCTGGGTGGAGGTTGGGAGGCTGTGCACCTGAAGACAGCCAGGTAGGTACTGGAGCTAAATTTCACCAGGATGCTCTTGCAGTGTTTTTTGATCTGATGAGAACTCAGGGATGGAGGACAGCAGTGATCTATCCAGTTGGCTGGAATGCATTCTTCAGTCTGGACAGGACACATTGGCTTTCAGTGGGCAAGTACAGAGGGTTCAGCCAAGAATGCCATGTTTTACATCCTCTTCTATGTACACACACACACACACACACACACACAAAACCCAAGAGCCTCTAAGCCAGTAAGGCTCAGCCAATGACAAACCTCTATCTACAAACACATTTACGTTATGATTAGTAACAATAGCCAATTATTGTTGGGGTCACCACAACATGAGGAACTGTATTAAAGGGTTGCAGAGTTATGAAGGCTGAGAACCACTGGTTTAAGCAATATCACAGATCACTTCTATGCCACAAGCAAATGACTCTCAACTATCCCAATGAGTTGGTTTGCTTTTATTTCCCTTCCTTCATTTTATTTGCTTTGCTTTTTTAAAATTTTATTTTGTATTGGTGAGACAGTTTTGAGTAGTCCAAGCTGGCTCAAACTCACTATGTACCTGAGAATGACCCTGAACTACTAAGCCTCCTGCCCCTACCTCCCCAACATGGCAGGGCAAGATAGTGCAGAGGTTCCTCCACCATACATTCTTCTTGAGGCCATTTTGAAACTAGAACTTGATCTCCTTGATGGAGAATCCCAAGAAAGACTACACAACTCTACTCTAAGAACCCAGGGTCAAGATGACCCAGCTAACTTAGCTTCTGGAAAAGAGCCTGCTTGTGCAAACTTCCCCCTGCAGCTACCTAGCAAGATACCAGCATGTGATTTCCATATCTAAAAACCCTTTACCACATATATTCAGCAGTCCATGTGGTCCTCCGTACCTGAGTACAGTGGCAACCAGGTGGAATACAGTCTTTCAGTTGGCTATAAACTGTGTCTGAGTGGTCATCTCTGGTGAGAACCCCATGAACACTACTGCTGCTGGAAAAACAGACATGAGTCACCATGCCTTATCGACATGGAGCTAGAACCAGTACTTTGGGCACACTAAGCAGTCATTCTGTTAACTGATCTACATTTCCAGTCTCTTCCATCTTCTATTTAAATGACTATCTGACTAGCTAGGAAGCAGCCGTGTCCAGATAAATTAACCTTCCACCCTTTCACCTTTCCAGTAATAGAAACAAACCTTTATTCTGCTCAAAAACTAAGGAACAATTCTGACTTAGTATGGGAGATTGTAGAATCCTTAAATAAAATTATGTGAACTGAGCTAGGGAGATGGTTCATTTGGTTTAGTGCCTGTCTTGCAAGCATGAGGACATGAAATGGATTAAAGACACACACACACACACACACACACACACACACGAGCATGGCAAGAAAGCAGGTATGGGAGCATGAATTTATTACCCCACTGCTGGAAAGGAAGAGACTGGAGGAGGCAGTCTGGATGAATAGGGGAACTCCCAGTCACTGAGAGACTCTGGCTCAAAAAACGAGATGGATGGCATCTAAGGAATGACCTGTGCATGGGCAACCCCACCACCACCAAATGCACACGCACCTATATGAACAAAACCATATGAAGTTAATTCACCTTAGGACTTTATTATTTTTTCATGTATTTCTTCTGTGTGCACACGCATGCCACAGTAGAGGTCAGAGGATAGCTTTGGGGAGTCAGTTCTCTCCTACCACATGGGTCCCGGGGCAGGTGTTCAGCTCTGGTGACAGGTTCCCTTACCTGCTGAGCTATCCTGCAGGCTGTGCCTGAGGCCTATAATCCTCCTATCTCTTTACCCCTCTGGGGTAGAGGTGGAACAGTACCAGAGGCAACAAGCTGCCAAGCTGAGCCATGTTTCTTAATCACTGAAGAGTCGATACGCTCTGTAAGAAACAGGACTGAGTTGGGGAAAAAAATAGTTTCTTCTCCTACAGATGCACCCACTTAATAAATTCACTTCATGTTCCCTATTTTTAAAGACCACATAAAAACAGTAGTAACATTTTAGATGTAATTCATGGGGTTTACTACACAATAGAATAATGATTTTCTACCATGCTTGCTATACGACTTACCAACCATTTAAAGTAACCAGAGCTTCTGGTGCTAAGTGGAACACTAGAAAAAATATGCAGATATGTGATGTGTGATTGTGCTTAGAGTACAATACAAGCAGCACTCAAAGGTCACAGCATGAAGTAGGCCACCCCACGGTCCTAGTAAAACACTGTTGTTTTTGAGGTTCTTACACAGCCCAAGTTCGCCTTGAACTCACTATGTAGCTGAGAACTGGTAAACCTTGAACTATCAATTCTCATTACAAGTGTGCATTACAAGTGCACTAGCCATACCTGGTGATGCACTGATTCTAACAGAACTAACTTTCATGGATGCTAAGGTCACTAGATGCTTGTATTGGATTTCTGGGAGCTGGAGTTACATGTGGTTGTCAACGACCTGACAAGGGTGCTGGGAACCAAATTCAGGTTCTCTGTGAGAACAGTATATGCTCTTAACAGCTCAGTAATTCTCCAAGCCCTGTTTTCCAGCTTTAAAGGGCTTTTCTCTCCATGCAGTGCACAGCAGCTGGAAGTGATAGAAAACCAGACAGTGGTTGTTTGACAATCTACGTCGCTTACAGCCTGTCATGCCTGCCAACAGTCATCTCTATGGAGACAAAAGCAGCCACGTTTTTGGTAGTTTTCCTTAATGGCTTAGATAAATCCTTGTAGGACTTCAGGTTTCAACAGGTATTATTCATTTATTAGTTAATTAATTGTTTGTCTGTTCCTTGTCATAATTTCAGAAATCCAGTGTACGTCTGCACTCAATAAAATGCTAACAAAGTTACTTACCGAACTTGAGCCTTTCTACTAAGAGAGAAATTGGAGAGAGTCCAGATTCAATATTTTTATAACCTTGAAGATGTGAACCTAAATCATTATAAATCATGCACAAGAACTTATTTTTATGTGGAGAAATGGACTTCTTTTTTTGCAAAGGGGAAAGAGAGGGGCGTGTGGCTTTTCAGTGAGCACCCTCATAGATCACGGGTGGCTGTGTGAGCCAGGGCACTGGCGGGAGTGAAGCGCGCCCATCTACAGCACATTCACTCTAAAAGGGGTTTGTTTCCTCTTTACGGAGTGATCCTGTGAGAAACGTATTCCAAAGGAATAACCACTGAGATACAACATTATTTGTAAGGTAGAAAAAGTGAAAAAAAAAATCTGAAAATGGGTTAGATACATTATGAAAGGAGTAACACAGCACCCTGAACAGGGACTAAAAACCAGCCTAGGAAAGAATGCTTAAGGGGTTTTGGGGAAGTTGATGTGAGGTACACTAAAGACTGGAATGGTTACAGCACACCTGAAGGTCAGCATTAACTGCCAACTTACAACAATCTATAATGACAGACATACCTACAGTGGATCACTTTCTGTTAACTGAGGTGGCAAGATCTGCCCACCGTGGGTGGTTCCAATCCCTGTCTCTGGGATTCTGCACCACACACAAGCAGAGAGCCAGCATTCATCTCTCTCTGCTTCCTGATTGTGGATTCAGTGTGACCAGTAGCTTCATGCAGCCACCTTGACTTTCCTGCCTACATGTGATACTGATCTGAAGTAGCTCTAAGTAAAAAGAGAAGTCACTGCTTTCATTGATATTGTGGTCTGCATTGTCTCCCATGCTCGGCTTAGATAAGCAGCACACAGTAGTAATGAAGAGTACAGGACCTGAGGCTGCATGTCCTAAGACCTCAGAAGGGTGGCATGCCAGCTGATTATGGAAGTCCCAAATCGTTATCCTATAAGCAATCTGAAACAGGATAATTACTGGTGAAGAATGCAGTTTGGCCATAAAGAAGCTGTGTGTACATTCTGTTGCTAGCTTATACCAGAGGAAAAAGAAAAGGAAATGAATCGGTCTAAAAGAAGAGGAGAAAAAATATCTCTGCAGCTCTTGTGTGTAAAGGGTGGGGAAGAGAGGATTGGGGCACTGGGAACCTGCACAGCGCTTGTGCAAAGAGGAAACGTGTGCTTTGCGAACTAGAAGGCTCGACTCTCAGTGAATCATTGGGGCCCAGAAGGTGACCTTTATAAATCTCTGAATTAGATGGCATTCTCTGAGGTGTCTTCTATCTAAAACTACTGACACCCACGAGGGAGCTGGGAGAGACAGAGTCTCTGCTTCCCCTCTGAGTTTGAGCTAGAAAACCAAATGGAGGCAGAATGGCTCAAGAAAAACATTAAAGCCAGGAAGGTGATTACAAGACGTTCTTGTGAACTGAAGTAGGTGTGTGTGTGTGTGTGTGTGTGTGTGTGTGTATCCAAGTACCACTTTCCCAGCCCCAGATCAACCCAAGCTCCTATCTATGCAGTAGCATTCACTTGGACTAGCAATCAGCAGCACCAACTGGGAAATGTTTCTGTCCTTCTGTAGGCAATCTAGGGGAGCACCCTACAGATCCCTTGGGCTCCTGTCATTGGAGGGAAATGAGAGGGCTCAACAGACATTAACTAAAAGCTCACAAAATTCTAGCACAGGGGAGACACGGGGGTTGGTAGAGAGCCAAGCAGCTAGATGCTGTCACCCCTACAAAGCAAACTTAGAAGAAAGTTGCCTACTGGGAGACACCATCCTCCAAGTAAGCAGGGCAGGGTCCATTCGCAGTTGGAGACTGTGGGAAGAGGACATTCCTAAAAGAAAGCAGCCTTGTGGATCAAATCCAGTGCAGAGCGTATTGGGAGCACAAAGAAAAGACAGAGGGTATATTAAGGTGGGACAGAAAGGTGGAAGAGGAAGGATCTTCAGTGGAGAGTGCTTACTCCAGAAGCATCACAAAGACGGGCCATACACACTGCTCCTTCATACCCCTCAACAGGACAGATGTTGGTGTCCTTACTCATAGCCACTCAACTACACAATTCAGACACCCATGCATACACCCACACATACAAGTACCCCTAACCACATGAATGTGCACACTGGTGCACACAGAACATAAAGAAAAGTCCCTCCAGTCCACAAAGCTCTGAAACCCAAACACTGCAATCTCAGTTAGGGAGAGAGTTAAGGAAGATTACTGGCTGTGGAATGACCTTTTGTCAACTTACTTCTCTAAGAGAAGAAAGCATTTGCATTTTCATTGAACTGATCAAATGTTATCTAAGAACTGCTTAATTGCCTTAATGGTTTAATCCTATCTGCTGCCAATCTGATTAGAGGTGTGTGTGTCTGTGTGGGGCACCCATGTGGTTTGGCACTAAATGGGAAGGTGAAACCTATTACTGAAAGAACAGCAACGTGAAGCCGGGTGTCTTCTGGTTAATTGAGAAACCACAAGTGGTGTGAGGAGGTCACCCTATCGTTTATTTTAATTTTCTTCTCTCCTGTCTTCCCAGTCACTTGATCATCTCAGGGACTTGTCTTAGATTTGAGACTGCTAAGAGCATGTGTTAATTTGGGTTAAGGAGAAGGTGAGCCCAGGTATCACTGCAGAGTGGAGAGGTTTAACAGAAACCGGGATATAATTTAATAGTTCCTTCATGTCTGAGCCATATGGATTGGGGTATCACTGTACAGAAGCTAATGCATACATTCACTATTCTCCCTTGGGACCGTGCCTCTTGGGGCCTTGTAGCAATATATAAGCTACAGGAATGAAAGTCACCCTTTCACTCAGCCAGGGAATGCCCAACAATACTGTTGTGATAGTTGCTTTCAGTAGGCCTACAGCCACTGAACTTCTGTTTGTGAACAGGCAACCTTGGGTGAGGAAGCCACGCCCAGGCTCTTTGTCTCAGAATCCTCCACTTCAAACTGGAAAGACTAGTTTCAAAGGAGTTTCACAAAGAGGTGTGAGGCTGTCTAGGCAGGGCTCAAGACTTGCAGGGGAACATAAGGACAGCTGAGAAGAGTTCTGTGCCACACTGAATTTTGTACCTACACCACGCACACTGAGAAGAGCCTGCTTTTAGAAGATCCTGGCTGTGCCTCGCATTTACATGCCATGGGGATCCAAACTCAAGTACTCATGCTGGCTTAGCAGGCACTTTACCCACCGAGCCATTTCCCCAGGCCAAGGTTCTCACCATGGAGAGGCCACTAGAATAACTTTTATCAGAAGGACCTGTGTAGTAAGGCAGCATGCCAGACTGGTGACGAAATCCACCTAAAAGGACCCCTCATTTAAGACTTTAAAACCTGAAACAATGTCTAGGAATGCAGCTCAGTCAGTGAAGTGCTCACTCAACATACACAAAGCCCTGGGTTTGATTGCCAGCATGACATAAAAACTGGACATAGAGGGAACTGGGAAAATTACTCTACAGCTAACAGCCCTACTGTTTTTCTAAAGGATCTGGGTTCAGATTTCAAAACTCACATAGAGTGCTGGCTCACACTGGCTTGTAACTTGAACTCATGATCCAGTGAGTGACCCCATGCCCTCCCTCTTCTACCCTCTGCAGGCACTGCCCTGACATGCACATAATCACACATAGATACATACATAGTGTGGTGGTTTGAAAGAAAATGCTCCCCAAAGGGAGTGGCACTATTAGGGGGTGTGGCCTTGATGAAGGAAGTGTGTCACTGTGGTGATGGGCTTTGAGGTCTCTTGCTCAACTTTCCCCACAATACGACTGTCAGTTGACTTCCTGCTGCCTGAAAGATGTTAGACTGAATCTTTGAAGTTGTAAGAGAGTCATCCAAATTACATATTCCCTTTGGAAGAGTTGATGTGGTCATGGTATCTCTTCACAACAATAAAAACCTTAACCAAGGTTTATTTTTTTAGTTAAAAGTAAAATGTTAAAAACAAACAAGAGCTGGCTATATTGCTGGATCCTAGTACTTGGGAGGTGGTGGCCAAAGAATCAAAAGCCCAAGGTCATCCTTGGCTAAACTACAGTAGTAGAAACAGGCTAGCGTGAACTATAGGAGACTGTTGATAAACAAACTCAAGTAGATAGATGATAGATAGATAGATAGATAGATAGATAGATAGATAGATAGATAGATGCATGCATGTATGCATACATACATACATGCATATGTACATAGACAATTATTCCACACGTTATATTTCTATAGACTTAGGCTTATGTGCTACTCATAATTTAATTCGGAAGGAAAAAAAACGGTGCTCATCAACCTTGACTTGTCACTGACCAGTAACAACCTGAATGCACGAGAAGCCTCATCTCCCATCACCACTGGACATCAAAGTCCTCCTGGCTACATGAGTTCATATCTGCCTGCCTAGAGCAGCTTATGTCAGAATGGTGCTGAGCAAGAGGAAAAGAGGAGAAAAAGATCATGGTGGGGAGCATCAGGGTGTGTTTGGGTTGCGAAGCAGAGACTTATCTTTTTTACTGTTGTGGCTCCAGAGAAAACCAATTTTGACATAGAACTGCCACTTTACAAGCAAATAACTATACTTTCCAATAACCTAATCTGCACGAAGCCTACTGAAAATTCCCTAAAGAACCAGTAGTTAAAACCTCCATTAAATCAAAGGGTTTAATATGGGAAGGAAAGAGAAGATGTAGTTTGACTTGGGAATGTAATGGACTCGGTGGGGAAATAAATACGTTGTTTTATGTGTACAGTTACAGAATATGAGAACGTGCACTCATTTCACAGGGAATTCTCTTGCTGTGCAACTTATTCCTAAACAGATGTGATTTTTGCTTATTCAAAAACATTTAGGTAACAATTACAGCATAATAAATTATAATTGCCTTCATCTTCCAGCCATGTAATGCCATCTATGCAAACACAAAGAGAAGGCAATTATGCAAAGCTGTGAAACCCACTTCCAGGTAGATTCTGCAGCCAAGGCTCAGATAATATGCATTGTTCCCACATAAACACTGTATTCTGCCATATATATATATATATATGTATATATATACACACACACACACACACACACACACACACACACACACATACATATACACACACACATCCTAAGCTGTGTGGAGAAGTACCTACTGAGAAACTAAGGTGTGTTCATCACAGGCTGAGATACTCTACAGCAGGGTGGCGTAGGGGTGCCAGGAATGTCTTCTAGGCTTTATATGTCTGCCCTTATCATGGGTGTCTACTAACATGGAAGATTACAAGGAACTCGGCATCCATACACTGGTCATTCCCATAGGAAAGCAAAGATACGGCACAAAGAGATTTTTTTTAAAAATTAAAAACATGCAAAATATTATTCTCTTATATATTTGTGAGTATGCATGTATATGCATGTGTATGTAGTACCATGAGCATATAGAGGTGAGGGGACAATTTGCAGGAGTCTGTTCTCTCCTCCTATCAGGTGTGTCCTATTCTTACCCATTGAGCCATTTCACGAACCCAATTTCATGTTTTAACTCAGAACATAACTTGTGTGTCAGATCTTCCACAGGCAGTGTTGAGAGCAGGGAGAAAGGAAGGTGGTGTCCAGATGTCCTGATAGCAGGAAGGCTAGGAAAGGTACAATGTCCCTGAGGTCAGCATACCTACATGCACTCTCAAGGAAGAGAAGGAGGGTACCACAGAGAGGAGAGTGCAGATATCCAGGGCAGAAATAAGGTTTCACCTCACAGAGCCACCCATCCTTCTTCTGTGATTTACAGAGGGAAAAGGCATCAAGCCACATTGGAGTGGAGATACCTCATGCAAACAGAACCCTCCTCCACCTCCCACATTTACCCTGAAACACCTATGGGGAGTAGAGGAACTTGAGTGTGAGGGGGTAGGACGGCTTATCTCCAGGTGAGTGATGGGCAAGATGAAGAAACCAGTGGCGGTGGAAGCTGG
The DNA here is from genome assembly GCF_903992535.2 of Arvicola amphibius. Classification (NCBI taxonomy): domain Eukaryota; kingdom Metazoa; phylum Chordata; class Mammalia; order Rodentia; family Cricetidae; genus Arvicola; species Arvicola amphibius. The sequence goes on from NC_052056.1 coordinate 90,173,072, forward strand.
GGGTAATGAGTCCTTAAGTGGAACTATGGAAGAGGCGTGTGGTCCTGTAACCCTCATGTTCCTCAGTTCAAGTCTTCATTCTTAGAGCATCACGGGTTCACTCACCACAGAAGCACAGATGAAAAGTGAACTGTGCCCAGCACTGACCCTCAAGGTGACCAGCAGACAGGCTGACAGTGAGATCCAAGTGTTTGGGTAAGAACAGCTTAGGGGGCACATGCCTCTCACGGGGATGTCTAGACGGCTCTGCGGAGTTGGTGTCATGGCTTGGTGGATACAGAGGTGCTTGCTAAGCAGACGAGGTATGAAGAGAGGACATGAGAACAGCATGGACAAAGACAGTCTACGAGACTAAGGCAAGGTCGGCGATGGGAACTGTGAGGGGTTTTGCACAGTGGAAAACTCAGAAGTTACATGGGGATATGAGTACCTCTGGGGCTCCCTCATTCACAGGAGCGCTGCCCCATGTCAGCTACCTGTGACTAATTAGAAGACCATCTATTCTCTAAAGCCTTTTGCACTCTGACCCTTCACAGCTGTAACTAAAACAAATGGAGAATGACTGAAGAGATACCGTGTGTAAAAAGGAATACCTGTGTGTTGCTTTACTGCTGAAGTTCAGGGTTCTGCACCCTGGTCACACATCATATATCTTGTTTCCATGAACATGCCATTCTTTTTTACAATACACATAGACACCCACACACAGCTGTGTGTGTGTTTGAGGGAGATTACATTTGTGTACTCAGGGAGGGAGCCAGCATGTGTGTGTGTGTGTGTGTGTGCGCGTGTGCGCGCGCGTGCACGTGCAGAGGCCAAAAATAAATGCCAAATCTTCCTCCATGGCTCTTTCAACTTACTTTCTGAGAAATGGTCTCTTAGGGCTTTGGTCACCATCAGTTAGCCCAGAGCTGGGGAGGCAGAGAGAGGTGTATCCCTGGGGCTGCCAGGACAGCCAGCATATCTTCATCAGTGAGTTCCTGAACAATGAGAGACTGCATTGCAAATAACCAGATGGACAGATCCTGAGGAATGGCAAGGTAATGTTTGTCCTCTGAGACCCACATGACCCTATAAAAGAATCTTTCTCAACAACGTACTGTAAATTGCAAGCTTACAAATTAGGTCGTCAATAGGGATGTATTCACAAACAAGATGAACAGAGTATGATGAGAAAAAAAAATCACATCACCTAAAATTGCATTTGCTACTTAAGCTTTGAAATGCCACTTCTGTTCTTCATCAAAGGGTAGTTAGGATTGAGACGAGGAACATGAATTCTGTACTTGAATCTGTAGAGAATCCGCACTATGTGGATATCAATAATATCCTTGATCAAATTCCTAAATTTAAGTGGTACATTTTCTAAGAGATTAGGATTATGTAAAAATACATTGTTTCCCCATGCTCATCCTCCAGAATGAGTGGAAGAAGCTAGCTATTGTATCTGAAAATGAGGTCATCAAAGTGTTCCATTGTTAGGTATCAGCAACCTCAGTGCCACTTTTTAAATTATATGTTGGTGGTATATTTCTGCAGTATATATGCATGTATGTATGTTGAGACGTGAGTACACGTATGCAAATGTGGAGGACGAAGGATGTCTTCTTTGCTCTCTATCTCACTACCTTGGGACAGGGTCTCTCACTGAGCCGAAAGCTTTCCATGTTGGCAAGTCTCACTGGCCATGGGACTCCAAGGATCGGCCTGCTACGGCCTGCTAATGCTGGGGTTATAGGTATGAGCAGCCACACCTGTTCCGTTTTGTTTTAAACATGGGTTCTGGAATGTTTACAAAGCAAGATCCACTGAGCCATCTCCCCAGACCCTTCAGTTCTAATTTTATAATCAATCATAGCAACACTTCCACAACCATGCATCACCAAGTCATTTTCTCCACTCTCCTCTACTACTCACATTTATTAAATTTGTATTAAATTATTCCAGACATTTCCTTGAAAGTTATGAGGATAAAAGAACTATAATAATAATAAATAAAAAGATGAGATTGATGAGATTTTTTTTATGGAGTCCTCAGATGATCTGATCAAAGAACATCCTTTAGCTCTCTTGTAAACACAGGAATCATAAAAGGTAACACAGGACATATTATTCTTTGGGACAGAGAATTCTGGTTGACAAGACAGAATGCTTGTTATATAACTAATTTTATCTATAAAAGAGCTTAGTGTTATAGAATGTTCCGCTGGAGAGATGTAGACTGAAGCAGACTCGAACATCTACTGCAGACGGAAGACATACATGCTTCCACAGCCAAGTGCCTTTCTGTGCACATAAGGAAAACGGAGACATGGCAAACACTGACCATCTAGTTTTCCTTTACTGACTTTAAAACCTAGAGAAGGCACGGGTTATTTCAAATTTATTTTAATTGCCTATTATGTTCAGCTGAGTAGATTCTTACAGCAACACATTGGAAATATACGTACTGTATAATGACTGGGTTTGTTGGCAGCAGGTAGCACTCTTATAAATCTAATTTGTTAGAAGCAATACTCAGTCACAGCTCACTGCCAAACAACTCCAGACAGGAGACAAAAGATCCAACACCTCATGTAGGATAAGAGGAACAGAGAAAAGGGAGATGGACAAAGGTTCATGGGTAACCTTCACATACTGGGAATGAGAAGGGAGCCAGTCTGGCTCCTGGAGTCAGGTAAAGGGTGAACATCAGAACTCATAGTACAGAGTGCATGCAAAATAGAATGGGCGGACAAAGTTAAGTTACAGCCTTTACCTAAATTCTCAACAGAAAAGAACTCCTTATTTCTAGCACAGGTTAAGTCTTCCTGATATTCTTCTTCAGTTCTAGATGCTGTACACACGTGCTCTCTAAGGATAACCTGTCATACAGGTAAAAGGAGATACTCCAAATGACTTAGAGCATACTGAGTTAATTCTGATATAAACTTTGATAAACCTGTGATAATGTATTTTTTACTTATTATCCTTGGCATTTTGTCTTACGGACTTCAGAAATAATTTATTTTCCTTTACACAGAGAACAAAGGAGTGAGATTAAACCAGGAAGAAAGCTGAAAATTGGTCTTAGTACACCCACACAGTGTGCGCTGAGAAGTCTTTTACGAATAATTTGTTTGCATGTTCATATTCATTTATTAATAGACAGTGTCTCCAGACCATCTCAAGCTCACTAAATAGCCGAGAATAACCTTGAACTTTTTTTTTTGTAAATAGGGTCTCATTATGTAACCCTGACCTTCCTGGAACTCCTAATAAAGGCCAGGGCAGACATGAAATCATAGAGATCCACCTTCCTCTGTCTCTGGAGTGTTAGGACAAAAGGTTTATGCTACAATGCCCTGACACCTTTAACTTCTGATTTTTCTACTTCCACCTCCGATTGCTGAAATGACATCTGGTTTATGGGATTCTGGTAATGTAACCCAGGGCTTCATACAGGCTAAGTAAGCACTCTACACACAAGGCTATATGCTCAGCTCCCTTCAAGAACTTCTTAAGGGAACATTCACAGATTGGAAGGGGAATTCTGGAACATATAACACTGCCTTTGAGTCTGCACATTACAGCCTAACCCTCAGAGTCTGGAGAGTTTCTGTACTATTCACATTCTGCCCTGTTAACAGGGCTCAAAGGAGGAGACACGCCCAATGTCCTCTGCCTTCTTACCCTTGAAGTGACAGCACACTCCACTGGGTCTTAGGTAGATAAAAAGGTATGGCCCTTGGGTCGAAGGATTCTCCGTCATTCATGATGTATTATGCTTAGTTTAAATGAGCGAGTCCCACTTGCACGATTGCCTATTAATTTACTCATCATTGATTTACACCACTTTTGCTGGAAATCCTCCAGCAAACGCTGCTGCACAGCACTCCTGCAAGCTCGCCTCCCGAGCTCTCCTCCCCTCCAGCCTCCCTAGCTCATACTGCTCCCATTCATCTTCATTTACCCATTTTTCATCCCCCTCCTTCCTCGTTCCTCCCTCTTGCCTTCTTACAGTCTCTTGCCTGTCTTCTCTATTTCCTTCTCCTCCAGCCTTCCTCCCTTCTTACCTTAGGACACCCAATAAATCTGCAATTAGAGGTTAGCAATACCCAGAGGAAAGATGTCAGTCTGCCCCAAAATAAGTCAGGAAAGAGAAAGAATGCTCAGACAAGGAGGATGCACGTGGGAACCTGAGTGCTCTCTGTGTATGCGCACTGCAGAGGTCAGAGGGCAACCTCAAAAACCATCCTCAGCCGCTTCATACCTCACTTTTTGAGGCAGGGTTTCTCACCGGGACCTACAGCTTACTGAGTAGGCTAGGCTGTTTGGTTTAGTGAATCCTAGGTATCCTCCCGTCTCTACCTCCAAGCAGCACTGAGTTATAAGTAGAGACCAGTAGACCTGGGTTTTTTAAAATATAGGTTCTGGGATTCAAAATCAGGGCCTCATGCTTGCAATAGCAAACACATTAGCAGCTAAGAGGTATCCTTCTAACATTATTAAACTTAAAATTATTGTGTGGATTGTGTGGTGTGTGTGTGTTTGTGTGTATGTGTGTACAGGTGTGTATGTGCTGTGGCTAGTATGTACAGACTAGAGACAAGTTAGAAATGAGTTTTTTCCTTCCACTATGAATTCAGAAGATTGAATTAAGGTTATCAAGTGTAGGGGACCATTGTCCTAAAAAAAAAAAAAAAAAAAAGATAGCACGGGTCATTGCCCTAAGGATGTTTGTGGAGAACCCGCCCCACATCCCAACTATCTTGAGAACTATTTGTTTACGGAACCCGTCCCATATTCCAACTATCTTGAAAAATGTTAATAGAATTACATGTTTCGGCTTATACCAGGGGTGCTGACTGATGACCTTCGCTACCCCGGCAAAGTTCCTTCCTACCCCTACCCCCCCCCATTCAAGGGCTATATAAGCTGTAACCTTCACCCTAATATAAAGGAGACCTTGACAATAGAATCTTGCTTGGTCTCTTTTCTCTCTCCAGCCCATGATTTCTTTCAGGTAGTGCCTCTTCAGGAACCCTAAATAGCTGACCCACTGGCGGGGTATAATCAAGCAAGTGCTTTTATGACTGAGCCATCTCCCTGGGTTAAGTATTAAATTCTTAACAACAACAAAAATCTTTGATGAAAAGGTGGGGGTTAGGGGATGGGGCTGTGTCCTTCTACCTCCTCAAAACCACTTTTAGCTTAGTACTTCCTTCCTGGTTTTCTCTTTGTAGGGTTATCTTAGTATTTAGTTAAGAAGAAGGAAAGTCTGTGCTTCAGCTGTATGGAGCGAGAATGAAACATTTGAGAACATATGTAATGGTCTGTCCTGTACCATTAAGAAACAAGCCACGGCCACCCCCTCACACACACCCCTCCCACCCAGCTGAGGCAGGAACATCTTCCTTCCTGCTTGGCCCAAGTCCCTTCTTTTGTGGCTCCCTCTCAAAGAGGCAGCTTCTATCTCCACTTTGCCCCTTCCCCTCTTCCCCCCCCCCTCTCTCTCTCTCTGCCTCTCTCTGTGCTCTTCTCCCCTTCATAACCCACTAAATAAATATCCAGCCTCACTCTGCATGGCGTGCCTATCCATGTCTCTATCTCTCACCTACCACATGCATGGCTCCCTGCCCGGGGCCAGCCACCTTCGGAGACCTGTAGTGTGGTCTCGTGGAGAGCCCATCGGTCTGTCTATCCTCACGGGACTGGCTGTCGCACGGAAATCTCTCACCCACCACACGACTCCCTACCTGGGACCCTGCTGCCTTTGTGCCCTGCTGTGGTTTCGTCACCTGTTGCTCACTGCCTGCCACTGCTTGGGGAACCTGCAGCATTTTACTTAAACCATAACATACATGAGCAAACCACCACTGTGAGAAGTGAAGGCTCAGATCTAGGTGCTGTCACTGAACTTCCACACCCAGGCTTTTAAAGAACGACACATCGTTCTGTCAGAAAAAAACAAAACACAATAGATATATTTTTTTTCTTTTTCAAGATGGCATTAAAAAGGGATGCCTTGTTGATTCCCTACCCTTCTTCAATTTCAAGACTCATTTGATATACTTGTCCCAGCAAAGATAGGGGAGATTATAAACAAAATACATACATACATACATACATACATACATACATACTAAATGAAGAACTGGACAAAGCATAAATGATAACACTCTGTATCTTCCTGTCTTTTCTGAGTGAGAATGTTGATTTCAATTTGGTACTTTCCAATTTCACCATACGGATGGATTAAAGAAAATAGGCATGTATAAACTGAATGACTAAAAGGAGCTGCATCCTAATTTAATGTTGCTGGTCACAATCATTTGCTAATGAATTGAATAAAAGCTGGATTACTGATTTATATTCCTCATTCTCCCTTTCTCTTTCTCTCCCTCCTTCCTTCCTTCCCTCTCTCCCTCCCTCCTTCTTTTCTTCCTTCCTACAAGACAGGGTCTCATATAGCTCAGGCTGGCATGGAGCTTCCTATATTGCCATAGATGATCTTATACAAATGATCCTCTTGCCTCTACCTCCCTAGAGCTGAGATTTCAGGAATGTACCAATACACTTGACTTATGTTAATGGGTGTGGATCCTACAGCTTTGAACATACCAGGGAAACTCCTGATCAATAGAACCACATCCACAGCCCCTGCTGGCAATCCTTGAGGAGTTCAGAAGGCACTGTTGGTGCATAGACAAAGCTGAAGAAGATTGCATTGATAAAAGAGGAAGCAACATGAACGAGTGCCAAGCTTAGTACTGACAAATTCACTATCCTGAATGAATTAACTTGTTCAAATGTGAGACATGTCATTTCATGTTGGACTCTATCAATTGAACACCATTTCCACTATAAAACACACCCTGCCCAACAGGCAAGGCAGAGCTTGAAGAAAGGCATATCCTAAGGCATTTATAGCTGATGCATTGGGTGATTAGTTAAGTCTCAAGGTGTCTATATATCCAGAAATGAGCTCAAGCTGAACAGGAGAAGTTCAGCAAGTTAGATAAAACCCAGTATTCTTCAGGAACTTTTAACACTGGGTCCCATCAACCAGAAGGAGGAAATTTCCCATGCCTCTGGCAGAAGGGACATATGGCTACCTATGGTTGTATACCAAAGCCCAGGCCCACATAGGATGACACTGTGCACAGCAGGCTGGGCCTTCCCACAGCAGTTGTTAGTGAAAAATATGCCCTATGGACATACCCACAGGCAAACTGTGTGGAGAAAATTCCTTAACTAACGTTTCCTCTTCCCTGGTGACTTTAGATTGTCTCAAGGTAACAAAAGACAAGCAGCACAGAAGTGAAGGAGAGGGAAAGAGGGAAGAGGTGAGAGGAGGCAAGGAATGAAGAGGAGGTAGAGGACAGAAAAGAGAAGGGAGGTTCTTCTGGTTCCTAAAATAGAATTTCTCTCTAGTGATGGGTAGGAGACTGACCCAACAGGTTGTGCTGGATTCCATAAAAATATTAGAGAGATTTTATTTATTTATTTTTAAAAATTTGTTCTTATTTATCTACAAGTGAATGCCTACATGTATGTATGTGCACCACATGTGTGCCTGTTGTCCATGAAGAAGGCATTCTCATACTCTTCAGCAGGAGTTCTGGAAGGTTTGGAGTTGCCTGATGTGGGAATTGTACCTATGTTCTCTGCAAGATCTGTAAGTGCTCATAACTGCTGAGCCATTTTTCTAGCTTTAGATTTTAGATTTTAATCAGCTTCACTTCCTTTAGATACTTAAATAATTTCTATGAAACTTAAACACTTAAAACTTAGAGCAAGTTTCTTCAAAGTCTTGCAGGTACCCATGTATACTGTTAAAATCTGTTGAGAACCACCTCTTATGACCTTCTGTGCTTTTTACTGTCAAGGATCATACTGCAAACATCAGAGATGTAAAGGGGTCCTCAAGGTCAATTATAATTTGTAAGATGTTAATTAAAGCTAAATGGGATTAAAATGAAACTCAGGTTGGTGTGCGGAAAGATGTCTGAAATCCTTGTAACAGGGAAACGGTGTGAGAACGGTCCCTTCCAATCATATGCAATGACTATTTAACCTCTGACAAAGCAATCTAGTTCCCAAGAATTGGTTCTAAAATGAGCATCAGACAGACTAGAAAGAAGTGAGGGTGGTCTGCTATTTAAGGGGAAAACTGCCAACAATCCAAACATCCATCACCACACAAACATGCATGATTTATTAACCACTTAGCCCATGACATCAGGATTATTACACGTACTCTTAGTTTTGTGTTGTTTTGTAGTGAGCGCCTAATAAATTCCGAAATGACAAAAGTAAATGTGGTAGCTTGGATGTAATCAGACTCTATAAGCTAATGGGAGTGGCACTATAAAAAGGTGTGGCTTTGTTGGAGTAACTGTGGCATTGATGGAGGAAGCATGTCACTGTGCAGGTGGGCATTGAGGTCCCATATATGTTCAAGCCACACTCAGTGTCTCAGTTCATTTCTTGTTGCCTGCACTTGGGAGGTGGAGTCAGGCGGATCTCTGTGAGTTCCAGGCAAGTCGGGTCTACAGAGACAGTTTCAGCACAGTCAGGGATGAACAGAGAAACCCTGTCTCAAAAAACAACAAAACAAAACAAAAAGGAGTTTCCATGGTCATGGTGTCTCTTCACAGCAACAAAAACCCTCAATAAGACAGTAAAATATGGATAAAGGAATTGACAGAGGAGTGATAACCATCACAAGAGAGAATCAGCCGGGCGGTGGTGGCGCACGCCTTTAATCCCAGCACTCGGGAGGCAGAGGCAGGCGGATCTCTGAGTTCGAGGCCAGCCTGGTCTACAAGAGCTAGTTCCAGGACAGGCTCTAGAAACTACAGGGAAACCCTGTCTCGAAAAACCAAAAAAAAAAAAAAAAAAAAGAGAGAGAGAATCAGAGACCTCTTACAATGGTCCGTGCTTGTAATCACAGTCCTGAGGAGACAGGGCAGGATACACTTGTAGATCTGACCTACTAAAAATGACCATTCTTCCTTAGAAAATGAAGATGGAGATTTGGTAGCACATGCTTCAAATGTATTTTGTTTTTGACTGTAAGCATAAATTGTGTCTGTGTGCAGGTGTGCCAGTGCTGGTGATGGCAGATGTCAGGTCTGGAGTTAGTGCTTTGTGAGCTGTCTGATGTGGGTGCTGGGAACTGAACTGGAGATCCTTGTTTTCCCATTCACAGCGCTATCCACTCTTAACCGTGAGTCATTTCCCAGCTCCATCTCTTCAGAATGGACACTTCCATCTTCCCTTGTCAATGTTGCTATTCCCTTTTTAGGTCCACCGACATTCCTGCGTCTGACCCCTTTCCTGTTTTGAAGGCTGGAGTAACTAGGGATGCTGAGGGTCTAATCTAACCAAGTCTCCAAATTCCTACCATGTGAAATGATCTGTATCACATGCCAGGAGCAACTGTAAAGAGGAGTGGAAAGCGTAAGGTTGACGAAGAAAAGCAAGGGCCAAAGCAATAGCTCAGTATGTAAAGGTGCTTGCTGCCAACCCTGCCAACCTGACTTGGTCCATGGTGCCCATGTTGGGGAAGGAGAGAACGGACCCCTAAGAGTTGTCCTTTGACCTCCACAAATGTGAACACTGTCCATTCCTCATACAAAATAAATAAACACATGAGATTAAAATTCATAAAATCTGAGATAAAATGAGTAAAAACAATTCAAAATGTTAAAAAATATAGTCACACAGAACAACACTGGGAATGTGGGCAAATATGTAATATATATACACGTATCACATGAAAATTACATATAGGATGTTGCTGATGGCAAGACACTTTTACACATTTTAACATTCCTGAAACCGGAATGCAGCTTAAAATGGGATCAACAGCATGTAAGTTTTATTATTTTGTGTATGTTCATGATATGTGTATGAAATACAGGCACGCATGGGCTACAATGCACGCATGAAGGCTAGATGACAAGTCCCGAGAGCCAGTTCTCTCCTTCCAACCTAGAACCTGGGGAGGAAACTCGGGTCGTCTGGCTTATGCAGTGTCTGCTTTTATCCACTGAGACTTCTTGTCGGCCCGAATGCACATTTGTTGCTGCATTTTCTTGGTGGCAGATAACATAAAATTACATGTTTCAAGTGACAGCATCTTCAATGAAATGAAACAGAGTTTGACAGTTCATTCTTCTGATGCTGAGGGGAGGGCGGGTAAATAACTTAGTGAGTCTGAACCATCCTTCCATTCATGGAAGAAAACATAAACAAAAGAAAAACCATTACTATCCTCTCTGGGTAGAACAATTTCTGCCATCCAACCCTTATCTAAGACAGTTTCCACAACAATAGCAAGATATCATCTAGGTATTTCCAGCCACAGCACCAGCTAACGTTCTGAGTGGTACTGGCATTCCATTTTTTTGGGACTCCAAATCCATCTTCTACTCTTAATATAGTAGATAAGTGACATGTACCCTCTTTGATAGCATAAAAATTTTTATTGCACCCATATGTTGGGATGATTTCAATAAGTTGGTCTGAATTTTTAATGGCAAAACTGTTTAAAGTGATAAAGTCATAGCTTCTCTAAAATGAAATATGAATTGATATAGATGGCTAACACACCTCATGATAGGAAATTTGGGTGTGCGAGTGTCTGAGTGTGTGGTACATGGACACTGGTGTGCATGCAGGTGTAATTAACGTGCTTGGGCGCACACACACACAGGTCACCGGAGGATGCTGGGTGTCCTGCTCTATCTATCATTCTCCACTGCATTGAGATGAGGTCTCTTGCTGAACTTAGAGCTAGACTGACAGCCACCAAGTCCCAGCAATCTCAGTCTCTGACTCCCATAGCAATGAGGTTACAGGCTATGCCTGGCTTTTTACTTCAGTGCTAGGATCTGAACCAAGGGACTCACACGTTCCTACCATGTGCTCCTCTTATTCATGGAGTCATCTCTCCAGCCTCAGGATAGGGATATTTTTGAGGGAAGGAAAAACTCACTCATTCACCCACTCCTCTTTTACCAAAATACATCTTATAAATGGTTCCTTCTGCATTACTTTGTTCACCATAAGGAGGCCTGCATGTCTGCCATGTTTCTCAAAAGATGCTCTGATTTTAGAATTTGTGACCATGCAGCAGTACTCCAGATCTTAGCACAACAAGGGCCGTGCCAGAGTTATTACGCTGTCCTAAAACCCAGCACGTAGGCTCCAATCACCTGCCAAACCAGGAACAAAGGCCTAATCCATTAAAGAGCTAGTCCAGAGTTCCAGAAAAGTCTCTAAATGTACTCACCTTACTTTCTGGCTTCTGTAGTGCTGCTTCCTGCTAACTGAAGTGGGTCAACCGGAAAGACAGGGACTGTAAGGCTTGGGGCTGCATGATTTGGGCAAGTTCCCCATGCAATCACTAGCCAGTAATAAAGACACCCTTTTTGGCTTTAAAAGTGCCCCTGTGGTGGTCTACGGTGGGTTTACCTTGAAACAACCATCGTCCCTGAGGACATATGTTAGACTCCCAACTCTCAAGGCAATGGCATCAGGAGGAAGAGCCTTTGAGGAAGATAATTACATCATAAGGGTGGAGTCACTGTGAATAGTCTTAGTGTAATGTGACAGTCTGAATGGGTATGGCCCCAACAGACTCATGTGTTTGAATTCTTGACCATCAGGAGTAGCGCCATTAGGAGGTGTGGCCTTATTGGGGTAGGTGTGGCTTTGTTGGAAGAAATATGTCACTATAGAGACAAGCTTTGAGGTCTCATTTGCTTAAGCTATGCCTAGTGTGTGACACAATCTACTTGTCCTGACTTTGGATCAAGATGTAGAACTCTGGGCTGGAGAGATGGCACATTGGTTAAGAGCATTGCCTGCTCTTCGAAAGGTCCTGAGTTCAATTCCCGGCAACCATATAGTGGCTCACAACCATCTGTAGTGAGGTCTGGTGCCCTCTTCTGGCCTGCAGGCATACACACGGACAGAATATTGTATACAGAATAAATAAATAAATATTTTTTAAAAAAGATGTAGAATCCCAGCTACTTCTCCAGGACCATGTCTGCCTGCAGGACACCATCCTTCCTGCCAAGATGATAATGGACTAAACCTCTGAAACTGTAAGCCAATCCCAATTAAGTGCTTTCCTTTATAAGAGTTGCCATGGTCATGATGTATCTTCACAGCAATAGAAACCCTAATTAAGATATACACTTATGAAATCGGCCCTGGTGAGTTCACAGCTATCAACCTGAAAGGATAAAGCCAGTAGATATTACCTCAGAAAGTATACTAACCCTGCCTCTAGAGCCAAGAGTTTATATATTGTAGAGTTTATTGTGCTTTGTGGTAGAACTCTAATGACTAAGGCAAAGTTTATATGGGGAAGAGGGAGTTTCCTTTAGTAAGCAACTGAAGGAGGGATGAGCTGGTAGAGGCTGGAGAGTTTTGACATACACATTAGAAATTCCCACCTGAAAAGTTATTCTGATTCTATGATCTTTCTCATATGCTGGCACCCATACTGTGAAAGAAGGCAGGTACCATTACTAGTGACATGTTTGGGGGAAGTTATGGATGTCTTCAGTAATTTCCCTTCTACCAGCCCTGTCAAAGACACATGCACACATTCATAGGAACGCGCAGAGGTATGATGAGAACTGAAAAATATAGTGTTATAACCCGATACATTAGCACCCAAAGGCTGAAGAGAAGAAAATTCCTAATGGATCTAGCATATTTATATTAGACTTGGATTCATGTTAAACTCTCTCTCTCTCTCTCTCTCTCTCTCTCTCTCTCTCTCTCTATCTATCTATCTATCTATCTATCTATACCTCTTGACTATTTAACACGGTGAGTGACAAAAAGGAAAGATTAATGTATTATTCTCATAAGATAAGTAAAACCTGAACCCAAAACATCTCATAGTCAAAATGTGTCATTCTTCACATCGATTTGTTGATGGGAAGGGTAAGGAGAGGGAGTTAGTTTTTTTTTAATTTCTTGCTGTATGCTTCTTTGAGATAGGGTCTCAATATGGAGTCCAGTCTATTTTGAAACTATGCAGCTCAGTTGCCCTGGTTTTGTTTTGTTTTTGTTTTGTTTTGTTTTTTGCCTTGACCTGTATTGTGAATTCAAAATACAATAATCTTACACGGCTAAGAATGATTTTCTAAGCTGTACTTTAAGAGAGAAATCCAATATGGTGGTGCACACCTTTAATCCCAGCTCTCAGGTGGCAGAGGCAGGTGGATCTCTGAGTTCGGGACCAACCTGGTCTATGAAGTGTGTTCCTGGACAAGATGGCTACACACACAGAAACTCTGCCAAAAGAGCCGAGGTGGGGGAAGTGGGTGGAGAAAGCTAGAAGCAGTGCTTACAAAATAATCCCAACACTAAGAAAAAAAATATTAGATAAAACCCTAGGACTTGTGAACCAACTAGCCAGGCCTACTCAGTGAGTGCCAGGGCAATAAGAAACCATTTCTCAAAAACAAAGTAGATAGCACCTACATGAAGAATGGCAGTTTGGGGCTGTCCTCTAGCCCCTATGTGTGTGCGTACAAACATGCACACAAGCCTACCACATCTACCCACACCCACAAACATATACTAAGTGAGCCCAACCCTGCAATCTTTGAAACCAGTCCACTTCCCACGACTAAGATGGCTGATATCGTTCTGGGCAACAACACTTATTAACAGCCTGATTAACTTGCTGCGACAAACTTCAGAGGAGACTGTGGTTGAACAGAATATCAATCCGATTTTTAATTCCATAACTCCTTTCTTTCTTGCATGGCACACAATTCTCTCGGTCCCACTGAAGCAGCCTCGCTCAGGGCCTGTATCAATACTGTCAGAGCTGAATTCATTTCTGTGGGGAGTCCAGCACGTCTGAACTTTCCAAAACCATTTGGTCCCCATTACCAGTAAGCACTGCTCTAGCATACGATGTAACTTCAGTTAACGGGCTTCATAATCACAGCTGAGTTGAACAAAAGGGTCCAAGGGAGAACAGCATCAGTCATTTTTATTCCCATCAAATACGCTGTAAGGGGCAGAAACTTTGCGATTTCAGATCAAGTGCTCTCAGTCTGATCCTCGGGGCTTATCAGGGATGCAGACAAAGAGTAGGAAGAGGCTTACTAAAAAGAGTGCAGAGCCCTAGGACTCAGATTAGACATATTATTGTAAATATAATTTGAGAAGACAGAAAGGTAAGTAAATTCCATCGAAATGCTTTTGAGCTTTAACAGACTTCCTTGCACTGAAGAAGGGAGGACGTTAGAGGCATTCTACCAAGGATGAGCCTAATTCCAGGCGTACCTTCCTAATCCCAGTACTTGGTAGGCAGTGGGAAAAGAATCCAGAGTTCAAGGTCCTATTTGGCTACAGCAAGAGCTGGAGGTCAGCCTGGGCTTGCAGACAAGATAGCTTAACCTGTAAAGGTACTTCTTACCAAGCATCATCACCTAAGTTCCTTCCCTGAGATTCACCCTGTGTGGTGATGCTTAGTTGTATAACAAATAAAGCTTGCCTGAAGATCACAGAGGCCAGGTGGTGGTCATGCACACCTTTAATCCCATTACGCTCTGTGAGTTCAAGGCTACACTAGACTGATAAATGGAAGAGGAGGAGGAATCTAGGCACTTGGGAGAAGCCAGGACACATAGAAAGGAAAAAGGAAGGGCAAGATGAAAGAGAGGTAATGTTATGTGATAAAACATAAATTAGTATAAGTGGGTTAATTTAAGTTATGAGTTAATTAGGAACAAGTTTAAGTTACAGGCCAAGCTTTCATAATTAATAAATCTGTCTCATTACTTGAGGGTTGGTGGTCCAAAGATACTCTGACAAGAAAGTCTGCTGCTATGAAAAGCATGTTGCACAGCCTAAACAAAATAAATACACACACATGCATTTATAAATAAATGTATTTTTAAAAATAAGATGTCTGGAGAAGTGGCTCTGTGTATAAGACTGTGTACGGTTCTTCCAGAAGACCCAGGTCAGGTCCCAGCAACTGTAATGGATAGCTCATAAACGCCTGTAACTCTATTGCCCGGGGATCAGATGTTCTGGACCCTGTGATCACCTATATACACATACATGTATATATACACAAACAAGCATGTACAGACATTCATAATTTAAATTAAAAACAAATAAGTATCTTAAAAATAAATCGATAAATTGGAGGAACACTAAAAATAAACTGAGATAATAGTGACTGTTATGTTAATAAAAAGATGAGATGATTTTACATTTTGCATTATACTTAATATTCTCTAGGCATTTTATTGAATATGTCATATTTATATTCTTAGAAGTACTTCATGAAAATGCCTCTTTGGCTATGAGCTATTTCTATCTGCAATGAGTTTCATATGGAAAGTACTCAAATGTCAGGAGGGAAGATGAAATGAGAAAGGGAAAAGATATAAGATTCAAAAACATCAGTCTAAAGTGGATATTGGGGAATACTCAAAAGGAAGCTGTATACTGGAAAGGACTGAGACACTCTCTGAAGGCTGGAAGTGTTTCCATGTAAAAAGAATGCATGTATAGTGTGTGTGTGCACATCTCTGGTATGTGTACATGCACATATATATGTATATATATGGATATGTGTTGCTCTGTTTATGTGCAGGTACATGTGAGTATATGCACACATATGTAGATGGGTGATATATGCGTATGTGTATATTTCTGTAAGCATTTATGTTATATATGTGCCTGTGTAGATGGGTAGTGTATGTGTGAATGTGTGTTTGGGTGTAGTAAAACATACACAGCATGCATTTTATCACACCAGCCACATTTAAGTATACAATCAACACCTTTAAGTGCTTTCACAGTTATTCAACCATCACGAACATGCATCTTTCTTCAGTACTGATCGCTTGTAGCATTATCAGTCAGATAGCTCATGTTCTGTCCCTATTCATCAGGCCTTTCCGAGACAAGCAGGAGTTACACAAAGCAGACCTCAACTCAGAGGGAGAAAAAGAGGCAGAGGGTTTACCTCACCTGCTCCTTTCACTGCCTATATCCCTTGTCTTTAAAAGCATACACTTTGAATATTCCCCAGCATCCACTTTAGATGGAAGAAAAGCTTGCATGGTACCTGAAGTTCAATATTCCCTAAGAATTCAAGAACAGCCACCCTTTGCTGGCAGGGATACAACCACTGTATGGAAGCAGAGATCTGCTGTTAGCCCTTCTCCATAGACATAAAAGACACCCAGTTTGTAAAAATGATTAAGAAATTAAAGAAAGCTAGGGAGACAGCTCAGTAGGTAAAGTGTTTGTATTGCAAGCATGAGAATCTCAATTCAATTCCTAGAACCCATGTAGAGGGGAAAAGGGCAGGGTGTGGTGGCATGTGCTGGTAATTCCAGCACTGGGGAGGAGGAAGAACTCACTGACTGTAACCCTAGACTTCTGTAGGAATCGTAACCGGAGCGATGCTGTCTCAAAAAACAAGGTAGACGATTATTGGAGTTTTTCCTCTGGCCTCCATGTATGTACATGTGCATGTACACAGGCTCACACAAGTGCACACATCTGCACACACAAGCATACATGTGTACTGGTGAGTACACACACACCACACAGTCACAGAGAAACCAGTCCTGCAACATCAGCTTCAGTGATTTCTTCTACCCTGTGAGAAAACAGTTATAGATTTGTGGGGCAGAGGAGAGATGCACTCTCCAAACGTGCTACTGAAAGAAGTGACGGGACGAGAGAGGCTCTGTAGGACACAGCCTGCCAGCAGTGACACCTTTCATCTACGTGTGTACTGAACAAGCTCCTGCTTTCATCCACATTATTTTGGTTAATGTGTGAATGGATATGAGAATATGGTAAAAACTCTAAGGCGACTATGCCTTCAAATAAATAAAAAGGAGACCTCTGGCTCTTTACTGACTAAAATATCTCTGTATTATTATTATTAATATTACTATTATTATTATTATTATTATTATTATTATTATTATTATTACTGCAACATACTTCCCCTGACTTGGGTTTTGAAGTAATGATATAAAATTCATTTTATTTCTTTTTCAAGCCTGGCTCTTCCACACACAACATCAGACTTGTCATATCTGAGGAATTATTAAAATAAGATGGAGCCTGCTATTTCTGGGCAGAAAAGCCTCTTTGAGCCAGCGTCCTCAGGAGAGTCTCAGCCTCCATCTCATTAGTCGGTGCTGAGACACGTCCTAGTCTCCGAGTTCAAGGTGATGAAAGATTAGGGCGTTGGGCCTCATCTCATTCTGTATGCAGTGTGAGTCCTTCCTTGGCCGTGAACACGAAATTACATTGAACCTGGGGAGTCTAACTCCATTAATTTTAAATGGAAGATTAATTTAACAATATGCGGCAGGTATTTGTTACAGACCTATCATGTAAAAGTGACAGTTGGCAATAAATTGTACCGACTCACACTGGCCAGTGGCCCTGGCTCGAATAAATCAGGAGGTATTTCCACGTAATTGCTGTTTTTTAAGACGGGGAAATGGGTGATGTGTTTCTCTGATGAAAGAGCAGGCAAGCCCATTCAAAGAAATAGTGGCTGATATGAAAACCACACTGCAGTTATGGAGGGAAATGCTTTTCATGAGCGTTTCTACAATAACCAAGGACGAATAACAAATGTTGGAATGATACAAAGCAATATTTTTTGTTAAAAAAAAACTATAGTAATTCTGTTGGGTGAAATTGTCATGGTATTTTTTTTCATCAATTTCCTCCAGGTAATTACAGTAATAATACCTCAGAAACGACCAATCACAAGTGTTAAAGAGGATGAAAAGGGAAGAGGAGGAAGAGGAGTACCATCGTGCATGAGGACTACCTTTTCTACAAGTAACTGTCATGATAAATATACATAAAGAACTTGTAAGACACGGGGGCAGGGAGGACAAAAAGGGAAGACTGCAATTGAAGTAAACCATTTTTAGAAGACAAAAGCATAAGGTTTTCCTTTTCCCTGCAACGCTGTAACAATTTCGTGAAGCTCTCAAAGCAAATACTCATCTTCAAGTAAATGAGAGGAAAAAGGAAAGACCCACAATACCTCAGTGCTTAACTGCTTGGAGGTAAGCCAGGCAAGACAGAAAAGAAGGCATGGAAGGAAGGGGGGGCGCCTTGGGGGACTTATGGCACTTATCCGGAGAGGCCACGTGTGGGAATGGTATCCAGCATGAGGGCCCCCCCCCCCCGCCCTCTCCCTGCCCAGGGAGAGTGTCATTCTCATCTCTCATCTGCAAGCTGCTGGCTGGCCAGCACTCAGAGAAAGGATGCTCAAGGACTTCTGTCTGCAGTGGAACCCGACATAATTCTTTAAAAAGATGAGCAGGGGAAAGGCTGCACGCCTTCCCTCACGCACCCTCTCGATGTACTCAGAGGCTCACTGGGAAGTCAGCTCAAAGACCTGCCTCTCAGAAGCACGGCTCATCTGGATGTCTGCTAGTTAGTCACTGGAGGAGCAGAAGGGGTTAGGAGGCTCTTCAAATGTTACTTGACACGTCCCCTGACTCAATTCTCCAACTCCTTTCCAAGACATCCTTCCTCAGAGCCATCAAACTGAAGGGCCAATCACACCAGAGCACTTCCTGGCTGTAGCTCCTTCAGAGGTCCCTGGCCGCCCATGCAGAATTATGTCTAGCTCCCTAGTGTCTCTGGTGAGGGTCTTCTCATCAGGCCCCTGCCAATCTCAGTCTGTCCTCCTGAAACATGGACTTTTGAGGTGCAACCTCGTGGTCCTAGGGACCGGGGAATGAGACCATCCTAACTTTCCACCTTCAGTCATCGAGCTATTGAGAAAGTTCTTCTCAATCCTCCTTACCTGATACCGGATAAAATCTGGCCCATTCGTTCTCCTTTGAAGGAGTCAAGACCTGCTTTAAGTGTTTCCTGAAAGAAATCTACCATGCTCGCTTTCCCCGATGATCAGATCAATAAACGTACCAAACAGACAATGGTTAAATTCGTAATAACTGGACTAGCCTAGAGAAAGTGTGTCACAAGACCCGACAGCATGATTAGGAGAGAAGTGGTAAAGAAGAACAAGCTAATGTACTTCCTTAGCTTTTTTGTTTTTGGTTTTGTTTTGTTTTGTTTTGTTTTGAGACAGGGTTTTTCCATATAGCCCTGGCTGTCCTTAAACTCACAGAGATCCACCTGCCTCTGTCTTCTCAGTACTAGGATTAAAGGCAGGTGCCACCACTGCCCGGCTTATTGTCTTCTATTAATATACTGAATTATCAACAGTTTGAAGTTTATGTATTATTATATAGGCTAAAAAGTAAACTGTAGTAACTATTTGAGGACAAATGATAATAACAGTGGGCTCAGGTAGGGGTGATGACTCACACGGTAAGGTGCTTGCTGTACAATGAATTCAGTTCCCCAGAACCCACATTTTCAAAAGTTTGGCATATCATTGTATGCCCATGAATGCAAGCTTTGGGGAGGTGGAGACAGGAACATTTTGGGGATGGAATGGCTAGTCACTTCAAACAGCAAGCTTCAGATTTAGTGGGATATCCCATCTACCCACCTCTGGGTAGATTTATGTCTGACCTCTACATGTACGTACACACATACACACACACACACGCACACACACACACCCGGAGGGGGGTATATCCATCTTTTAAAAGGTTTTGCCAAGTTTTCTTTTAGAAAAAAATGTTTAGCTAGATATATATAAGAAAAACTTCAGTAGCTCTATAAAACAGTGATGGTCTAGAAGATTAGCTGGGTGGCATATGGTTAAAAAGTCCTGAATTTATTCACCAACACCAAAGAGAAGCAAAAAGAATGAAAAGGAAGGCCTGATGGTGGAAGCTCAGCTACTCAGTAGGCTGAGAAAGGAAAACTGAAAGTTCAAAGTTTACCTGGCCTCCGGAGTGAGTTCAAGACCAGCCTAGGCAATGCCGTGAGAAAGTGTATCAATATAAAAAGTCAAAAACCCCCCAAAAGGCAAGGACTTGGCTCAGCTGTACAGTCCTTGTTTGCAACAGGCTAGTGAGGATCTGAGCTGAGAGCTCACTAGCGTAAGTGTCTGACTATAATTCTCTAGTGTGAGTCTGAGGCTCGTCACACAATGTTTAGCCTTTAAGAGGTCCCAGGTTCAATTCCCTCACTAATAACTAAATAAAAAGTAAAGAGCCAGATGGTGGTAGTTCATGTCTTTAATCCCAGCACTTGGGAGGCAGAGGCAGACAGTTTTCTGTGAGTTCAATCCCAGCCTGTTCTACAAAGAGAGCTTCAGGACAACCGGGTCTGCTACATAGAGAAATCCTGTCTCGAAAAACACAAAACAAACAAACAAAAAAGCAAAGAGCCATGAGTTAGAACTAAAGAAGGGACTGTTGGGAATAAATAACATGTTAGCATAAACTGTGCATGACCGCCAGGCCTTCAGTTCTCAGGCAATTTATTGCAAAGGCATTTGGTTTATTATCAAGAATCTCTCAAATGTCATAAAGGTATTGGGGGTGCTACTGACTAGATTGAATCATATAGGAAAGAAAGGGGAAAAAGAACCTGCTGATGTTCTTTATAGTCGCCTGTGAGGAGGAGCTAGAGGCTGGGGGATGGAGAGCTGGTGCAGAGGCAGAGAGTCTTCATCATCCTGGAGACGGGGGATGCTGGCAATGGATGCCTCTAACCAGTTCTCTTCTGTGCTTTAATGTTAAATTTCTTATGGGAGTGCATCACCTAATTAGAGGAATTGATAACTGCACTGTTCCATAATGAGGCCAATACATTTCAAAGTCATTAAAGATAACCAAGGCAATAAGTCTGGGTTTAAGCGGCGTTTCCTCAGATTTCACAGTCTGTGTGTTGCAAGTGTGTGGGGGGGAGAAGCAATCCCTGCCTAGTCAACTGTAAATGCCGGGTTATTGGAATCTTTAAAACAGGCAGCAAGGAGAAAATTACATGGCCAAATTTCCTTTTTCCAGTTAATGAAGAATTAAGACTCCCATTTACCATATTAGAAGGTTCATCAGGGGTCCAGGTTCTCCATAGCTGGTGTCTGACAGCAGTGATGGTTTATCTGAGTCCCAGCGCTGGAGTACATGACAGAGGATCATTCATAACTGTCGCATCTACTTACTGCTTGCATTGTCACATGGCGAAGGGAATTCAGGCCGTGGAGCTGTCTGCCTCTGTGTCCCCTCTCAGCCCTGCTCCAGGAGAAAGGCCCTCCAAGGCCCATTCACATCCTATTATCCTGTCAGCACCTTGTGAGGGGACAACACAGTCAGCAGGCTTCCTGCAGTCTCAGCATCTGGGGAAGAGACATG
This sequence comes from Arvicola amphibius, assembly GCF_903992535.2. Lineage (NCBI taxonomy): Eukaryota > Metazoa > Chordata > Mammalia > Rodentia > Cricetidae > Arvicola > Arvicola amphibius. Next base: position 90,194,392 of record NC_052056.1, read on the forward strand.
GTTTCCCTGGGATGAACACTCCTGCAATGGCCTGTGGTGTCAGCACAGAGAGAAAGTGCTTTTGAGGAATGGCCCGAAAGAGAAAGGGTGTGTATGCACAGGTGAGGATGGGTAGGTCTGAGGTCAACATCGAGTGTCCTCCTCAATCGCTCTCCACTTTCTTTTTTGAGACAGTCTCTCAATGAACCTGCAGCTTGCCAACGAGGCCAGTTGGATTGACCATAAGCTCATTAAGCTCCAGGGTCTTCTGTCGCTGTCTTTTAAAGAGTGCTGAGATTATAGGCACTGTTTTTTTTTTTTTTAAAGTAGGCTCAAGGGATCAAACTCAGGTTCTCGAGCTTGTATGGCAAGCACTGTATTATAGACTGAGCCATCTCTCTAACGCAAGAAAAATTTTTTTTGATAGCATTACAGCACTCAACACCAGCACCAAAAAGAAACTTTATTTCTTTGGGAATGAAAAATGATTTCTCGGGGGCCAGAGAACTTCAAAATGTAGTTTTGCACAAAAGTTGATATAAAGCTTTCAATAAAAGAAACCATCAGTAGATTCTGAAGTCGGCATATGACAAAAAGAAAGCACAATATAATCTACAGACATCACTGCCTAAATAACTTATCTGCATAAAAGCAGCTGAGTTATTGCAGTATCACCAACAATAAATGCTGGAGTTTCTGTGAAGACACCTCAACTCACTCTCAGACAACAGGTAACGTGGAAATGGAAATGTGGGCTGTGGCTTAGAGCTGACTCCACAGGGCAGGGTATGGGCCACTGTATCCCAGACTCCCATTAAACCAAAGGAAGTTTTACTAAGTTTCCTTAGTAACTACCAAATGCTATTTATAATAAGTTCAAGGCCAGCCTGGCATGCAAAGCAAAGTCCAAGACATATTCTGTTTCACAATATCAAAAATCAAAACAAAACGCCAAGAAGCAGGGATTGCGATCATAGACTACAAAGAGTAAAAAGAGGGAGAGGACAGAGGGAGAGAGGGATGTGAGGAAAGTGGGAGAGGAAAAAAGAGAGAGGGAAGGATGTGTGTGTGTGTGTGTGTGTGTGTGTGTGTGGTGTGTGTGTGTGTGTCCGTGGTGTGTGTGTGTCCGTGGTGTGTGTGTGTGTTTCTGTGGTGTGTGTGTGTGTGTGTGTGTGTGTCTGTGGTGTGTGTGTGTGTGTTTCTGTGGTGTGTGTGTGTGTGTGTCTGTGGTGGTGCCTCATGCGGCTAATTATCGGAACCCATCTACAAAGTGCAGGCAGAGAAGGCATGAAGCCAAGAACAGCCTCTTCCCTTTAGTGACTACTTCCCTGGTCAAATCTCAACTTTTGACTATATAGCTCATTTTTAATAGGCAAAAAGCCAGGCAGAAAATCTACTACTTTATTATATTAGAAGAAGTGAAAATACGGAGTGAATTAAAAAGAAAATTGACCAGAAATTAGCTGCTCTCATGTACACAGTGGGTTTGCAGGGACAGCCTCCCTGGTGTCCCGCCAGAGGCAGGATATCAACATACTATGCATCCCTGCTTCGGGTTCTCCTCACTGCCATACCAGATAATTAGCAATCAAGCCAAATGCTAATTACAAATTCACTCACAACCTTGGAATTTTTAGAAGCGAAGACTGGAAGGCCCCGCTGTTTTTCAGCAGTCTCAGTTACAATTACCACTGATGTGATGAAAGACAAGACCCAAAGCAGCTTGCAGAGGAAAGGGTTTATTCAGCTCACACTTCCACCCTGTAGTCCATCTTGAAGGAAGTCAGGACAGAAACTCAAGCAGGGAAGGAACCTGAAGGCACGACTGACACAGAAGCCATGGATGATGCTGGCTTGCTCCCCTTGGCTTACAGAACCCAGGATGACCAGCCACCAGGGTCAGCACCCTCACTAATTAAGAAACTGACCAACAGGCTTGCCTATAGCCAGAGCTTATGGAGATAGCTTCTCATTTGAGGTTCCCTCCCCTCAAATGACTCTAGCTTGTGTCAAGTTGACACGGAAGCCAGAGAGCACACCAGTTACAGCAACAATCACTGCCAAAAACAAACATAAATGAATAGCATTAGTCCTAAGGAATTAGGTACGTTTCGAGAATAGGACTGAACAGAAGGAAAAATGTCATTGTAGATACAGTCTTGATGAATCCAAAAAGAATATCCTGCCAGAGTAGGCGGCAACTTGACCTTCAATTTATCCCCACTTCTTAGAGGTATAGAAACTAACTTTACAGGAACTGCAGGAGCAGAACATTCCTGCTCTTCCTCTGTGTTCACAACTGCAGCCCTGTCTCTATGATCGCAGGCAGGCTCCTACAGTTCCCAAGCCAGCCATCCTACCTCTTTTTAGTGCTGCTGAGGAAGGAACTGAGGATCTTGAATATGCTGGGCAATCACTCTACCATTAGTTCATGCTTCCAGCACCTCCATGAGGGATTCCAGCAGTCACTGGACGACTGAGGTAGCCCCTCGGCCCGTCACTAGGCAAGTGGGCAACCATGAAGCCACATACCCAGTCCCTGGTGGAGCACGGGAAGACTAGGCAGGCATGCCATCACTGAGCCACAACCTAAATTCCATACTAGGGGATTCTAGATGAGTGCTTTACCACTGTCAATCCCCCCACCTCATTAGAGGATGTTAGCCAAGGGCTTCACCACTGAATCACACCTGTAGTCCCTCACTGCAGTTTTCTAGTCAAAACAAGTAAGGCCAAAGCCCATGTGGGGCAGCAAGCTTGCTGAGGAATTCCAACCTTCACAAGCGGGCTACAAGCTTCAACACAAAGACAAAACCACCTCTATAAAGAATACGCTGTCAAGAAACACTTCTCTCCTGCCTCACATAAAAAAAAAAAAAAAGAGGAAGAGGAGGGTGGAGAAAGCAGTGTAACAACTACAGCATTTTCCTTAGGGAACACTGCCAGTTCATATGTCTTTAGACACAGCAAATAATAAATAAATAAGTTGCATGACGCCGCCCCCCCCCCCCCCCAGTTACTTCCACTAGAACTTACAGGAACAAATTGTCTCAAGCTAGGTGGAATATACATGGGGATTCAGGCTCTTGAGAGAAATTATTAAGGAGAGTCGTATTAGCTTTCTCTGAAGCACACTCGTTTTCAGTATTGCCACTGTATAGACCAATTATGATACCTTTCCATGCTGAGAAATGATTGTTCTGCTTACGCAGCTCCGGGAAGAATGGAAAGCACTACATTTTTAACCTTGGGGAATTTTTGTTATGGCTGCTCCCTTGCCAGTTCCCTCAGATGGAAAACATCTCCCATTAATTTAAATGCAAAATTTGTTTCAGGCTTCTCCAAAGTTACTTGAAGAATGTTACGCACAAAGCAATAAAGTTTTTATGCTCTTAAGACCACTAATGCTTTGAGCTTCATATTCATTTTGCAGAAATGAACATTTTATGGTTCACAGAGGAATAGCTACATGAATAATGTCGGAGATTATAATGCATCTAGCAGAAAGAGATTAAGTTTATGTAAACTATTTAATCAGACGTGAAATTTTCTCATGGGGATAAAAATTCTGACCTATTTCAGTTTACTTTAGAAAATACCAATACTGGGTTTCTACCAGTCTCCACATTTATATCATGTAACTATTCATTAAAAATAGATTTTCTGTTTAAAATTATTTGAGAATTTTATACATGAACATTATATTTACAATGTCCCACCCCCTCTCCCCACTCTACTTTGTCCCATGTCTCCCACTTACAATGTCTCTCAAAGTCATGGCCTCTTCTTCAATTACTGCAATACAGACAAACAGACAAGAGACAGACTGACCTACTAACTCCTGCCCAGTCCATTTGATGTTTCTGGTATGTGTATGTGTTTAGAGCTGAGAACTTGAGATTGGATGCCTTTACATGAAACAGATTAAATGGAAGCTCAAATTCACAAGTAAAGTTTCAAATAGTGAGTCACTATTTAAAGAGATCAGTGCCAGTAAAGCCTATGGGAACAATGCAGTTTAGTGTGTCATGTAAAAATCCTTCTGCTTCTATCAAACAGATCTCCACAGATGACACTTACACAAACACATAGGACCTTTACTGGACCACTGCATGCTTACGCATGTGCGTACACACACACATTCCAAACTAATTTCTTTGAGATTATTTTCTTTTACTGTACATTAGTCTGTTTCAAAATTTCATACATGTGGGTTCACAGAGAAGGTACTAATCTACTGCACTTAACACAATGTTTCTGAAATCCATTCATGTTATTGTTAATCACTGGTCTCATTGCAGGACTTAGCAATAAACACTGACACATACCAAAACATTTCCATAAGAAAACAGATACTGTTAACTTGCCCCTGGTTTCGGATATGACGAAAAAGCTACTATGAACATTAGTGCTTAAGTGTGGGTTATGGTTTTTTACTTCTCGTGAGTGAACCCTGAGGAGTAGAAGTCTCTATTCCTTATTATCCTGGCGTAGGAATCACACAACAACAGTAACAAGCCACTTCATCAAAACTACGACTCAACTCTATAAAGATGATGCCGAGTTCATTGTTTGAATGATGAACTGCTCAGATACCGGTTCATCTTTTTTTGATAAGTTGAACCAGATATGGTCCTCTGTTACCATCATGACCCTCGGACACACCCACACTTGACTGTCATTTGTTCTGACTTCACTCACACTACTGAGCATCTATTTTTCCTCAAAAACATGAGGCCAAGATATAAATGGTTGAAAGCTTGGAAGCTTTGTGAGGTTCGAGTCACAAAAGATCTCTGAGGAGCCCGATGCGACCTGGAGTCACGTCAACACTTTCCTCTGGAGAGAAGGGCCTGAAAGCCCTCTCCTCAGCTCATTCCCAGTCATGTACTCAGAAAGCAGGAGGCATCTGCTGGGTGGCTGGCGCTGGGTCCAACTCATCATTCTTTCAAAGACGCTGGCATAAACACGACGGCCCTGGCATGGACATGGGCTGTCACGCAATCTGGCAAAGCCATCGCTGGGAAAGGGTTGAAGATGGTGAGGACAGAATGTACGATATCAATAGGCTCAGCAGCCTGTTGACATGAAGAACTGGGCCAATGCCATTCGCTGCTTGTCAGTTCAATCACAGAGCTCTCTACTGATGAGGTAGATGTACCAACAACCACATCTAAGAATTGAGGGGCGCAAGTACATGACTCCTTTTCTGTGTGTGTGCATGTATACACTCACTGTTGTCTAATTTGTAGATTTGTACATAAAATAAAAGAGGCTGAAAGCAGAGGTTAGCTACTTTAGGAAGAAAGGTACCTGGTCACAGGTGGAAGGCTCTTTGGTAAGGCATGGGACATACTGTATTCATAAATGCTCTGCTTTCTCCCATCACTAACGGGATATAAATACAGATTTCCTATCCCTTCAAAGGTGCTCTCACAGGCTAACTTCCATCCCTAAAAACATACATATTTTGCCATATCGCCTCTTATAAGATTACAGAATAAAACAAATGTCACAGCGAGTTTCTATAAGGTGAATCAGAATAATAAAGACCATGGAACAATCTTGGGCTTGCATGGAGGTAGCAGAAGTTGAATTCTCCTTCTGGGATGTCTGAGAAAGCCACGAGTCTACCTTGACAGATTAATCCACCTAAATCAGTCATCACTATTGCTACGATTTGGATGATTATACCTTCCAGTGTCATGTTAAGGGAGTGGAACGATGGATCGGTGGTAAAATGTTTATTATGCAAGCATGAGGATCTTAGCTCAGATCCCCAGCACCTACATAAGAACTCTGGACATGCTGGCACACATCTGTAATCCCAGTAACAAAGAAGAGGAGATAGAACAGGAAGAACAGGAAGATCCAAGTTTGGGGGTCGGGTGCTGACTAACAAGCCCAGTCTAGCAAAAACAAAGAATTCCAGGTTGAGTGGAAGACCTCGTCTCAAAAATGGAAGGTGGTGACTGCCAAGCCTCACAGATTCCTGAGACCCATAAAGTAGAAAGAGAGAACTTATTCAAGTGAGTTGTCCTTTGACCTCCACATGCGCACACCATGACGTGTTCCCACTTCCTACACACACACACACACTAACAAATAGAGAACAACAAAGGAAGGCATTGGGGACTGTCCTGTCCACCACACAATGCAATCATGCATGGGCAAATGCACACATACACCAGGATACACACATGTACATGTGTTGGGAGGGGTGAGTGTGTCAGTTTTAATCCTCAGTGTATTACTATTAAGCTGGATCCTGGAGAGAGAATCCAGCGGTGGGGCTCGGCCTTCGTGAATGGACTAAGATGTCATCTCATGAATATTTCTGATTTTGAAAAGAGGAAGTTCAGTTCTGCTTTCTTCCTCACTCCCTCTCTTTATCTCTATCTCTATGTTCTACCATGGCTGATCTTCACCAGAGGCAAGTACCGTCTTCTTGGCCTTCTTATTCTGCATAGCCAAATGCATTTCTTTTGTTTATAAATGATGCAGTTTGTGGTACTCTGCTTTAACCAGGGAGTATACTACTCAAAAGTCTGAAACCATCATCGAAATGGTTAGGGTAAGAGCTGAGAAGAAGGATAAACTATCTGCAAGTGTTAAGGACCTAAATTCAGATCTTCAAAAAATCATATAAAACTGAATATAAACCAGGCAGATACCTTTATCCCAGCAACTGGGAGGCAGAAGCAGGTGGATCTCCGAGTTCAAAGCCAGCCTGGTCTACAGAGTGAGTTCCAGGATAGCTAGGAAACGAGAAATTCCCGTGTTAAAAAAACCTCCCAAACAAACAAATAAACAAAACTGAATAAAGTAACAAGCATCTATAATCAAAATGTCACAGCCAAGACTGGACTTGAGAATTCCTTGAAGCTTACAGGCCAGATAGCCCAGAGTATGAAGTGGCAAGCATGACAATATCACAAACAAGAAGGATGCTGAAGACTGACATCTCACTTCCATATATGTGCCATGATATATACAAACTTGCATTCACACACATAAATGCATGAACACATATATCAAACATACACACAACACAGCTATTAGAGAAAAGAGGCAGGGTCTCAATGTAGTCCAGGATGGCTTCAAGTTCTTTAGGAAGGTGAGGATGACACTGAACTTCTGATCCTCCTGCCTCTAATTTTGTAGTGCTAGGATCTTCCTGCCTTCATTTCCAGAGTGCTGGGATCACACGCATGTACCACTACAGCAGGATCTGCTGGCTGGAATCCAATGCTATGTTTCCAGCCACCACAGAATAACAAAAGATGGATGGCAGTGTGGTCAAGCACAGTAGCCACTCACTGGATAAGCACTCTCAAAACAAAACCTTATGAAAACGGCCGCAAAGGTCATGCTACAACAGGATTTAGTACACTGTCTAGATATTTCAAGAACTTTTTGGAATGTTACAGGGGATGACGGGGGGTGTTAGGGGTTAGAGAGGGGATATGTGGGAGGAAGTTGCACAGGGGCTGGGAAGGCAGGGGGTTGGACAGGATCATGCTCAGAAGAATTTATTCTAAGTCAGAAATGTGTTTCTATTAGTGGCTGAATCGACGCTACTGGCAGAAAACAATACGGATCACAAAAATGGTGTGAAAAGATGCTCCTTCATGTCATTTGCCACCGTACTGCTTAGCATTCCCTCCCCGCGGGTCCCCTGGGAGCACGGCTTCCCTCCGATGCCCTTTCCTGACCTCTACAGTTGTTGCTCTTCAGCACAGCTCCAGTCTCCGCACTGTCAGACCATTTCACAGTGACGCCGATGTCTCAGGCAATGTCAGACCACTGCCAACAAGGAGCGAGTAACCTGTGCTGACAACACATTACGGCCCTGCCATAAGCAATCATCGTCTCGACAGAGCAAGATGGCAGTCGAATTAGAGCTGGGTATGTAACAACATGCATAGAAAATTGGCATAGCAGCTTGCTAAACAGAAACAGGGCAGCAGTCATACGAGACAGGCAAAGGAGCAACTGGGCTGAACGCCTCGGCTCGTGTCAGCCAGGAGTAGAATTGTGAAGAACACCCACAGAGAAAGGAAGGGAGACCCTCTGCGCTTCTTGCATTCTAGTCCACCTCAGGCCCTCCATGGTGCCTGAGCGCTGGGTTCACGGAAGAGGAAGAGAATCAGCATATTCCAAACTGAGAAGCATGGGTAGGTAGCAAGAAGGTCCAGCACTCAGTGAGAGTGGGGAGGAAGGCCTTGCTAGTTATGAAAGGACTGTGCTCAACAAACAGCTAGGAGGCCAGCGAAATGGTACACTTGGTACAGTAATTGTCAGGCAAGCATGAGAACCAGAGATCCATTCTCGGAACCCAAGTGAAGAAGCTAAAGCTTGCTGATGTGCATGTAGAACCAGGAAGGCTGAGACAGGTGAATCCTGGGGTAGCCAGATTGGCCTGAAGTGCAAACTTCAGTTCTCAGTGAGAGACCCCATCTCAAAAAGCAAATGGGAGCTGGTGAGATGGCACAGCGGGCAAGAGAACTTGCTATGTGAGCTTGACAGGCAGAAGATGCTCTTCAGACCTGAGTGGAAGGGGAGAAGTGACTCTTAAACATTGTCCTATGACCTCCACATGTGTACTGTGACACACATGTGCCCCTATACACAATGATGATGATAATGAGGATGATGATGATGATGATGATCTGGTGCCTGAGGAACAAACAAGAGCTAAGGTTGTCTTCTGACTTCCACATGCTTGCCCACTTACAAGCACTCACTGACACACAGAAACACACACATGCACAAACATAAACATAGATACACACACATGGGGGGACTGCACAGGTAGAGGTTGGTCATGAAGTTCTTAAGAGGTGAGGAGAGGACTGTCTGAGAACTAGTTTCCCACATAAAAAGAACTCACAGAGACGGAGATGTCAGCTGACTATGACAGAATCTCCTTGCCTGAGCCTTCTACCACAACAAGGGCTAGAAGGGGTACTTTGAACCCTTGCCTATGATACAGCTGAGAAGGAAGACAGGATGGGCAGGGAGAAATGAAATAGGCAGGAAATACAGACAACTAGGTAGTAAGGAGACAAAGGGAAGTAGACTCTAGGGATCCCAGCCAGGAAGCATGTGGGTATACCAGGAAAAGGTGAGCTTTTGTCTCCACTGCAGATGATTCTAGAATTCAGGAGTCTCATGTGGCCTGGGAAGACAACCTCTCCTGTATTCCATTCTGCTTCTGCCTCTTTTCTACCAAGCAGGTACAACATAGCAAGTCTCTGGCAGCTTGAAAAGTCACTCATGGCTGTGGATTATGGACAGAAATAGACCTTTACCACTATAAGACCATCCTCCATGATTCCATGAATCCCCAGCACCGATTTAAAAAGCTAGCCACGGCTGTGGGTTCCTGTAGTCCCAGGACTGAAAGGTGGAGGTCAATGGATTATAGCTGTCTGGCAAGCCAGCCTACTCTTAAACAGTAAGCTTCCAGGCTAGAGAGAGACCCTGTTTCAAGGCAGTAAGGTGAAAAGGGACAGAAAAAGATCTTACAATCATGCTCTGGTATCTATAACTGTGCACATCTACACACACTGTGAAGCATACAACACACACACACACACATACACAAAATGTAAAAAAATGGAAGGAGGAAGAAAGAAGGGAAAGAGGGACAGACAGATGGATAAATGGATGGACGGACAGAGTGAAAAGAAAGAAAGCCAAAGAAAGCCAACAACAAAAACCCCACACATGAAACAAAGCAAAACCACAAGGTAGATGGTGTCTGAAGAATGATGATCAAGGCTGTCATTTGCCCTCTGCATGTGTACACACACACACACACACACACACACACACACACACACACACACACACCTCTCGAAGGGAAAAGTCAGAATGTACTACACGAGTTTTTGAATAATATTATCATGATACCGTCTCTGGAAAGAAAAGATTCCATGTTGGCAAAATTATAAAATACAGCTGGGAAAAGTGCTGTGCATGCCAGAGGCATACAGACAAAAATCTTCTTAATGTGGGGCTTGGGTTTGGAATGTGAATGTGCACTTGGAAAAAGGAAAGATAATTTGTTTTCATCATTAAATCTTTCTTGTTGTTCTTAGCGTATAAAGCAACACATTTCATTATGACATTTTCAAGCACATACATCATTATACTTTGTTCTTATTTACCCTCTGTTCTAGTTTGATTTACATTGCTATGATAAAACACTATGGCCAAAAGAAATTTAGGGGATGAAGGGTTTATTTAGACTATAATTCTAGATCACAGCCCATCATTTGTCAGGGCAAGAACGCAAGAAGGAACTAAAAGCAGAAACGGTGAAAGAATGTCGTGTGCTGGCTTGCACACAGACCTATTCTTAGCTTTTTATGCAGCCCAGGACTGCGTGCCTAGGGAATGGTGGTACCCATTATGGACTGTGCCCCCCTCTATCAATTACCAACACAAATCAACCCACATAGACATGCTTACAGGCCAGCCTTATTCAGGGAATCCCTCAGTTATGCTCCTTTCTCAGGTAACTCTAGGCTATGTCAAGTCTACAGTTAAAGTTACCTAAGACACCCCTACTGTCTCCTCCCATTCTACCTCTCCCACTCTTGCTGGGCCATTTCCAACCTCAACACATCTGGTTTCTGCTTTACTCACACAGATACCATTACCTACCCTTCATCCTTTTTATTTTCCATTTTGCAGGTGATCTCTCATCTCACCTGCTTGTTTCCCGAAGGCCAGCAAGGTGATGCGGTGGGCCTGCTACATCCACGGTGTATTTATGATGCTGAGCCAGGCCAAGCCCACCCAGTCACTCATCCATCTACAGTACAAGGACTTCAACTGCAATTCTGATAGCTGATTTTTCAGCTTTAACATGTGGATGATAATTTCTGGTTCCTCTTTAATAAAGATAACACTGTTACTTTTTAAAACACAGATATGTGGAATGGAGAAATTGCTCCATGGATATAAGTGCTTCCCATCCAAGTCTGATGACCTGAATTTGGATTCACAGAACCCAGAGAAAATCCAGACACAGAAGAACACATGCCCATCTTCCTACAGGGAGATGCAAAGCAGAGACAACAGAATCCCTAGAAGCTGATACTCTGATCTCTACACACACAGTGGAACATACATGTTCACATTCTTACATATAAATACATACAGACATACATATACATTGTGTGTAATCAGTAAACACTAATATGCAAAGACAGCCCAGGAAGGAAAATTACACATTTGCTTTAAGTGTTTTTACTGTATCATTTTCTAGAAAAATTGTAGAAGACTCATGCACTCCGGAATGTGAGGATGTCCTATCATGTAAGAACCCACACAACCAATATTCTAGCAGGGCTTCCCCTTGTGGAGCTCGTGAGCAAGGAAAGGATAAAACATGGTCCAAAGGAAAAGGTTTAAGATAATGCCAAGGGAAGCAATAGCTGTTGAAATGTTTGTGGAACTGTAAACTACACAGACAGGGGGAGTTTAAGGCCGAGAGAAAATGGAGGGCAGGGCAGAGGGGCAGGGAAGTGCTGGGCACAGAAGGAGAACATCATCAAGAGAATGCATGTAGTTGCATCAGCAGATCTTCAACTTGATCAGGTTACAGAGCACCCAAAATTCATGATGCTGTCTGCAAAACAAGAAGCTATTTCTGCAGCCTTCCAGAATAATGAAATATTAATCTCACTTAAGACAGGAGGACAGGAGAATAATCTGCTTGCGAGTCTATGAGAAAAGGATGGAATGGAATCAGTAGTTTCAATTACACTAATGTGTATACACACACACACACACATACATATTATGTATAATTTTAGTGAATAAAAGACACAATTCAAGGTTTATATAGAATATTTTGGTTCAGGTTATAGGACCAGGATTTGCTTGGGGGCATGGCTGTTTTCAGCCTTAGTTCATAGATGTTAAGGTGGCAAGGCAGTACTCCATTGACACATATGAAAAGAGAACAAAGTGGATTTTAAAAAAGACATTTCATTTCCACATAGGACCTGGATAGAAAGGAAGTAAAACTCAAAATAATAATAATAATAATAATAATAATAAATAAAATAAAACAAGGCAAAGCGTGGAGAACAGATCTTTTCACTTTTGCTCTTACAGATAGTTTCCAGACTTGAAGAGCTTAATAAACCCAGGCACCAAGAACACACAGAACTGAGAAATCTAGGAGACATCTCAGTGGAGAGGGGCATGAATGACCTATATACTTCTGCCATGTGCAGGAAAACATTCCCACCCCAGAAAGCTGCAAGGGGAGTCTCCACTATGAACTATTATCCCTGAAAATGATAAATGACATCCTGATGTTTTATAATGACAAACTGAACCATAAACAAGCTTAAATCTTTATGTCAGATGGATAGGATTGAAGACCCTTAGCCTGGCATTATAAAAAGGCAGTTTCTACTTTCATACAGGGCATGAGAGAGTTGTATGTGGTGGTCTGTCATCCTAGCACCAGAGATCAGGTTGTCAAGGATATTTTTATTTTAAAATATAAAGAACAAGTTGGGTATAGCTACATAATGCTTTGATCCCAGCACTCAGGAGGCAGACGCAGGCAGATTTCTGTGAATTAGAGGTCAACCTGGTCTGCACAGTGAGTTCCATGACAGCCAGAGCTACATAGTGAGACCCTGTCTCAAAAAATAGAACAAAATAATATAAAACTTAAATAACAACCACCACTCCCAAACAAAAACCAAATAAAACTGAAGGACCGATAAACACCATTTTTATCCTAGGTGTAAAAGACTAATTAAACAGAAATCTAAGATAACTGAGCAATTCATGATTAAAAGATATCACTAAACAAGTAAGAAAACAGAAGGATGAAAGATAAAGACAACAGACAGAGATGTCTGCACATGATTCAGACACAGTAAGTTGAGGTAATGTTTCACGGAAATGGAATCTTAAAAAGAGTCAACAGCTTCAAATAGGAATAAAACAATTTCCTTTTTCACTCCAGGGCTAACACACAGTGGATACAAAATAGCATCTTGGATTAGAAAAAAAAGTACTCAAAATAATGAGAGGAACACACCCCAAGGACATAGGAGCCTGCTTACATATTAACACTGACCAAATCTGTGATAATACGAACAGTAACATTATTAAGCACAGTAATAAATTCAAGACTGTTGGAAAAAAGATATGGATTCATAAATTCACCCTGACAACATGAAGAATTTTTTTTAAAGGAGACATCACACTATTTGAGTTCTAAACTCCTACAAAGGAATAGGAACTGAAACAAAGCAAGGCAGTAATGGCATGTATTCCCAGCAACTGGGATCTGAAGGTAGAAGGATCAGGAACTCGGGCATCTACTACTACGTTGTGAGTTCAGGCTGGACCAGACTACAGGAGACCCTGCAGCACCAGCAGAAAGAAGACTGAAATTGGTGAAAGAGCAGAAGCAGAGAGAAGATATCAGAAGGGAAAAAAAAACACAAAGATTGAAAGATTGTGAGTTCTCATATTGAGAACGTAGATTTAAACGTGTGGAACACACACACACACACACACACACACACACACTATAATAAGTGTGTATATATGACACCAAAGCAGAAGGAGGACTATTCAGAAAGAAGGGGACACGTGAGGGAGTAGTATGTATGAAAATGTTGTCACGAGGAAATCAAGTATTTTGTATACTTACTAATAAAAGAATAAATAAGCAAATGTTTAAAGAAGGGAAAATATAATATCATAAGGAAAATGAAGAAAGTATAAAGCAGATACAATCACCAAGAATGAAATAAGCCTAGAAATAAGTCCATTCACTTTCTAGCCAGTTGGTGATGAGCAAAGGTGCCAAGAACACACGCAGGACATGAAGAAATGAAACTTTAAAAACACAGGAAGAAAAAACCACTCCTGACATTGATACAGGCAAAGATGTCTAGGGTATGATCCCCAAAATCACCAGAAAAAAAAGAATAGAGGGGAGAGTGAGTGTATCCAAATAATGGAAGAAAATATCCACAATCCATACATCTAGTGAAAAAAAATATTAAAATCACATGAAGATCGCAACAACAAGAAAGCAAGCAACCCAATCAAAAATGGGCAAAAGACCTAAAGAGGGGCTCATGAGAAGAAGGCACACAAATAGACAACAGATATATAAAGGAATGTTTCTCATCATTGATCATTGAGGAAACACAGAGTAAAACCTTTATGAGACAGCACATTCCACCTAAAGACATAGTTCTTATTTAAAACAGAATGCTGAGGACAGGTAAATGTGGATGGAGAAAACCATTTTAGAGTTACTGCAGTCATGAATGATCAGACAGACATCACTGATGGACACAGAACAAGAGAGAATATTTTGATGCTGAAAATGGAGCTGTGTGCTTTTTAGCATCTCTGAAAAAAAAAATTCTAGTAGTTCTGAGCAATGAAGACATGAATTGTGAAGAGGAAAAACTAAAGGATATCCATCATGAGGCAATGAAAGTCAGTGTCCCCAGAGAGGGCCGAGGCAGGACCTGCTGGTCTTCAGATGTGGTACTCCTCAAGGAAGACTTACCTAACGTGACTGGACTTGACTGTCACACTGGTGGGACTGACAGAGTCTAGGAGACTGGGAAAGCTAACTGCTAGGTGTGTCTGTGAAGGTGTTTGCCCTGAGGACTAACTAAAAGAGCAAGGCAGATCCTGACCCTGGGGGCAACAATGAGGAGCAAGAACAAGGAGGAAGAAGAAGGAAGCCCACTACTGCAGGCGGCTTATCTGCATATTTTCCAGCAGTCACGGGGAAAGCAGCCAGCTCTCCTGTCCCACAGGCTTTAACCCTGACGCTCTACATTAACAGAGTAAAATGGCAGGGTAGGCAAACGATGAAATGTATGGAAACCCTGAACACACACAGATCCTTTCACCTATTGAATCTCTTTTTTAGGTATCTCTCATAAGCAATTAAAAGGCTGACTCTAGCTCATGTGGCATTCTACCCAAGAATTCAAGACATGGATATGCACGAAGAAACAGCAAACAAGCAACAAGAGTGTGGAAATCAACTTAAGAGAAAGTTCTGGGGTTGGTGGAATGGCTCAGCAAGGAAGCATGCTTGCTGAGAAGACTGCTGGGGAGAGAAAACTGATTCAGAAAGGCTGTGCTCTGGCTCGGCCCACATGCATCTCCACACTTTCAGACTTACAAGCACACACACACTCACACACATCCTCTCAGTAGCACACACACACTCTCACATCCTCTCAGTAGCACACACACACACTCTCACACATCCTCTCAGTAGCACACACACACTCACACACATCCTCTCAGTAGCACACACACACTCACACACATCCTCTCAGTAGCACACACACACTCACACACATCCTCTCAGTAGCACACACACATTCTCACATCCTCTCAGTAGCACACACACACACTCTCACACATCCTCTCAGTAGCACACACACACTCACACACATCCTCTCAGTAGCACACATACACTCACACACATCCTCTCAGTAGCACACACACATCCTCTCAGTAGCACACACACACTCACAAACATCCTCTCAGTAGCACACACACACTCACACACATCCTCTCAGTAGCACACACACACTCACACACATCCTCTCAGTAGCACACACACACTCACACACTCATGCACACCGAGTAAATAAATAAAACATCATGGAGTGTACAGACTTTTAAATGATGAATAAAAGTTAAAATGCAATACTATTGCTAAATCAGATGAAAAAAAATCATGAGGAAAGACGAGAAAACTGAATTCAGCTTTATGTGAAAGAGAGAATATATCATCAATTTGTGTGTAACCAAGGATTACAGATTGATTTAACATTAGAAAAAATCGATGCTTACAGTTTGTCTCAGTAATAGACTACAGCAAAGTCAAAATAGTCCCTCAACAAGAATTCATGATAAAACTAAATCTTAGTAAAACAGAAACAGAAATGACCATCCTTATTCAGATAAAAACTACCTACACACAAATCAGTAAGTTTAGTGAAACTGCCCTTAAGAGGATGCAGCTCATTAAGAGGTCCTGCCACAAACCACAAGAGGAGACACTCGTGATGCTTCGTAACTCTGCCCTCATCAATTTAATCATTTCTATCAAATGTTGTGGGCATATAAAGACAAAGACCTACAAAAATAAATACAGGAAAAGAAGAAATAGAACTCTTACTATACACATACACACAGATATCCATATATAACATAACTACGGACACAAATAAATACATGAAGCTTAGAATAACTTGCTAGAATTAGTTTGGCACAGATGCTAGATTCACACACAATGTTAAAAAAACTGATCTGGGAGTTGCGACTAAAGAGAGGGGCTCAGCAGTTAAAAGCTCTTGTTATTCTATTTTTGTTTGTTTGTTTTGGTTTTGATTTTTTTTTTTTGTTTTGGAGACTGTCCTGGAGCTAGCTCTTGTAGACCAGGCTGGCCTCGAACTCACAGGGCCATCTGAGTGCTGGGTTAAAGGTATGTGCCACTATGGCCTGGCTGCTCTTGCTATTCTTGAAGAGAACCTCGGTTTGGTTTATAGCACCCACATAGGGCGGCTTGCAACTGCCTGTAACTCTGGCTCCAGGGGATCTGACACCTTCTGTTCCTCATGATAACCCACCTCCAACACACATAGATTTACACATACATAATAAATATTAACAACAATGGTATCTGTATGTACTAATGTATTTTACAATGAATTATAGACCATGTCAATTTTGTATCAGAGTATGCACTAACATAAAATTCACACTGATGACTGCTAGTCACATGAAGTACACTTCTAATACCCATCCATCGCTAGAAATGTTCCCATCACCCCACTGCCTCTCTCGTCAGTCCCTGACAAAACCACTCTCTTCTGTCTCTGTGGCGACTGGAGGAGAGGATTTCTACACAGGATTGAGCTACAACACTATGTCACTTATGGTAATGTCCTCAAGGACCATCAGTGAAACAACCCAGGTGCACACCTTGTTCTGTTTCAGGCTGCAGAGACATACTTACCACACTCCATGCATGCTGACAGGTATCAGGGTCACTTCCGTCTTTTGATCACTGTCAACAGTGCTACAAAGATATTTCAGTCTGTTTTCAGTTCTTTTGGTATACGCCTCGAAATGAAAAGTTCTACCAGTATCATCTTTTCAATGCCACTTAAGGGCTTGGAGATAGGGGTCAGTGGGCAAGGCACCTGCTGAGCAAACATGAAGATAAAAGCTCAGATTTCCAGAAGCTAATTAAAGCTGGACTAAGAACTGTGCATAGATAATCCTAAAATGGGACGTAGAAACAGGAAAATACCGGGAATCCTGTAGCCCAGGCAACCTAATTAACAAAGAGGTGAACAAGAAACATTGCCTTATATTTATACATATATTCATACACACACACACACATATGGGAGGGGTACCACTGAATGCATGGGAAAGGTCAGAGAACGTATGGTAACCTGTTCTCTTCTTTGGCATGTGAGACCTGCAGACTGTATAAAGATAAAGGCTTGGTGGCAAGTGTCTACATGCTGAACTGTCTTGCTGGCCTGGAAGCCTTACAGAAGGTGGAAGGTGAGGAATGCTGCCCTATGTATTCTTCTGACCTCCACATATACACTGTGGCACTAACGTGACTCCCCACCCAAATGGTCACATACCATAGACACACATAGAAAGCATACACACAAACATGAAAGGAACACATTGCTATTCACACTAACACTCAAAAAACAATCACCTAAAAACGTAACAAATATACAAATATGTAGTAGAGATTCAGGAAAAACCACAAAATGTCAAAGAGAACAAAAGAGACATAAAGTACTTGAAAGAAAAATGTCAAAGTAATAGAGATCACTAGTATAAAGATACCGGTTTCTTTTAAATTGTTCAGTAGGTCATACAAATCTAATGAACCCCCTAACTCCGTTTTGAGTTTGGGACTAGGGGGCTCTACAAGCCCCCAGCTCGCATCATGGGTGTTCAATCAAGGCCTGCAGAGTTCTAGGTTATCAGTAGCTGAGTAGTATATGCTTCAAAAGAGTGAGGCTGTGCCTCGCTGGATAGAGTTACTGTGTCAAGAGTTTCTCAAAGCTGTGATCCATCTAGATGTCTTGTGCTTACTTTTAACAGCTGAGTTTAGTGTTTCTCAACAGCCCAAAGACCGAGAGCAGGATCAAAGCATTATTCCCTTTCAGTGAAAATTTATCACTCTTTATATGATCCAAGTGGTCCTGATTACATGTACCGAGGACGCAGACACAGACGGAATGAAAGAGCCAAGAAGCACATCAACCGTATCAAGTGCTGCCAGTACTTAAGCAACATCAGGGCTGCCTGCCCCTAAGTCACTTGTGAATTCTTTCAGAAGGTTGGGAAACATGAGATGTTGATTATCTGAGCATTTATGAACAGGCTCCTGTGAGATGCAATAAGATAAAAACACATTCCCTTTACTACAGGGAATGGGATTGGCTGCTGCTGGATTTCGTTTTGGGACTGGTTTTATTTTAAAGGGAATTTATATATGCTGGCCAGCAGTGCCCAATTTCATAAAGGCTAACCCAAGGTTCTTTTGACTTTTTTCATTTTATGTGTGTGTGGTATTCATGTGCATGTTTGCATGTGTATGGGCATGTGTGTAAGAGGTGTGACTGCATGTGGGTGTGTATGCATATGGAGGCCCAAGGCTGATGTTGGGAATCACTCTCCCACCTTACTCATTGAGTTAGAATAAGTCAGGAACTCTCAATCAAACCAGAGCTCACCCATATGGATGGATAAACTTGCTGGCCTGCTCTGGGAACTGGGGACATGACAGGTGGCAGCCATGAGGACTGGATCAGAGTTCCAGTCTTCACACTTGTGAAGCAAGTGTTTTAAGCAGTGAACCATCTCCCCAGAACCAAGGCTAACAAGTTTTAATGCAATTCAGTCTTAACACAGACTTATTGATAAGCTTATGTAAGGAGAAGAAAAGAAAGGAAAAATCTAAGATCTAAAGTCACATCTACATTATGGCCTACCTATTGTCTGATCTCTACTGAATAAGGAAACACATAAAGCTTAGGGGAGGAGGTGGGGAGAGAGCTCAGTCAATAAAGTGCTTGCCTTGTGCACTGGATACCTACACATCAACTTGACACAAGTCAAAGTCATTGGGAAGGACTTCTCAATTGAGAGCATGCCTCCATAAGATGGCCTGTATGCAAAACTATAGGGGATTGTCTTGATTAATGAATGATGTGGGAGGGTCTACCTCACTGGGGGCAGTGCCACCCCTAAGCAACTCATAAGAACAAAGCTAGTAAGCAGCACTCCTCCATGGCCTCTGCATCAGTTCCTGCCTTGAATTCTTGCCCGAGCTTTCCTGGATGACAGCCTGCAAGCTGTAAAATGCAAAAAAAAAAAAAAAAACAAAAACCCTTTCCTTCTTCAGTTGCGTTGGGTCATGGTGTTTTATTACAGCAACAGAAACCCATGTAAGCATTACTGCTTACGTGTGATCCTCAGTAACCATGTAAACATGTGGACTAGAGTACTACGCACTTGCAATACCAAAACTGTATAGGGCAGACAGGAAATGCCCAGGGCTTCCTAGACAGCCAGATGAGCCGTAGTGATCCCTTCTTAGCGAATCACAGACCTTGTTTCAAACAACGTGAAGGTATTCGTTAACATCACCCTTTGGCCTCCACTCACAAGTGTACAAACGCACATGCACAAAATGCACTTACACACATGTAAGAACTTTAAAATTTGTCAGAAGACAACATGGGGACAGAAAACAAAGGAACAGCATGTAACTTTTCTCTATGCTTTTCAGACTTTGGAGCATTCAGAAATGGACCCAGAGTTACTGGATGATGAGAAGTAATTAATATCAAAAGGACTCGCATAGTGCTTTAAACATTAATAGGAGGTCAGTGTAAAAGGTGCTTTCACTGTTCATCTCCTGGTTTCATGCAGGGGAGGCCCCATCAAAGGGCTCCACAGTTAACCAGAGGTCATCAAGCGACAGCAAGCTACAGGCTGTGACTTACACAGATATGTTAACAACAGACGTGGGGAGTAGGAAGGATGTATGGCGCTCTTCATTGGATGATGAGGTCTGGATCAGGAGAGGCAGTGTTCTGAAGACAACACAGACTGCCTCACAGTTATCTCTTCATTGGATGATGAGGTCTGGATCAGGAGAGGCAGTGTTCAAGACAACACAGACTGCCTCACAGTTATCTTAAGAACAGACTATTCATGAAGTCAAACTGCCTCTGAACAACTTTTATACCCAGAAAGAAAAGCAGCCCTCGGCCTGCATCAGAAGCTTCTTTTGCGGTGTGTGTGTGTGTGTATGGTGTGTGTGTGTGTGTGTGTGTATGTGTGTGTGTAATACAGAGACTCACAGCTAGTCGAAGTGCTGGGAGGAAGAGACCTAAGCAGGGTATCTGTGTCACTGGTCCAGTGAGGAGGGTGGTGACGGAAAGAGTGGTAGAACAGAAGCAGGAGTGCGAGGAAATGGTGTCTCTGGCCATGGCATGGCACTCCATGAATTCTCTGCGGCTGTTGGTAACCTGCATAAGAGCAAGCCAGTCACCATTCTAGCTGAAGGGGCCAAGCCTCTATGAGGGTCTCTCTCTCACACACACACCACATATAAGAAAAAGAAAATAATTTTTCATTCCTCCTCCAAAGAGAAAAAAAAAACACCCCAAATACTGTGTGTGTCCTTGTGGACTGATGGATCTGGGGGCCTGGGAGTGGTGGGCACAGCTGGGAGAAACAAGCTGCTTCACTGTTAGCTTCTGGTTTTCACCAGTTACCTTGAACCCAAATGGGACCCTGGTATAACATTCTGTGATGAGGATCCAGAAGAACTGAACTCATGCCAGCCTGTCTCCACAGCATCATTCACTACACCCAGAAAACATGGTCCCAACAAGTAACATCACTTCAAGCTACTTTTTCAAGCTGAGTCATCCAATCCTTGCATCTGATCAACCTTCAGAGGCCCCAGAACGGCACCAAAGCTGCTATGTTTTAACATGCAAGCACACGCAATGACTCACCCCCCCTCTACCCCAGCTCTCTAAATCTGATTAGGAAGGGCTGGCTTGAGGCTGCAATTTTTTTTTTTTTTTTTTGGAAAATGTTAGCATAGTTGTTTTCAACCTTTTTTTTTAAGTTACACTTTTGTACTCAGAGCCCTCTTGCTTTAATTTATGCAAAACTTAAAACGTTGTTAGCCCTGAGTTAGACCATCTGTGCGAGAAATGAAAAAAAAAATGCCTCAGGGCAAATCAGGAAAGGAGTGTGTGGCCTAGAACATACCAGGCAGTAAGCAGCCCGCTGGGTTGCGACCCACTGCTGCGACCTTTACTGCTTTAGAGACGGGGTAATTTCACATCTCTGTCTGAGGAAAAAAAAAATACCAAGTCTCGCGTCTTCTCTTTCCATAACATGTTAGTCGAGCAGGCGCTACACTGATAACACAAGTCCGTTTTGATGGCGGTGCTGTGAGACACACAGTGGGGAGATGAGAGGAGGGACTAAGATGAGGAAACAGGAAGCAGGTGTGAGGGCTCCTGCCTATCATCTGTGCGCTAGGGAGGCTGAGATAGGAAGAGCTCTATGAGTTCCAGGTTAGCTTAGGCAGACACTAAGATCCAGCTCTGCCTGGGGTGCAGGGATAGTCTGCCTAAACAAAACAAACCAAAAACAAAAATTAAGAATAAAAAAAGAGGGACTGGAGAGATGGTTCAAGAGGTTAAGAGCACTCACTGCTCTTCCAGAGGACCTGGGCTCAATTCTAGGCACCTACATGGCAGCTCACAACTGCACATAACTCGAGTTCTAGGGATGTGACACCCTCACACAGACATACATGATGGCAAAACAATAATGTACATCAAATAAATATTAAAATAAATTATTTTTAGGAAGAAAAAAAAGATAGGATTAAGTAGCAGGCCCCACAAAATGAGATTAACACAGAAGGGCCTTGAGGACTCTCAAATACTAGAATATGATAACACGGAAAAGTTGAGTAGATACTTGCATGTTTGGCACTGCACAAAGGATAATGACAGCCGATATATGTCATGACTTAACCATATTTAAAGTGAGCTGGCCATGGTGGCACATCTACACAAGCACAGTACTGGAAAGGCGGAGGCAGAAAGATCAGGAGTTCAAAGTCATCCCGGGCTTCACAGTAGACTCTGCCTAAAATAAATCCATACTTGTTGCCAAACTTGAAGATCTGAGCTTGATCCCCCAGGGTCCACATGGTAGGACCTACCAGTTGTTCTCTTACTTCCAAACTTTATCCATGGCATGTGCCATTAAGTAAGTAAGCAAGTAAATAAATAAATAACGTGAATTTAAAAAAAAAAAAAGAGGGGGAAAGGCAAACACATTATACACTGTTAGAAAAACAAAATCTTGGTGTTGCAGGAAGAATGCAGCCCAGAAAAACAAGTCTTTTTCCAACAAGAGAAAGTCAAGATCCAAAATGGGAAGCTGAATACATGGGGATCGGAAACTCACTTGGATTTAGATCTTTTTGCAAGTCTTTGGTGAATATGGTTTTGTGGTGCATATAGTTTTAATCCCAAGGCTCG
Organism: Arvicola amphibius; assembly: GCF_903992535.2. Taxonomy (NCBI): domain Eukaryota; kingdom Metazoa; phylum Chordata; class Mammalia; order Rodentia; family Cricetidae; genus Arvicola; species Arvicola amphibius. The sequence continues at coordinate 90,217,038 of NC_052056.1, forward strand.
GGAGGCAGAAGGAAATCAGATCTTTGGGAGTTTGAAGCCAGCATGGTCTAGATAGTAACATTTAGGACAGCCAAGGTCATATAGTAAGACCTTGTTTCTAAAACAAAAAGACATGAAAGAAAGGAGGGGAAGAAATCAGTCACTTAATTTATTTAAATTCTGAGACGGGGTGGCTTTGTGTAAGCAAAAGTTCTACCATTGGGTTGAAGGGAATTAAGGCATATGCATAAAGGTTTTATTAGGCGAGGGAGAAGAAAAGATTATAGTCCTTGTCGCAAACAGAAGTTGTACAGAATCAGACAGAAAAGGCTATGTTTTGGTGTTTCTTCCGTCACCCAAAGTAGAAAAACCAGCAGACGAGACTGAAGAGGAAAGAAGAGGAAGCCGGAGAAGTAACACTGAAGACAGACCTGTGGCCTCTGATGAGCAGTAACCCCTGGCGTGGATGCTGTTTGGGGCTGGCTAGGCATTGCTACCTTGCTTCCCACAACAAAATCTCATCCAAAACAGCACTGGGATTTACACATTAGAGAGTTAGCGTAAGTCAGAAACATCTTGCCTTGTTCCTATAAAGTGCTTATAGCAGCTACACTTGCTCCACCTTAGAGGATTTCCTGCACCTTGCCAATGCTGGGAAAAGAAAATGGCATCTGTACCGACTGGTCTGCCAAAATATCTAAAGGATTTCTCAGGACTGGTTCAAGCTCGTAGAGCATTTTCCAACTACATTCTAGCAGACTCCATGAAGACTCGAATGAATACCTTAATCATCCAGAAGGGAATAATCCCTTACATCCAACCCCACCCATCCCCCAGACTCAGCATCTGGAGGTCAGCAGCCCTCTGAATTGCAGGTGTGTTTAAACAGCACTCCTCCCCATATCAAAGCTTTTTTACAGAGAGCAATATTACTCTGGAAAAAAAGGTGGAATTCTTCTTAGGATTGGCGAATTAACATTACAAAGGCCTGACCTTCCATGCATTAAATATCACCCAAAGGAGTATAAGAATGTTTTGTGAGTTTGTTCATATTGCATTTCTTTTTTTTTTTTTTGATTACTTTTGGGATTTATTAAAGAATTCATGCTTCTGCCCCCTCCTTCCCAGATTCTGTTCAGGGGCCTCAAGGGGGTTAGGGATAAAGGGAAGAAGAAAGAACCAAATCAGAGCAAGTGAGAGTCACATCAAAGACGGAAACATATTTGTTTACCAAAGATAAAAATTTAAAAACCAAAAACTTCAAAAATGTATCATGTACTTTTTAGGGGGTCTACTGTTCAGAACAAACACACACACAAATACACACACAAACAGAGCTATGGTATATAGGATTAAAAATAAAATCTGTAAGAGAAACATTTTGGCTATGGGGGAAATTAACTTTCCCATGACGCCAACAGAGTATGGAATATTAAGACACTGAACATCATGAAGAAACTCAAAATAATTGGTGGTATTTTTCCCATTGTCTACTCTTAACCTACTACTGTGGCCTAATTTTTTTAAAAAATGTTTTTAGCGATTTTGGGGAATCAAAGCCAAGGCTTAGGCATGCTAGAAAACGGTCTTAACAACTATGCCACATGCTCAGTCCTTCACTAAGTGGGTGCTCTACCACTGAGCCATACCCCCAAGCCCTCACTGGGAAATACTTCAGATTTATGGGGGTGGGGTAGGAGTGGAGAGAGAGAAAGTGTGCAGGTGTCAGTGGAGCCCAAAAGACAGGATGTGAGTCTCCTGACAAGAATACCAAGCTAACTCTTCAATCCCATGACCATGGAATTCTAGGCAAGCGCTTTCCCACTGTACTGTCTATGTGCCCAGACAGTCCCTGGAGGATTCTAAGCAGGTCTTATACTGGTAAACTAATGTCTTATGTAGAAATGAAAATAGAGAGAGGAAGTGTATCATAAGATGTTCTGCGGAGGAGGAAACTGCATCGTAATGCAGATCCCAGGACAGTGTGAGAACTGTCTGGACGGCATGTCAAGATCCTGTCTTAAAAAAAAAAAAAAAAAAAAAAAAAAAAGGAACCTGGGACAGGGCTGAGCACTAATAAAATGTTTGTCATGCAAGTGCTAGGACCAGAATTCAGACCTGCTAATTCCTAACTAAAAGCCTGGTGACTGTGGGGAATGCAAGTAATTCCAGCTTCAGAAGGCAGAGACAGGATGCCCAGACTGAGCTGGCTAGAGAAACTAGGCATATAGGCAAATGCTTCAATAAATGAGGTGAGTAAATTCTGATGTCCTCCACATACATGCTGCGACACACGCATGTGCACACAAATGCAAAAAAAAAAAAAAAAACAAAAAGCACATATACACCACACATACACACATGAAAAATGGGGGGGGGGGGATATGAAACCGGAGTTTCTGGAAACATCTAAGGACTACTTCATGGGGGTGGGACAAAGTTCCCTGGGCTTTGTTCTGTATTTGATTCATTACCTTCTCCCTTCAAGACTCCAAGGGCATGGCTGTGATTTACCTATCTCTTCCATATGGCAAGCAAGCTACAAAAGCCCCACAGAAACCACATGATAAAGGTGTTATTAAACACCACTTTACAACCTGAGAAAATCAGACTCAAAGAGGTAAGGAACGTTCACCATCAGATGCGTGGGACATCAAAGCCATGGCCACTGGGAGCCCGGCTGCTTTGCATTAAGTCTCCGTCTCTACCAGTTCCAGTCTGTACTCCCTTGTCAACCGTGTTGTTGGGATTCAAGGCAAGGTCACGAGCTAGCTCAGGAAACCTCTAGGGATGTTCATCCATGCCCAGTCTCCTCATATCATGCTCACATTTCTGATGACAATATTTAGTAATTCTCTTGTTCTGAGAGCAGTGGTACCATTACATAATCCATGTCGACATCTGTGTGTTTGTGGCACACTTTCTCAGACATGCATAAATACAGACACGGGGATGTGTTTCAAACTTCTCAATTCCTCCTGAGTGGGAACAGGAAAAGTTCCTGGAATGGAATTTTCCACTCACCCCTGAAGTGATAGGACAAGCTCTGCAAACATTTATGAGATTGAGAAGGAAAAAAAAAAAGGCACCTTATTGACTGGAATGAAGATCATATTCCCAAAGGATAAAGTATGAGGAGGGCATGGTGATACACACTTAAACTCTCGGCAATAGGACCTAAGGTTGAAGCTCCTCCTCATGTACATAGGGAGTTTGAAGACAGCCTGGGTTGCACAAGGCCCTGTCTCAAAAAGTAAAACAATGCCCTTGCACCAGGCCTTGCGACCTCAGTTCAACCCCTAGAACCTAGATGGTGCAGAGAGAACTAATTTCCATGAGCTGTCCTTGAACATCCAAAAGAGTACAGTAGCAAGAATGCACACAAAGTAATAAGTTCAATTTAAAAGAAAAACAGAGAGTGAGCTACTAGAGTAAGTACTGAATTTGATCTGGGAAGGAGGGAAAACAGTAACAAAGTTCACCTAGATATGGCCAGCCCCAAGTTACAGGGAAGAGAAGAGGCAAGAGAGAAAGGAAGACATGGACTCGGAGGGACAGTTTTGGAAGAGAATATGGGTGTATACTCTGGATGCTTAGAGAAACAAAGAACCTGGGAGGGGGAAAACTGTGCACGGCTAGTGATGAAGGAGATTCATAAGTGTGAATAAAGGAAACTAAACAGCAACTGGCAAGGAAGTATCAGGGTGTGGCCACACTGGTTTCCTCCTCCCTGCTGCCAATTATCTCATCATTACAAAGAGCTTGACTCTGAACAGAAAAGAACCTAGCAGGAACTCCTACTCATTGATGAACAGCAGGTGTTGCCCAGGACTGTCTGCCCAGGAGTACAAGCGTGCATAAACAAGTATGCGTGCAAGTACAGGCACACCCCTAATGACAAATGCCAGCACTATGTCTCCACTGCTTTGGAAGTCACACACACACAAAAAGAAAGAACAGAAGAGGATGAAATACCCTTTGTATTTTGTAATGAAATTAGCACAATTTGACCTTCGTGCAATTGAAAAATTTTTTCAATTATTTTTAAGTGTATGTATGTGTGCTCACAGGAGTGCCAACGCGAATGAATGTGGAGTTACACGTTGGTGTGAGACACCCAATGGGTGCTCAGAACTGCACCTGGGCTCTCTGCAAAAGCAGTTCACGCTCTTAAATGCTGAGCAACCTCTCCAAACCGCCATCTCTTGCAATTAAAACAATAACAAGTACCAAATAAGGTGGGCTGTCCACACTCAAAATGTACTAGGTACCACAAGACGAAGAGCTGTTCAAAGAAGTCTGCTGACAGACAAGTCTGGATGAGACACGTGAGTTCCTGACAACACCCTAAGGTAGGCAGAGGACTCATGAAGCTCAAAGTCAGAAGGAAGAAGAGAGGGGTGGACAAGCCAGGACCAGTGGGCACTGGCCTTGTTAAAGGAGCAAAGGTCACCCCAGGAAGCTACAGCCTCTTGCTAGACCTGTCAAAGGCCTTAGGAAGGAAGCTAGGGCAGACAGCAGTGAAATCCCCTCTGCTCAGGAGGCCTGCTGGAGACAGAATGAAACGCGATCCTGTCGGAGCGGCCCCTGGGTAACATTTTCACTCCTGAGTTCCATTTTCAGTTTAGGTTGAGATTTTTTAAGAAGACAGCAAGCAGCACTGGAGTCCCAGGTGACGAGATCTGCTCCGATTTAGTCTTTGAATGTTGCAAATTAAATTCCCTCATCAGGCCTCTAATCACTCTTACCAGATGGGGCTTGTGCTCAATTTTGGATCCACAGGAAATTTAATGGTTATTGTTTCTGTTTAAATAGGAGATTATTGCATTTTAATAAGTTCTCTTTGGGACTTGCAGCAACAATGGAGCACTATGAATTACTGTAGATGGCTGTTACTGCATGCTGGGGAAAAATCAAGTTACTAAGTGTGACAAGTTGCTTTCTCTTCCCTTCCAGCAATCGCTCCGAGTGTATTTACCACCAAATTAAGTATGTGCCGAGGGGATAATATTTTTATCCTGCCGAGGGGGAGAAGGAGCTTGTCTGTGGATTTTCATTAAAATGACACATCTGTTCAGCAATTTCACAAAGTAATTCTGCTGAAAGTTTTATCAGCTAATTTTAATTATTCACTCCAGTGGGTTGAATACAGGATTCATCATGTTGAATTAATACATTTGACGGGAATTTCACAAAAGGGGGGGGAGAGAAAAAGCAATCAACAAATTGAATTGTCATGCAATATGGATTAAATTGAGATTCTTTAATTAGGATAAGCCTGAGATTTGGTATTTTGAAGGTATTAGAAAGCTTAGCAATACAGTGGTAAAGATTAAGAAAATGCAATTAAATATTACACTTTGGACACTGGAGGGATCACATGAGAGTCAGAGAGTCCTCTTTTAAGCGGGACGGTTAATAGTGTCAGTTTCTGGGACTGCTCACTGTTGGAACCGCTGTCAATGAGAGACAGCTGCTGTTTGTTTGCCAAGGAGGAATGGAAAGGAAGCCGAGTTTTAAAAGAAAGCGAGTGGACTTCCTCTAAACCACAATGAAATTATTGTGAACCTGAGTATGATCAAATACTTGGGAAATGCAATGCTTGGCTTCAGCTCTATAATCAGTACTCTTACAATTCCGAGAAAGTTTCTATTGGTCACTCAAGATGCAGAGACACCTGAGATTGGAGAACAAGCTATTCCCTGCTCAGCTGAGGGATATGGAGTCTAGGGACACTCTCTATGTAATGAGGGCTTGGCCCTGATGGACAATTTTTTACACTTCTAGCATTTCACAACGAGAGGAGGTGACTGACCACAGCTTACTTTATGATGGAAGCTGTTGAACCAGGGGACCCACTACTGCCGAGGACACAAACTAGACATTTTTATAATGCAGGTTCCTGATCTCAAATGTAAATGTAGCCTTAGCTGACAGGGACAACTTCTCCACTTTCCTTTCTGTTGCTGTGATAAAACACTGACCAAGGGCAACTTAGGCAAGGAAAATGTTCACTTGGCTTTACACTTCCAGGTCCCAGTGCATCTTGGAGGGAGCTAGGGAAGGAACACAAGGAAGTACTTATGCAGAATCCACCGAGGAACAGTGCTTGCTAGCTCACTTGCCGGCTCATGGTCAGCAAACGTTTTAAACAACCCAGGACAACCTTCCAAGGGAATGGTCTCCCCTACAGTGGGCTGTATTCATCTCAATCCAATGTCATGCCCACAGGCTACTCTAAACCTGGGCAACCCATCAATTGAAACTCTTACATGATTCTTCATTGCCTCAAGTAGTCAGTTAAAGCTAACCACAACACCAATGGAATCATTTTATTGGGGAAAATGTTTTTAAGCCAATTGATTTAGAGAAGTTAAAGACTGCTTTTCAATTCTGTACTTTTTAAAAGAGAAACAAATAAATAATATTGCATGTTTGGTCAGTAAAAAAAACTAAAACACCAGGATAAAATTCCAATTTTTAGCTGATAAGACCAAGGTTTAAAATTTTCTAGTATTAGTTCAGTAAGTATGTTCTAAACACTGCTCAAGAGAGGGGAGAAAAGAGTGAACTCAGCACTGACCCCACGTTGATGTGAATATATACTAGCCTGAGTTGATGGCAAAGAACATACGAACATGTCAAAGACAGGTATGAAGAGGCCTAGTGATAGTTCCATCACTTATGATGAAGGCAGCAGAGTGAGGAGTTCAAGCCCAACTGGATTACATGAGAAACTGTTTCAAAAACTAAAAGAAACATACAAGATGTGCTTGAACACACACATACACATCAGAAATTTTTAAATGCTAATAAAAAGATCCAGTTAGATATAATAAATCATTATATAGGGAGGGACAGAGAACCTATAGACTCTAAGGTAAGGCCAAAATCTAGACTCTAAAGATGACTACATGTACATGTTACATACATTGACAAGGGGGAACACATATCCACACATGTACTGACCAAAATTCCTTAATCAAGAAAACCTTTCTTCAAATGAAGGGTAACACCAAGAAATTTCCCAATAAATAAAAGCTAAAAAATGATCTATTTTTATAAATTCTTCTCTTAGGGGCTGAAAAGATGGCTCAGTGGTTAAGAGCACTGATTACTCTTCCAGAGGATCTAGGTTCAATTCCCAGCACCCATATGGCAGATCACAACTGTCTATAATTCCAGTTTCAGGAATTCCAACACCCATGGCAAAACACCAATGCACATAAACACACACACACACACACACACACGCACGATCTTTTCTTAAATATTTAGTTTTAAATGTGCGTGCATGCATGCATGTGTGCGTGTGTGCATGTGTGTATCTGTGTTTGTGTGTTTACACAAACATGCTCACAGGAGATAAGTACTGGTACTCAGTAGAGGTCAGAAGAGATCCTCTGGAAGTGGAGTTACTGGCGGTTATGAATCGCATACATGGATGCTGAGAACCAAATTCAGATCCTCTGAAAGAGCGATATGTGTTCTTAATGGGTAAGCTGTCTCTTCAGCTCTGGCATCGGATATTCCTTACAAAGATTAATAAAGGAAGTTAATTAAGAATGATGACAATAGAAACTCAAATGCACATGAAGAAATAAACAATAAATAAACCAAAGGCAATTAAGTAGGTAATTATGGACTTTCCTTTGTCTTCTCTTTAAAAAAATATATATATTAAAGACAACTGCTTCAAACAGTAATCATAGACTTGTGGCATAGAAGGAAACATAAATATACATAAGAATAATATGAAAGAAGAGATTATGGATAAATGAAATAATGCAAGAGTTGAAGAATAACAAGAATAGGAAGCATGTGTTATCTTACCTTTACGAAATCATTAGTACACTTGATATTCTCTACAACAGTGTGTTTATATTTTTCATTTATTCTTTAAAAGGATGTTTGTGTCACGGAATGCATGAGGAGGTCAGAGGACAGGCTGACTGAATTAGTTCTCTCCTTCTACCATGTCAGTCCACTGAATTAAATTCAGGTTGACAAACGTGGCAACAAGTACCTTTATTCGATGAGCCATTCATCAACCTTAAATCCTTGTGTCTAAACAAATGTACAGTAGAACTCATGATGTAGAGATGTAAGGTATAAAATACTGATAACATGAAAGAGGAAGACATGAAGCTGCAAATCAAAGAAAGTTTGTGTCTATTATAAGATTTTAAGTTAGCATTGCCTAAGGCTGGGCCATCCTGAATGCATCCTGTCTCATCTTAGTACTAAAGTAAAATAGACTAATGTCTAAGGCATACTGCACACCCTGTCAGAACCCTAAAACCTAAAAACACAGGGAAACATATTGAATAAGTTAAAATAATACACTAAAATACTATTTTATACAAAACAATAAGCCAATGATTAGTAACAAAACAAAAATACGGGCTGGAGAGATGGCTCAGAGGTTAAGAGCACTGCCTGCTCTTCCAAAGGTCCTGAGTTCAATTCCCAGCAACCACATGGTGGCTCACAACCATCTGTAATGGGGTCTGGTGCCCTCTTCTGGCTTACAGGCATACACACAGACCGAATATTGTATACATAATAAATAAATAAATATTAAAAAAAAAACAAAAAACCTACAAATTTTAAAAATCAAAACAAATGGGAAAAAATAGGTGGTGGTGGCACACGCCTTTAATCCCAGCACTCCAGAGGCAGGCAGATCTCTGATTTTGAGATAAGGCTGGTCTACAAGAGCCAGTTCCAGGACAGCTAGGGCTGTTACAAAGAGAAACCCTGACTCGAAACCAACCTGACCCACAAAATATCAAAACAATGTATGAATCTATTCATACAGGTGAAAATATTTAGTATGTTACCAACTCCAAAAGGAAGAGAATATTGGGTTGTAATAAGATTGAAAAAACAGTAAAAACAACAACAAAAACAAACCATAAGAGACATGCTTTGATGAAAATCCAAATGGAAAAGTAAAATAAAATAATAAAAAAAAAAGATACAAACAGGACATGTGAACTGGTTCCCTGGGTAAAGTGTTTGCCTCACAAGAGTCAGGGACAATTAAATGTCCAGTGGGTGTGGTAGTGCAGCCATGACCTCAGTTCAAGGGAGGTGGAGACAGGGGACATCTGGAGTGAGCTACCTAAATACACTATGTAAGTCAGTGAACTCAGGATTCAAGGGAGAAACACTAAAGAGAGATCGAGAAAGACATCCAGTCAACCCTGGCCCCCACGGACACATGTGTGCACGCCCTATACATATAAAGATGCATACAAAAAGGAAGTTGTAAATAAGGAAAAAAATGAAGCTGGGTGGGTATATTAGGAGCCAACAAACCTAAAACTAAAAATCATACTAAAGACAAAGAGGGACACTTTATGATATAATAAGTAAGAGTCAAGCAATCAGGGAGATCCAACAATTATGCACATATATGAACCTAAATTCACAGTCCTTAAATACACTGTGAAAAAACAAACAGCACACAAGGGAGAAAATAACATCTCAGCAATAGGTAACTTCACGATGCCACTGACTACAGAATAAATAAAAGGTCCAGATCATGGAGTATCCCTGAGCAATTCAGTGAACAGAACTGACTGGAGCATTTTGGTAGAAATGAACACAGATACTTCTTTTGCATCATGAGACACAGATCAAGGGTTACTGTGCCTTGAAGTATCAACAAACCAAAAAGAAAAGATATCACAGAGATTTCCCCCATAGATCTCATTAAATTATAAGTTACTACTAATAGAAAATTTGAAAAATTAACAAATACTTTGAAATGAAGAGTTCCTAATTATTAAATGAGTCAAAGAACAAACCACAAGTCGATTTTTTTCAAAGTATTTTAAAATATTATGAAAGCCCCAGCTAAAACCAGAGAATAGAGAACAAGAAGAAATGCTAAGAGAATCCTCCTTCAATAGTCCTGATGTTCCATCAAGGACTAAAGTAAGGGTTACAGAATTGTAAAGATACAACGAAACCAAACCAAACAAAAACTCAGGTAAGAGCACCAGAACTGCTAGTATTATGTCTATAGTCCAAGTGTAGGAGTTCTCTCTATTTCTACTTGTTTTCATTAAAATTATACAGAGTAATTATTTCTGCTTCTTTAAACATACCATAAACTGTCTTGAATGTATTAAAGGGGTCTTCAGTCAGGCATCTAGTATGACTTGTGGTCTCAGGATAATTCATCAAAACAAGATTTCATGCAGATTTCTGGATATCTTAATGGCAGTAAATTCTTCAAGGAAACCACACTCATCCCAATACTGTTTCCCCTGGTGCTGGGAACTGAACCGATGGCTTCATGGGTGCTAGGGATGTGCTCTGACGCTTAGCTCTATTCTCAGTCCCACCACAACATCTATGTGACACAGGAATTTCTTCCCAATGTCCACCACTTCCTGAAACACTCAAATTCCTTTCAGCACAACTTCTGCTCTGGCATCTGTGCAGGGTCCTTCTATGCACAGCACAGAGCCCCACATCCTCGTCATACCACAGACAACTGATGGTACTGTTCAGGAATTAAACTAAATAATGAGGATCGCACACGTGACGCCCAACTCTAGAGCGGGCTATTTAGTAAGCATTCTCTTATGAAGGAATGAAAGTGAGGTCACTTTAAAGCAAAACTATGAAAGCAGAGCCAACGGACTGAGTCATGCTACAGCTGAACCAAGGTAACCAACCGCTCTGCACGCCTCCGTGAGAGAAGGTAGTTTACTTAAAAGAAGCTTGAATTCAGCAGAGAGACTGTTAAGAAAATGATTCTGTAGCACACAGCTCTCCAAAGAGCTGGGGAGGCCTCTACTCTACAACATCCACTTCCCTTTTAAACAACAGTCGATGGTCGTACAGACAGCAGATTAGCTTTGGATAAAGGACGCAAACAGTCGCGTCACAGGTGAACGCACATTCACGTCAAATGGGATAAATAGGTTGCTTTGAATAGTCCTACTTGAGTTCATTAGAATACTTCTACTTCTTCTGGTATTTATAGCTTTCTATGCAATCTGCAGAGGTCTGAAATGGATTTTTAATACGGTATGCCCACTGTAAGACTTTGACAGACACTTTAATCACACGTTGCAATGTAAAACCAAGCACTATGACCAATACAAAGCCTGAAAAAAATTCAGAAAAGAAATTACATGAACATGGTCATGTTACATTGCTAAGAACTTGAGAAGAAAAGAGAGCAGAAAAAGACAACAGAAGCACTTTTATCAGTGAAATGACTTAAAGTATTGTCTGTTTACTGGCTAGTTTTATGTCAACTTGACACAAGCTAGAGTTATCTGAAAGAAGGAAACCTCAATTGAGAAAACATGACTGAAAAGTAAAAAAACTGAGCCCATGTGGATGGGGCCAACCCTGGGCAGGTGGCCTGAAGTTATAAGAAAGCAGGCTGAGCAAGCCATGAGGAGTAAGCCAGTGAGCAGCAACCCTCTACGGCCGCTGCATCATCCCAGCTTCAGCAAGAGACCTCAACATTTTGGAGATGTCAGTACCACAGGATGATCAACAAAGACAGCAACTTGTGTGGAGTGGAGCTGACCTGAGCCTAGGAAACAGACTGTGTGTGCTGTAGACAACACAGTCAGAGAAATGGCCCAAGACTGTTGGAGGAGCCTAGAAGACTGTTAGTGAATCTCACACACTGGACATTTATACAGCTGGAGTTTGGTTTCTCTTTGATTGTGACTGTGCCCTGGTTCTTCCCTCTTGAAGAAGGAATGTATTTAACTTATTTTTTATTTTTATGGGACCACACAGTTGAGTGACTTTGAACTTTTAATGAGGTTTTGGAACTTTACACAGACTTTAGATTTTAAAAGAGACTGAATTTTTAATGTTTGAATATTTAAAGACTTTGGAACTTATAAAATTTGGAGTGTTTATATTGTAATGTTGATATTCATGTGTGATTTTGAGAATGAACAAGAAAGGGAAAGTTATGGCTTAACAGTGATATGTTTGTGCAAAAGGTCAACTGTCATGACTAGTTTTAAGTCAACTTGACATAGGCTAGAGTCACCTGAAAGGAGGGAGCCTCAATTGCAAAAATACCTCCATAAGATTCAACTGTAGACATTTTATTAATTTCTGATTGATGGGGGAGAGCCCAGCCCATTGTGGATGGAGCCATCTCTGAGCTGGTGGTCTTGAATTCTATAAGAAAGCTACCTAAACAAGAAATGGGAAGCAAGCCAGTAAGCAGCACTCCTCCATGACCTTTGCATGAGCTCCTGCCTTCAGGGTTCTGTCTTGCTTGAGTTCCTGTCCTGATGTCCTTCATCAGGACATGGAAAAGGATGTGGAAGTTTAAGCCAAAGAAACCCTTTCCTCCCAAGTTGCTTTTCATCATAGCAAGAGAAACACTGATGAAGAAAGCTTGTGTGGTGATCAATGTATCTAAAGCTTTACTGCTTGTTGGCTACAAGAAACATGGTCAATTAGTAAGCAATCAACGGTATGTGGATTCTAGACTCTGTAAGAATGCTTGTATAAGGGCATACTTCTCTCTCTCTGCAAGTCTCTATTTCTCTGTCTTTTTTGTTACTATTTACACCAGGTTCACCTCAAACTCAACTTTGGTCCATCTATCTCCACCTTCTGAGTGCTGGGATTGCAGGTGAGCACTATTGCATTCATTTTCATGTAATGCTGAAGATGGGATCCAGGACAGCGGATATGATATGCAAACACTGTATCAGTAGAGATACAACAACATCAACCCCAACCCCAACATCTCTCTGGTCACTTACACAACAAACATTTCACAGGGTCTGTGCCATCCATAGTACCAGGATAGAGTATGGATTTTTCCTGAGAACAAGCTCAGAGGACACAGAATGAGTTCAGCTCTTCTTTAGGTAACATAACTGCTCAGGGAAGATGTTGCAACATACAACATTTTTAGATTAACTTTTCAGAAAACATCCAACCCTGAAATGATAATAATCTAGTATTTTCAAGGTGATTTCCTAAGTTGATTGTTAAAACTAACCTCACTGAAAAATACAAGGGGTTATTGAAAAATCAAAGTATTTTTGTTTTAGTAATCTATAGCTAAACTCAATTAAACCTAAAATTCATTTAGCCTGCTGGGAATGAATGGGTTAGTATGCCTGCATGCATGTGTGTGGATATGCATTGGGGGGTGGTGCGTGCATGTGTGTTGCAGGAGTGCACACGTATGGAGACTAGAGGACAATCTCAGTGTTGTTCTTCACAGGACACCACCCTATTTTGTAGATCATGCCTCTTATGGGACTAGAGTTCACTGTAGGCTAGGCTGGCTGGCTAATGAGAACCACGGAGCCATCTTGTCTCTACCTCCCCAGAACCAGGATTATTAAAAACAAGCTGCACATCTGGCATTTTACATGTGTCCTCAGCATCCAAACTTAGTGCTCATGAGTACAAGGTCAGAACTTTATCAAGTATTGTCTCTGCAGTCCAACTTCTTAAACTAAAGAGAGAAGAAAAAGATCCTGTGAATTAACCTATTGCAAGTGTTTCTCAGATGTTATTAAATGTTGCCTAAGTTTTCCTACATGTCACAAATGAATATGAAATTTATTCTTAAATTAAGGATGATATATTAATAATGCAAAACAGTAAGGAAAATTTCCAGGCAGAGAAACAGAACTAGGCAACAGGGCAAAGAACACTCAATAATGTCAATGACCGGCTTTGAAATAGATAACACTAATACTCTGAACAATTACCTCTGTTCCCATGTCCATTCTAACTCGGCTGCAAACTGCCTGGAGTAAGGATTAGGACTGCACTATCTCTGAATACATCTCAGCGCTTGGTTTCTTGTCTCTCAGCAGCAAAAACAACAAAAAAAAAAATGACTAGAGATTCTCCATGCAGGTCAGAGAGCAAGAGGTGGAGCCTGCCTGTGCGCAGATTAAGCCTCTGCACAGTCATAAGCTAACAACTGTCTCTATATTTTTATTCTTTTTGTTGCAGAATTTCACTTATGCCAAGCCTTCCCCCTAAAGTCCTGTACAGTTAAAGGTGCCCTTGAACTCCTGGTTCTCTTGTTTGCACTTCCAGGGGGCTAAGATTGTAGGAGTGCCACCACACCTATTTTACTTGGCACAGAGACTGACCAAGAACTCTAGCAACTAAGTTCCATCCCTAACTCCCAATTTTTATATTTCTAACAAGTCGAAAAATAATCAATATACTGATGGAGGAGGGTCTTCTATCAATCTGTTTATTTCATTGGTTAATTAATAAAGAAAACTGCTTGGCCTGATAGGTCAGAGAATAGGTGGGTGGAGTAGACAGAACAGAATGCTGGGAAGAAGGGAAGTGAGTCAGATGCAATGAAGCTCCGACCCAAGATGGATGTAGGCTAGAATCTCCCTGGTAAGCCACCCCTCGTGGTGCTACACACATTACTAAATATGGGTTAATCAAAATGTGAGAGTTAGCCAGTAAGAGGCTGAAGCTAATGGGCCAAGCATTAGCTTACATTATTATTACATTACATTATTAGAATACAATTTGTGTGCTGTTATTTCGGGTATTTGTGTGTTGTTATTTCAGGTATTTGTGTGTTGTTACTTCGGGTGTAAAACTAGCCTTGTGGAATCTGGGCGGGATGAAAAGCAGGCCTGCTTGCCTCCTCACTACAAGATACTAAAACTTTGCAATCAGAGAAATTCCTATAAATGTTTGTACTAACAGAACGTCACTGGACACAACACGTGTGTTTGTGCAATGCTTACTGCACTAATATAGCAGAAGAGCTCTGTCATCCATGGAAAATGACTTCTTACCTTGTACTAGAGAAGTAACTGCTGCTGCTATATCATGAGTCAAGCAAGGGAAACTCACTTACATCAAAGGAAGTGGGAAGTTATTTTCATGGTGAATTTGGTCTCGTGTCTACCATCGGTTTCTATTTAAATGTCAAAGCAAAAGATATAATAAATGCCAGTCTGTGTGGGAGGAAGGATCAATTAGTTTACTCTGTGAAATGCCAGTGGTTGAAGGCAACAGAGGGTCATAGGGCCAGCTATGTTTATACAACATGGTACTGGTATGGATATTCTTCCATGGACCAAGATAGGGCTAACGCTAGGTATTCAGAAGCATATGAGTCAGGACAAAGTGGCTGACACTTGACATTCAGGGAACTGAAGGAAGCAATGACACATTGTGTATACAACTATTTCTGAAAGAAAGCCACTTTTATGTGGGTTCTGCATTTATATGGTCATGAGGTCAGAGCCGAGTGCCTTTGCCTGCCAGCTTGTATAGAATGGTGTGTGACCGCCTGAGGCCTGTGTGTGGACAGCATGTGTCAGCATGAGTCTAAGTGCTTGGCAGTATCTGTGTGCCAGCGAATAAAGTATGTCTTATCTGTCTACAGCTACCTTAATTCCCTTCACCCTCCTGGCTTCTGTGACCCTGCTGAGTCCCTGGCATCAGAGCCCGGACCTCAGAGCTATACCCACCCCCACACCCCACTGCTGTCCGCAGGCTTGGCTAGCACGTAAAAGAACATTTCCACACTATATATCTCATTTTTACTGGAGAAAGCATGAGCGACAGTTTTGTGCATTATATAACATGTTGTTCTGGCTAATTAGTTGACTAGCAATTAAAAATAAAAATCATGGCAGAGGGCCACTTGTCAATTTCACCCTGTCATCAACGTGCATGATGCTCATTGTATCTTAAAAAAAATAAATGCATCACCAGCAAGGAGAGAGATGCCTTGCATTCGAGCTTATTCCCTCATTTGGTATAATTAATCCTGACAATTTGCCCATCACATGATGTCTGTCTCCAGAAGGGGAAAAACACTACTTTGTGTTCCTGGGATCACAAGTCTAATTGAGCGGAAAACAAATCTGTTTTAAAAACAAGAAAAAGAGACAAGTTACCATTTCACTCTGTTAAAAATAATAGAAAATGAAGACCAAAATGACAAGAAAATATGGTGGGAAATAGGACTGTGAAATTTAATTTCTTTCCCATAAATATATCTTCCAGAAGAAGTTGAGACTATGCTTTCCTGTGGCAGGAACCACAGGTGAACACTGGAGAGCAGGAATTCCTGGAAAACAGTTGTTACCACAAAAGCTGGCCAAGGGACTGGAGCTTCAGAGGGGTGCAGGGGCTAGCACACTGCACGTCCACACCCCACATCTTGGGCCACCTGATACCTGAGTCTTCCCTGCTTGGCCATGAAACCTGACATACCACCAAAAAAGTGTTTGAAAAGGATGATTGGGGGGGTATTTTTAACTTTTTAAAATTATGTATATGTATATCTGTCTGTGTAAGCACTTGAGTGCAGGTGACCATGGATGCTGGAGGCTTTGGATTACCATAAAGCTAGAGTTACAGGTAGTTGTGAGCCTCCCCACAAGGGTGTTGGGAACTAACACTGGGATCGTTGCAAAAGCAATATGAACTCTTACCTCCCTCCAGCCCTGAAAGTGTGATAGTTTATGGGTTTTTTTGTTTAGTTACAAGAAGTTCATGAAGCTGCTACCTCTTTGGAACATGGTACTTGGGGAAATCAGCCAATGTTTCTGAGCCAGATGCATGTTTGCCTCCAGAATGAGCTCTCTTTGATCCCTTTTGAGGGAGGGCTTTCTTGCTGACCCACACAGCCATGCCTCCCAGGACTTTTCTTTCTTCAGAGAAGGGGATGGGCTAGATGACGGCGGGCAACTACCTATCAGATGGGGAGCATGGGCCTTGTCCAGAGGAGCAATCCTTCTGCTCCTTCCTGTCTCCTCAAAGAGTGAAGTAAGGCACCACACTGTAATTTCAGCTGACAAAAAGCATCAGCATTATCACACACTTTGTGAATTAAGTAATGATTTAATTAGTACCAGTCTGAATGGTCATATAATGTTGTAATTAGAAGGTTGAGGCAAAAATAACTGGCGGAGGTGGGGCTGGGACTTGGTGGGAAATTATCATAATGAATGGAAAACAGGAAGTGGTAATGCATGCCATGGTGGCTTATTAGAGGCTCTGAGGGCAGGGACCCTAGCTTACTCTACAGTACCTTCAGCTGCATGCTTGGGCCCTGGGAAATGAGATTTTCTGTTTTTTTAAAAACTGCATTATAAAGAAATTTCATCATGGGTCTCTACATTCTTTGAGTTCTAAAGCCAAAGGTTAGGGAACACAACCCGCTTCTCTGCAGTGAGAAGTAATGTTCTGCAGTGGGAAGAAGAGGAAAACACCCTTTGCTGATATCAGAAGTTAGGAAAGATGCAGCACACCCCTGGGAGCCACACACGGACTGGCTGTATTGAGTTAGGAACTGCTTTACTTTGCTGTGTGCATGTGTATGTATGTTTATGCATGCAAGTACTTGTTTATACAGAGGGTAGGGATCAATCTCAACGTCATTTCTCAAGCCCTGGAGCCTTTATTTTATTTTTAAGTGTTTTACTTTTCTCTGTAGCTTTTGAGGCCTGTCCTGAAACTCGCTCTGTAGACCAGGCTGGCCTTAAACTAACAGGGATCTGCTTACCTCTACCTCCCAAGTGCTGGGATTAAAGAAGTGCAACACCACTTCTTGGCATACTTTTTTAATTTTAATAACCTTAATATGTGTGTCTGTATGTTTTTATGTGCACATATGTACAGGTGCTAGTAGAAGCCAGAGAAAGCACTGGGTCCCCTGGAGCTGGGGTTATAGCTATAGCAATTGTGAATTCTTGATGTTGGAACATCGAATTTAGGATAATCTAAATCTGTGTTCCCAAACTATGGTCATTCATATTTGGCTCGAGATTGGAGCATTTCTCTTCCCCTTTGAGGTTAGACTTAAGATTTTGTGTCAACGCTTATTTTATGTGTGACAGACACTTGTTAACTTGCCGTGTGTTATAGAACACAAACACACACACATAATTACAATCACTTTTACTTCATATCCTTAGGTTTCAATTGTATGAAGTCAGCCATGATTTAACACTATTAAATAGCATAGTAATTACCAGTTCGTATGTTTAAACTGTGTGCTGTGATAATAGCCTGTATTTCCAATTCTATTCCCTGCCACCCCTGAATGAGAATCACCCATGCATCTAGCACATTATTGCTGAGTAAGTTACATGTCTTCTAGTTACATGGTTACCAGATCCAACATCACTGTTTATGTTCATATAAACTCATATTTTATTTCATAATTGATTCAAAACACAGCAGTAGTGATGATGGTGGCCACCATGTTTAAAAGAATCTGTTATAGCTCTGTGTTGTGGTCTGGATGAGACACATACCCCATAAGCTTATGTAAACACTCAGTTCCAGCTGGCAGTGCTGTTTGCAGAGGCTATGGAACCAAGAGGAGGTAGAAACTAGGTGGAGGAAGTACCTCCTGAACAAGGCTTTAAAGCCTTATAGCTTCACTTGTGCGGGAGAATTGTCTGTAACCTGTCAATCATGTTTTAAATAAAACGCTGATTGGCCAGGCAGAAAGTATAGGTGGGAAAACCAGACAGGAAGTAGAAATCATGTAATGAGAACAGGAGAATTCTGGGAAGGAGGAAGTTGATTCCTCCCACTCCTGCCCAGACCACCGAAGCAGCAGGATGTGATCTGCCCCACTGAAAAAAGGTACTGAGCCACATGGCTAACATAGATCAGAAAAATGGGTTAATCAAGATGTGAGAGTTAGCCAGTGAGAGGCTAGAGCTAACGGACCAATCAGCTTTATAACTTTAGACACCTATGTGTGATTTTCTTTGGGGCTAAACAGTTGTGGGGTACCAGGCGGGACAGAAACCCAAACGAACAGGCCTGGCCCCTTCATGCTCCACTTCACCCCATGTCTTGTTCTGTCTGTTTCCTGTGTATAGATTAGGTGTGATCTCTGTGCTTTCGGCTCCTGCTGCCAAGTCTTTCCCATCATTATCGATTCTATCCCTTTGGAACCATCAGCAACAAAAGCAAAAGAAAAAACAAAAACCAATGAACCACAAAAAAAAAATAAAAACAAAACCAGAACCTCTTTTCTTGCCTAACTTGCCTTTTATCATAGCAACAGGAAAATGACTAATATGGAATAACTAATATAACAGGAAAGAGAAAGAACACAGAGATGGGTGTTCTCCATGCTTGGGCTACAGCATTCATTAGGGTTCACTATGATTTTAAACAGGAGATAAACCCAGGCCTATTGACATCCAGAAAGTCGGTAACTGAAAAAAATGAAAAACCCCATTCCCTAAATAAAAAAAATATAGTTATCATAAATTTGGTTTATCGGGGGAAAACAGTTAATGTTAAAGATGCATGACATCTACCTCATTTCTACCATCCTAATTTTATAACCTACTTTGGTAGCAATTCCAGCAGTTGAGAGGTTGACACAAAAGGATCATGGATTATAGGCTAGTGAGAACCACTCAATGTGTTTCAGTATATCCAGGGTAACAATGGTAAGGCTCTCTGTGGATGAACACAAAACAAATCGTCACAAAATGAGGATACAAAATCTCTAACAAGTACATTAATCTCATGCACAGAATCTTAGCTGCAAGAGAGTCTAGTAAGTATACATATCTAATCTTAAATCCTTGCAGTTAAAAAAAAAGATAGCTTGGAGTGAGCTAGGAATGCATACTGTGGTCCATTCAACCATGAGCACCAGACTGTAACTCTCTACAAAAAAAAATCTCAGTTAATTTTTCCTCTCCTTTTCAGATGCCACTAGGTTAATGACAAAAATGCCATTTTTTTTTTTTTGCTTTAGAGTCATTGTTTATCTGCTAGTCACCAAACTGAGAGGACTGCATAGAGCAAAAAACTGGGTTATGTGAGCACTGACTAATATAAACATGCATGTAGGACTGTCGAGGAGACAAACTGTATACAACTATATTCTACCAATTTTTTGGCTTTATTTTAAGTGTAGAGACATTTTCCCTTATTAATAGAAGGTAGCATGGCAAATAAAAATTCAGATTGACATATCTAAATGGCGGTGTTAACAATAAAACAAGTCACTATAAACAAATTTAAACGTGGGAATATAAAAATAAAACCAGTCTATCAAAGATAATTATCAAAAAAAATTGAAATCTTATTCCTAAAAATAAGTTCAATACAAGATGTATTTTTGTGGTATTGAGAAAGAGAGGCAATGGATTATAAATTAAAAGTAAGAATGGTGCATGGGGTGATATCTGAAATAAAAGGGGTATGGAGAAACTGAGAGAAGGCAGGTTTTTTATTTAGGAAGCTGACATTAGTTGAGTTTTGTGATATAGAAACCATCCCAATGAAAGACAAGTGTTAAGGCTAACTAAAACACTTCATTACCTTGGTATCTGTGACTATTAGATAATTTATGGTCTCAGATAAAAGTCTAATTAATATAGAGCCCAAAAAGGCTTTTTGTTAAAGGACAGATGCGAGTCAGGGGTTATGCATGATACACTATAAGAGAGATGTGCAGTAGAGTATGACCATCTTACTAAAGATAAAGAAATGAGCGATCATAGCATTTACTAGTGGAGGGCTGTCCAAACAACAGTCAATCCCCCATTATGAGTACCACTCCTTAGGAAAAGCAGCAATCAGTGACAAGAGAAACCCGGTAGATAAGTGAATCCTGGGGCCGTCCAGAGTGGAAAGGGCCAGTGTATACTGAAATAAAAAGGCAGAGAATGAGAATGGGTCCCAAGAGCATCTGCTACACCTCATTTGCTTAAAACGAAACAAATCAGTCATTAGACGAGTGATAAGGGCTGTGACTTCAGTCCAATCTTAGAGCACTAAGGATGCACACACTTGCTCCAATGCTGTTCAGATTAAACATAAGGAGTTTTGACGTAGCAGTAAAAAAAAAAAACAAAACTCCACAACACTCTTTTTAGCATATAACACAACGCTGGCATGAAAAGGCAGAGGGGTGCACAGGCACGATGCCTCGGTGGATAAAGGCATTTGTTGTCACAACCGGTGACCCAAATCTCTGGGACTCACTTGTTGAAAGGAGAAAACTGACTGCTGCAAGTTGTCATCCTAACTCTACACACATACATCTTCGATGATGTACATACATGTGTGTGTGCACTCAGACACACTCAAATAAAGAAAATTCTAAAATAAAGGCAAGAGGTGATATTATAGGAAACTATACAAAATTCTGAAATTGTTTTGTAATTTGTCAAACTCTCAGTGGACAACCCTGTCTGTTGTTATTATGAGTCAATAGCAGGTGACAATCAAAACAGAGATTAAAGAATAATCTGTGACATCAAAAAACTGAAAGTTTTCACATGAAATAGAAGACTTGCCATACAGAAGTTTTCCAGTGCCACATGTTTTATGAGCTATGACCTCTGTCCTTAACTCTGAGATTGCAATCACAAAATAGGTACAAGTATTTCATCACCTTCAAATTGAAGAATTACTACTATTTAAACAATTGCTCAAGCCAGAAACCCATATGACTCTTGATGCTTACCTTTTACTTCGGTTCAATTGAAAAAAACTCCTGTCCATCTAAATCACCCCCAAAGAGTTATCAAATTAGTCCACCTCCCACTGTTACCGTGACCAGGTTATTACTATTTCTCCTGTAGAATGTGTCTGTCTGTCTATCCAGCCAGTATTTTTGACATGGTCATACTTTTCAATTACAATGAATCTGCTGAGTCAGTTCCTCCCTATGATCTTTCGTTCTTCACGACCCACATCCACATCCTGCTAGCCATGTGGGTCACCACCCTTTGCCTTCTTCGTATCTCCCAACAAGTAATGTTTTATGAACACAGGACTCCGTTCATAATGTTTAGTCGAGAAACAGTTATCCTTTGAATTTTGGTGTGCAATATAGTTCTGTGTCAACTTGATACATGCTATAGTCATCTGTGAGGAGGGTGCCTCAATTAAGAAAATGCCTTTAGAATATAAGGTTGTAGGAAACCCTGTAGGATATTTTCCTAGTCAGTGATTGATGGTGGAGAGCCCAGCCCACTGTGGGTGTTGCCATCCCTGTGCTGATGGTCCTGGGTTCTATACGAAAGCAGGATGAGCAAGTCATGTTGATCAAGCCAGTAAGGAGCCTCCATGGACTTCGAGCTAGCTTCTGCCTCTAGGTTTCTGCCTTGTTTAAGCTCCTGTCTGACTTTCTTTGATGATAAACAGTGATATGGAAGTGTAAGTCAAATAAACCCTTTCCTCTGCAACTTGCTTTTTGGCCAAGGTGTTTCATCACAGCAATAAAAATCCTAAGACATTTGGTGAAAACCGTATTGCTGGTGTATGCATGGATGACCAGATGCCCAGACAGGTTCGACACCTTAAATCTTTACACATAACTCTATTCTTGTGTAATTAATATCTGTAAAAAGGCATGTCTTCATGTTTTAAAGCATGACAAGGGTTCTAGTCTCATTTTGCTGCTGTGATAAAATTCTCAAACAAAAACAAGACGTGGATGAAAATATTTATTTGGCATGTACTTCCAAATCATAATATATCATTAACAGAATTCAGGGCAAAACCACAAGTAGGAAATTGAAACAGAAACCATGGAGGAATGCTGCTTGCTGGATTGCTATTGACTCATACTCAGCTTTCTTATACAGCCCAGGAACACCTGCCTAGGGAATGGGGTTGCCCACAATGGACTAGTCCTTTCTTCATCAATTAAAAATCAAGACAATCCCACACAGGTTAACCTGATCTGTGCAGTCCTTCATTTCAGACTCCATCAGATGATTCTAGGCTATTTGAGTGGACAGCTGAAGCTAACTAGAACAAAGGATGAGATCACATTTTGGTCATAACTACCATTGACACCTACCTACACACTGTCTAACATAGAGTTTATACCAAACAACGTTTGCTGATTTACTAGCAGGAAGTTAGAAGGGCATAGCCAAGTGTAGAAACCTTTAACTAATGATAGTGGTAGGAAAAGATTTCGAGTTACAAGACCCTGATATTCCTGCAGGCATCACAGCAGCAACTTGGCTACCTTAGTGGGGTCAAGGGAGACCTAGGAACAAACAGAAGAAATAAATTCTAAGCACTTTATCAACTATACCCACATGTCAGGTATGCTGTCCAGAAAATAGAACTTGCATGGCTTACACATTCAAAGACATGGGAACTCTAAGACTTCAACTATAATTTAGGGTATCGTATATTTGGAATTTGGGCTACTGTAAGGAAAAAAAGTCAGAGGAAATAATTTAAGTATCACAGTGGAGTTTACAGATGGTTATAAACATACAAAGCAGGAATCCTAGAAAACTTTCACTGCTTATACAAAATGAGTCAAAGGGCTTCATTAAGGATTTGAATTGTTGTAAGTTTGAGGACAGCCTGGGTTGCAGGAGAGACCCAGGCCACCCTGTGCTAGCAAGAGACCAAGTCTAAGAAAGGTGTGCGGTGGGGAGAGGAACTAAGACACATCTCAGTTGAAAGGGCACTTAGTTATCATGCAAGAAACCCAGGATTCCAACCCTAGCACTGAATAAACTGTTGGTGTGTGTCCCCAAACACTATGGTGGTGGAAGCAAGAAGATTAGAAGTTCAAGACCATTCTCAACTACGGAAGGATTTGGAGGGTAGCCAGGGCTACAAAAAACCTTATCTGAATAAAATTTTATTTTGAATTCTACAAAGCCTTCGTGTCTTAAAAATATTAAGTCAAAGGTACAGAACCAAGATACCAGATTGACTGTCCTTATTCGAGCACAATAGTTTACACCTGTAATCTCAGCCCCAGGGAGGCTGCAGAAGCTGGGATGGAGTTAAGCTGGAAGTGTCTGACTGCTGACTACACATGAAGTCCTAACTGCATAAACAAGGCACAGTGGCACATGCATTAATCCTAGGGAAGCTGGAGGATCAAGAGTGCAAGGTCAACTTCAGGAAAGTCAAGATCAGCACAGGGCACATGAGGTCATACCTCAAAAAAACAATAACAACAAAGAAAAACATGAGTGGCCATCCTAAAAGTCATCTACAGATTCTGTCTGGGAAAGCCATGAATTTTCAAACAGGTACTAGTGACATGCCACCCATAATTTTTACACATTAGCCAACTGCTGACGGTCGGGGAGTATGCATTATTCAAACAGGGTGCACGTTTGGTAATGGAAAGGGTGAGGGGAGATGCTGCCTTTAATTTTAATGTGCCTGGCGTGCTGGAAAAAAATTACTGGCATCTGTATGTGTATGTCTGGGTGTTTGCTGAGACATGTGTTGTATGCAACTCTGTTTATTATCAGTAAATGAAGCCAAAAGCTAAGTTGAAAATGAATGCTAAATTAAAAATTATATAAAATGGAGTGAAGTGATTTAATTAACAGATGATAAGTGAGATGTTGCAGAGCAAGAATGAGTTTGGAAGAAGAAATGGGGGGGGGCGATGAGCTGGGTGGGAAATCTGCCTATTTCATTTATTTGCTTAGAAACACTAATACAGGCACAATGTGTTTGCCAGTTTTTAACCACAACCTCAGAGACAGTCAATAAACTCGCTTAATTAAGCCACCAGTTTGGAGTACAGAGTTCAAAACAAATTGCCTTCTGTTTCATAGCAAATAGGCGGCTACACAAAATACAATATACTGTCTGAAAAGAAATAATAAACCGACTGCTTGAGTATTCCAAAGACCTTCAAATACAAATTAGGTAATTTTCTCCTGTGTGGGTATGACATAAGTTGTCCTGGAGACACAGCAGCCAACTCCTGCAATGAAATAGCATCAGTATTTATTGGGCCAGTTCGTGCTGAATGGTGTGCTAGGTACATCCATAACTGCTACCTGGATTTCTCTTAGGGAAACACTGTATGTGCCACTATACTATGTAAGTTAGGCTCTCCCTCTCCCTCCCTCTCTTTCTCTCTTTCTCCATGTGGTCATGGCTATGTTGTGGCTCGTACAGGGAGATGCATGTGAATGTCAGAGCTGTTCCCCAGGTATCTATCTTCTTCTTTGAGACAGTGTCTCCTACTGTCCTGAACCTTATCAGGCTGGCAAGGCTGACAATTGGTCAGTCAGCCCCAGGAATCTGACTGCCTCCACACCTTCCTAGTGTTGAAATTAAAAGCAAGGCCAGCTTCAACTGGATTTTAGATGTGCATGCTCATTTTTAATTATGTGTGTGTGTGTGCATGTCTATGTATGGGCGTTGTGTACCTGAGTGCAGGTCCCCTAGAGGATAGAGAGGTATGGGATCCTCAGGATCAGGAGTTACAAGGCAGTCTGTGAGCCACCCAGTGTGGATGCTAGGAACTGAATTCTAGTCCTCTGAAAGAATAGCAAGCGTCTCAACTGCTGGGACATCTCTCCAGCTCCACATTTGCTTTTTGTTTGTTTGTTTTCTTGTTGTTTGTTTTGCATTTGTATTTTTCAGCCTGAGTTCTGCGGACTGAATTTGGTTTCTCAGAAGCATTTTACTTACTGAACCATCTTCCCCGCTCTGGAAGCCAGGGTATTTTCTAAGGCCATTCTAGAAGGGAAAATAAAAGCAGAATGGAAGTCAGGACTGTTTAATCCAATACCTCTGGTACCTCCTTCTGACCATCCGTTCTCTTCTTGTAAGTACCCGGAATCAACTGCCCATCATCTGAGCCGCCTCCAGTAGCTTCCTGGCTTCACATCTATGATGCCTATGCTATGGACCATAACAAGCTAAAACACAAAGAGGATTCTCACAAATTAGGCTCACAAAACTGACATGTATTTAAAATTAACAACTAGGGACAGTGAGCTGGCTCTTCAGGTAAAAGCACTTGAGACTTAGCCTGATGATCTGAATTTAATCCCGAGACCAACATGATGTTAAAAAAAAAAAAAAAAGAATTCCCTCTTCCTGTAAGAGGCTTCTGACCTCCACATGTGAGCTACAGCACAACAGCATAAATACAACCTAATAAAAACAAGTAAGAAACTGTGAACACTTTCGATCACTTTCATGAACCCAAGGAGTCTTCTTGTGAGTCTGTTTTCTGTATAACACATGGGTGGTGCCGGAAAAACAACCCAGATATTTAGATACAAAGTCAAAATTGAGAAAGAAATGGAAAGGAAGCAGACGCTCTGTCACCATAGCACCAGGATGAAAATGGAGGCTGGAGAGACGGCCCAGCACTGAAGAGTGTATGGTTCCATCCCCTGCACACAGGTCATGCAGTTCACAACTGCTGGTGTAGAACCTGCTCCAGGAGATCCAATGCCTTCCCGTCTCTGCTGACACCATAGCCATGTGCATACACACACACACACACACACACACACTATGGAAACACACTTCCAAGTGAGTGTGCTACGTAAGCATTTTGCAGCATATAAAATTTGGCAAGTTCCCAAATACAATATTCGCCCAAAAAGAGAATATAAGAAGCACGGAATCAGATCCATATTCTTTTAAGAAATCCAGAGATTTTATTCTAAAACTGTTGCTTCTGTCTACCCAAAAAGGATCTAAGAACTTTTGTCACACAAAACAAACATCAGAGTTTTCCAATATTTTTTTCCTGGAATTAAATTTGACAGAATGAAAATACATCCAAGTGTTCTGTGTCCCCATATGCTGTCTGAGCTAGGTAACATAGGAATATGTAAATCTGCTCAGGAGCTCATCCCAAGCTCCCCACCCCCACCCTATAACACAGTAAAAGAATAGGTCCCGTGAGCTGGTAAGACTGTAAGTCGGCGCCACGGCTTCAGCAGCCAACTTGTCTCCCCAAACTTTGGGAAATGTGCAAAACAGTAACTGCGGAAACAACAGCGGAGTTTAGAATAGTGAGAGACGACGGTATTTTTGGTCTCCAAGTTTAGCATTGAGTTGTTCCATCTTGGGAACAACTTGACAGAGTACACATCCTGCTGCTACAGAGCGGGCCTTCAACAAGGCCTAACATCAAGAAGCCTTCCCTCACACTCCTGAGCTGTCACACTTCCTCCCAGGAAAAGTCAGTTTGGTTTGATTCTAGGGATTTCTCAATAAAGAAAGCTTCATCTTTCTTGAAAATAAAAAAAAAAAAAAGAAAAGAAAAGAAAACCTGCACCAGACAGTCATGCCTACAAACCCTGAAGTTGGATGACAGAGAAAAGGAAATTAAAATTTCCAGGCCAGCCTGGGGTTACATAATACCTGTAGTAGTTTGAATGTAACTGGCTCCTATAAGCTCATAGGGAGCTCCACTGTTGGGAGGTGTGGCCTTGTTGAAGTAGGTATGTCTTTGTTGAAGAAAATGTGTCACTGTGAGGGGGGCATTGGGTTTCTTTTGCTTAAGCTTCACTCAGTGACACTTCCTGTTGCCTTCTGACCAAGATGGAGCCAGCACCATATCTGCCTTCACGACACCATAGTCCCTGCCATGATGATAATGAACTGAACCTCTGAAATTGTAAGATACCTCAATTAAATATTTTTCTAATAAGCGTTGCTGTGTTCATGGGGTCTGTTCACAGCAAGAGAAACCCTAAGACAATACCCCTCTCAAGAATAACAAATATTAATCGATTAAAAATTAAATACTAGGGGCTATGTTTGTGCGAGCGCGCGCATGCTCTTGCGTGCAGATGTTAACGGTGCATTATACACTTATGTATGCTAGCATTTAGCTAACATTTCTACTGCTGTGATAAAACATCACGACCAGGGCAATTTATTAAAGAAGTTTAACTGAGCTTAAGGTTTCTGGGGTTAGAGTCCAGGATGGCAGAGTGAAGGGGTGGCAGCAGAGGAGCTAAGAGCACACACCTTAAAACCCTCAGCAGGGAACACAGCATAGTGGGGCTGGTGGGCGGCTTCTTAGTGCCTACATCCTAGACCCTGTGACACACTCCTAATCCTTCAACCAAAGGAGGACCAAGCATTCAAACATACGACCCTATGGAGGCCATTGTCACTGAAACCACCACCCGAAAGCAGAGGCCTGAGGACGCTAGGTGTCCTGCACTATTGCTATCAGCCTTATTCCCCTGAGACAGGGTGTGGAACTGGCCTGATGGCCAGTAAGCTCCAGTGATCCTGCAATCTGCACTCCCCATTAGGTTAAGGTTGTAGGCACGTTAGATCGCCCAAGTATAGCATTTTACATTGATGTTGGGGATCTGAATGGAGATCCCCAGGCTTGAATTGCAAGTGCTCATAACCACTGAGCCACCTTCCTCACTCCAACATTAGAGTCTGTAGAATCACATTTTGAAAAAAATACCATGACTCAAAAAAAGCTGCTCTGATTTAGAGAGGAGGGGGGAGGAGGAGGAGGATGAGGATGAGGAGGGGAGGGAGTTAGGATGAGGAGTGTTGTATGAAAAAGGAAAAATGACAAGAAGCAAGGAAGAGCGGCGAACAGAAGAGCTAAAAGGGTCCATTCTTCATGTCTGGGGTGAGGGAAATACATGGCACTTCTCCTTTAGTAATGCTAACATGGTCTGGCGTGCCTGGGAGTAAATCGATACTAAGTACAGTCCAGGAGAGACTGCCATCTTACATAAAGCTCGGACTGCAAAATAGACACAAAAGACACACGATACTCTCCAAGGTCCCGAGCAGCCATAATCTCCATCCCTGGCAGCTCATCTGACACTCACTTGTGCTGTCTCCTGGTCTCTTTACCAGTTCTGGCCTCTTTCCCTTCCTCCTTCTCCTCGGCTCCTCTTTGTCCTCCTCTTCTTACCCCTGCCTCCTCTTTTTTGTCCTCCTCCCCTACCTTCTCCTCCACTTTCTTCTCCTGCTCCCCTCCTCCTTCTCACTTTCCTTCTCCAATTTCTTCTCCTGCTCCCCTCCTCCTTCTCACCTTCCTTCTCCAATTTCTTCTCCTGCTCCCCTCCTCCCCCTCCTCCTCATCTTCCTCCTCTTCTCCTTGCTTTCAGAAGCACATCAAGGGGGTGGCAGAGATAAACCTCCCGCAAGTATTTAGCATCGAGATGAATTCCAGGCTCGCCCCTGGACAATGCACACAAAGAATGTGTGAGGTAGAGTGTGTAAGGAGGACCTGCACTTGGTTCTCAAGGGGCCAAGCCAGAAGACTTCAAATGCTGCTGCACGTGGGAGGTGGACACTGGTTCCCTGATTAGATTCTATCACTGCTCTTTCAAACGCTTTTCTTTCTTCTCCTACTTGCCACCTCTGCCTCTGTCAGGACGCACACATAAAGGAAATGACAAGAGACCCTCTCTACCCTGCCCTGGTCCCTTCCAGAAGTGTTCTTTAGAGCCATGAAACCACAAAGGCTTTTGAATTTAGATAACTTTTATGGTCAAGACTAAAAATCCTTTGCTGGTAATAGGAAATGTCATCTGGAACCCACTGGGCAGTCATAATTTCCATTTATAAATAGAAAATATAAAGAGGACGTCTTATCTGGGTGATTTAATACATGTCTCTGCTTATTACTGTCTTCAAAGTGCCTTTTGCACAAATCTGATTTCAACTGTGCAATAAAGATTCATTATCCTTTTACATAGCAGCCTTTCTATTTCTGTGCAGGATCTAATTAGGAGAATACCAACTATTCTATAAACAGATGCTAATCGTGGAGTGGAAACACTTTCATTTTAGAAAGGAGACAGTGCTGAAATTTTCCTAAAACATGCTGCACGTGCATGCAGAATAAGGGAGTGGGAAACAGCAGGGTGAGAGGGTAGCTGGCTGCTCTTCGGTCTTGACAATAAGCTAGTATTGCCTCAACTGCCAGAAAATTACTATAAAGGTGCAGGGAGAGAGAAGGTACACTAATTCAATCCAACACCCTAATACAATGTTATGGTCCTATGAATTGGGTTTCTACTTCAAAATATCATGTCCCTCATTGTCTTGTGCATTTCTGTTGACCGAACATAAGCCCCATTACTTCTATACCACAGAAGAGGAGTACCAGCATTAAAAGAAAACCCCTTCACTTCTTTGAGAGACAGAGCTGTATACACAGTCGTGAGAAGTCGTGAACAAATGACAGTAACAAGAACACAACGACCAGCTGCAGGAGGTACCCGGGTGTGGGAGAATAATATTCGGTCTCATCACGGGCACATCCAAGAAGCAATTTCCAGAAGTGCATACAATTAGTGGACAATCCTTGCACTGCTGGCCAGAATACACAGACTCTTTTATGATTCAAACTTGTCTTGTGCCACTTACCCCTACTTTTCCACCTTGTTTCCTAAGGACTGTGAAAGTTTTGCTACCCTCTGTAAGTAAGACTACAGTTTTGGGCTTCTTTTTTTTCCATTTTTTTTTTTTTTTGCACAATCTAAAACAGTCTACAGCTTTATCTTACAACAAGGGATACTCCACCTTTACATGTTCTAACTACACAGATTGTGTTTCTTCTTTGTTACCAATGGACATATCTTTCATAAAGATACCAAAATAAAGCCAATAACTCCCTACTTTCTGCCATGCAAATTCAACCTTTATACACATAGTCTGAATGAATTTCCCAATAGGCCCCCCACATTCCCCAATAACACACCCCCAACCCCATAGAGAGAACTAAGAATGTTAAACTGTAAACCTCAGCAAAGTCAGTTACACATGTCAGAAGTGAAGCTAGACCACTGTGGTCTGATTCTAACATCCACATTCTATTCTTTTTTTTAAGATTCATTTATTTTTATGCGTATGGGTGTTTTGCTTACATGTATGTAAGCATGTGACAGAGGTCAGAAGAGGGTGCCAGAGCCCCTGGAATTGTAACAGAATATTCTGAGTCAAAATAGAGATGCCAGGAATCGAACCTGGGTCCTCTGGAAGAGGAGCCAGTGTTCTGCATGATTAAAATAGCTCTCCAGCCCCACCTAACACCGACGTTCTTACTCTTGTAAACTCTATCTTGTGACAACAGTGGAACATAAACTCATTTTACAATGTTGTTCATTATTATTGTTGTTTTAACTGACCACAGTCCTAGCAAGAAAAGCAAAGGGAACTGTTTGTTGTAGGAGTTTATTCTCACAGCTCTGGATTTGATAGGTGCCCATATCCTGAAGGAATCCTAAGGAAACAGTGTGAGAGAGGAAAATCAGTTCTGTCAGTCCTGACTCACAGAAGAGAAGGAAGATGTCACTGAGAATCGGAGCATCATCTATGAAGGTATCTGCTCTGTGGACATCCCTTTCAGACAATCCAAAAAACAAAAACAAAAAAAAAACCCCTTGCTCCTATGCACCTAAACACCTGGCCCCTGTGAAAGGCTGATGATACAACATGAAGAAATCAACCGTATTGTGAAGATCTTGAAAGAACAAAGCCTTCGCTAATGACATTTTAATGAGGTAATACATAGGCTAATTACTGTAATCTGGCTGATCTATTAAAAGCCTGCACCACAGAGATGAGCATATCTGCTGACTCAGATCTTACTGAAAGGTTTGCATTTTAGTTTAGATCACGAGAGGGAAGACAAAATGAGGACCGTCCCAGTTCAGGGTGCAGATCTAGACTGAGATCGGAGGTGGAGAAGAGGATTCGAAGGTCAGTCAGAGTACAATGAACGCTCTTCTAGTCAGTATTAGCTGAGTCCCAAACTAGCAGTACACGAACCCGAGGGAACCTCTTGGCTAAGGAGTCAAAACCTGTCTGGTGCACATTGAAGCAAGGGACACCTTAGGGCCCAGGAAGATGCCAACCTGTCAATGACCTGCATTTGTACCTCCTATAGCATCTGTATGGCCCAATATGAGGCCGCTTCGATGTACTTTCATGAAGTCTTCATGGGTCTTCATGGGTGGCAGGAAGGATATTAGGTAACTGACATTACTAGACCTAAAAACAACCCAGGTTATTTTCCTTTGATGCTATTGCTTTCTAAAAACTTTATATTACATTTTACTTACTTTAGTTATGTGTGTATCTGTAGAGTTCTAAGGACAACTTTCAGGAATCAATTCTTTCTTTTTGCCACGCTAGTCCCAGAGATCAGACTCAGGGCATTGTTGATGAAAATTATTGTTGTAGAATATTATTCTGAGATGTGTTACATTTGTTTATGCTGTGGAACATTTGCTTAATGATGCAAAGATGTACTGCATTTTTTTTTTGTTTTTTTGAGACAGATTGCTCTGTAGTTTTGGTGCCTGTCCTGGAACTAGCTCTTGTAGACCAGGCCGGCCTCGAACTCATAGAGATCCGCCTGCCTCTGCCTCCTGAGTGCTGGGATTAAAGGCATGCATCACTACCACCTGGCTGTGTTGCATTCTTTTATGTTGCATTTGCTTAATTCTGTAAAGCTGTGTTACATTGTCTAAAACAACTGATGGTCTAATAAAGAGCTGAATAGCCAACAGTGAGGAAGGAGCAAGAATAGGCAGGGCTGGCAGGAAGAAAGAATGAATATAAGGAGAAATCTGAGAGAAGAAGGAGCAAAATAGAACAAGGAGAGGAGGACACCAGGGGTCAGGCACCCAGCTACACAGGAAGCCCTAGAGAAAGAAGTAAAGAAAGGTATACAAGAACAGAGAAAGACAAAAGCCCAGAGGCAAAACATAAATGAGGTAAGAAAAGCTGGCTAGAAACAAGTCAAGCTAAGGCCAGACATTTATAAGTAATAATAAGCCTCCATGTGTGTGATTTATTTGGGAGAGGGTGGCGAGCCACCCCAAAGAGTAAAGAGAATAAAACAACCAACAACATTGTGGTGTTCCAAACATGGGGAAAGAGAAAAAAAAAATCCAACAATAGTCATTAGCCCCCTCCCCCCCTCTGTCTCTGTGTGTTTGTGTGCATGCGCACACATATAGAGACCACAGGACAGCCTCAGCTGACATTCCTCAAGAGCCAAGCACCTTATTTGGTTAAACAGGCTTCCTCACTAGCCTGTCACTTGCCACGTAGGCTAGGCTCACTGGCCGCAAGCCCCAAAGCTTTCACTGCCTCCTTTTCACTAGTGTTGAGATTATAGGTGTGGACCACAATGCTTAGATTTTTTTTATTTTAATGTAGTTTCTGGGAATTGAACAGAAGTCTTCATACTTGACAGGCAACACTTTCCCACCTGAGCCATTGCCCCAGTCCCTAGGTCACTTCCTTAAGAGGCTGCTAAATCTAATAGGTGGTGGAATTATACACAATTTTCCCACTGAAGTTTTGTTTATATGTTTATATTAAAGAAAAGAGAACAAATAATGGCATAAAATTCTAGAAAAAAATAGGAAGGTAATATTCTACATGTCCTTACATCCCTAATGTCTCATGTCCATGTCTGCCCCAAATCTATCTTAGTTAAATATCAACCCACATAGACACATGAGAAAGTGTCCATTTTCAACTGAGAATCACTTTAGGAAATGATGGTAGGGAGCAGTCATGAAAAACCAGCTGAATGAAAGCTGGTGCACATGACGGCAGGGAAATAACACTGGTCAGGGACTCAGGAGAACAGCTCTAAGGCCAATTAATTAGCCATATGTCCTACAGCAAGTTGCTTAACCTCCCAGATCCCAGTTTTCTCCTCTGGAAATTGGGGGGTCCAGAGCAGATGGCCTTTAAGGTTTATTATGCTAAAGCTAATACTCCAATTCTGCCTCTAGCACATATCCAGTTCAATTAGATACTTTTTAAGGCCCAGTGTAGAAGCTACTTGCCCTAAGAAGTCTTCCCTGATACAGTTAGCAAGGACTGGGTTTTCCCCTCTCAGAGGTTACAAGGCTATCCGTGCCTCTCACATGACCAAGGTCAAAAGTGTGTATTTAAAACCTGAGGATCCGTATATATATAGTCTTGGGGACATTACTTAAGATACTCTGACCTCCCATTTCCTAAGTCTTCTCATGGAAACCAACATAGCTTCAGCTCACTCCTGCTCACCCAGAAGGGAATTAAGATCTTTACCTGTAGGCTAGAAAGATGGCACAGTGGTTAACAGCACTTGCTGCTCTTCAGGAGGATCTGAACTGGGTTTCCAGCACCCAACTGGGGAGGCTTACAACCCCGTTTAACGCTAGCATCACAGGGATCCAATTCTTTTGGCCTCTACAGGAATTTACACTCAAATGCACACCCCCCCCCCATACACATAATGTAAAAAATAAATTAAAACCTTTCCACTTAAGATAACTTAGTATTTACATAACCATCCTGCGACGTAGAGTGTCTACTGAGCAATAGGCTGATGTCTCTTTGTCATCCCCTCTCATATCTTCTTGAATCCCTGCCCCAGACAAAGCAGAGATCATACAAAATGGATTACTACCTAACAAGCTGGCTGTATTACTCAATCCATGTGTTCACAGAGCTACTGAGGGAATCAACCCAGTTTCTCCATCACACGCTTCTCCAAACACCCAGGCAAGCCATCTGGTATTAGCTGAACCCAAGTTTCCCCTACAGAGTTAACCGAGAAACCCCATTTATAATTGTGAAGACGTAACCAAAAAAACTTACATATGACGAAGCTGCATTATGATATATAGAGGATAAGACTGGGGTTCGGGTATGATCACTTAATTACTAAATCATTACTAAAAAATGTTTGAAAAACAAAGTGGGGTAACTGATACTTTAAAATGTGTATACATACTTAAATTTACATAAGTATGTTGATGAACACATGAAAACAAAAAAAACTAACATTAACACAGGGAGTTAATAAGCAGAAATAACGAGTGTGTACACGTGTGTTGAGTAGAAAACTTTTGTCAGTCATGTATTCTAGTGCCTTCATTTTTCTGAGAAAGCTGAAGTTCAAAGAAAAGGTAACAGCAAGTGTGTAGCAAGTGAAACAATTTCTGACCCCCATGCAAGGAACATGTGAGTGTGTTTGTGTATGCTCACAGATAGTTAGCTAAATGTACACCACACAGAGAAATACTAACTTGGTTATGTTATTCTGTTCTCCTTCGTTCAATATATTAGTCATAATGGCCGCAGCAAATGCTGAGAGCAAAGAAAACATTCCACTTTTTGAGGCAATGTCTACTGTAGCACAGGCTAGCCCCAAGTTCTCCATATAATTGAGGATGACGCTTAACTTCTATCCCCTTCTGAGTGTTAAGATAACACATGATAAACACTATCATACCTGATTATGTGGTGTTGAGGATCCAACCCAGGGCTCCTGTGTGTAAGCAAATTGTCTACCAACTGAGCTACATACTTAGCAAAGACTTCTCAAGAGAGTACAACAGGCTAGAGAGATGACTCAGCCATTAAGAATTCTAGACCCTCTTGCCAAGGAAAGGAATTTAGTTCTCAACACCCACATCAAGCCAGGCAGCTCATCATGGTCCTAACTTCAGTTCTAAAGATCTAACATTCTACTGTGGCCTCTGCAGGCACTACACGCGCGCGCGCGCGCGCGCGCGCACACACACACACACACACACAAAATAAATCTTTACAAGGAAAGAATACAAGAACTATCAGAACCTTGAATTTGCTATCATGGCAACTTCACTGACCTCAGAAGGTAAATAGGAAGCTACACCTAGTAAAAAGTTTATACACATCTGATGACCACAAAATTTGCCTGTCTGTAAGCCTCAGAGAAGAAGCCAGTCTAGCCTAAACTGCATGTTTTAACTCATTCCTGTGCAATAGAACACAAGGAATGGAGTATTACTTAAGGACCAAGTCTGTGCATATCAATACATGAATACAAGTCCCTGTAGACTGTGCTGTAGCTAATCAGATCTGAATTATTTCTATTCGGCTGCTGCAACCAAATACCCAGATGCCTAGTGAGTAACAAGGCATACGATCGTTCTGAGACCATGGCGTGCTCTGCATCCTTCCTGTGCTGCACAAAACTTAATTATACCCATTGTTTTTATTATTCAAAATATACTGGCAGTCCATCTATTCAGTGAGAAATTTCCCGCTATTTCATCCAGGGTAGCTTTTATGCTAAAATGTATGCATATGTTGGGGACTGTATCTCTTTCCCCTAGTCCCCAACAAGGAGATGTGAGGCCATAGAAGCCCTGTTGATTTCCCAAGCCCAATTATTTTATTGTATAATGCCCTCCTCGACAGTGCATACGCTACCTAGGGATGTGGTATGCCTAAACACTGCGTACTTAATGGAGTCCCTAAGCTGCCTCAATTTCATTGCTTGTACCTAACAGGCTGTAATACATTACTACCTTCTCCAGCAAACATATCAGAGCTCACTGATATCTTCTTCATAGACAAACAAATTGGGGGAAAGCAACTGTGATAAAGAGACCCAGAGCTAATTCCTGTTGCCACAGCTTCATTACTTCCTAGGTCAGTCTTTCTTAAGAGCAATACAGCCTCGTTAATCCAAGCCAGACACTTCTTTTATCCAGATAATGACAACAATAGGTATTACCTTCTTTCTGTAGGCAGCCACTCAACAGCGGGAATCCATGTGCTTTGCAGTAGTTATTAGGGAGACAGACTCTTTGAAACACTTCTGAAGTTGATTGCCCAGAGAGTATTTTAGGATAGAAAGTACAGTAAAAAGGCAAAAAAGAAAATGAAGTTTACCCAAGACCCCTAAAGTCTATGAAATAGGTTGTAACAGGTTAAAGACAAACTTTAAAAAATTCTCCAGTTTTCTTTCATCATCTTGAGTGGGCTTACATCTAGTCTGACTTGGGATTCGGTGTTGAGTCAGATTTCCAGGAATAGCCATCATGGTATCAGAGCACCCTCCCAAAGACAAACATTATTGGTGGCCCGTTGTTGTCTTAATCCTCAGTACTCATGTTAATGACCACATCTAACTGAATTTTCCCCATAATGAAAGCATTTAGGGACAGAACCTTCAGAAAGACTTCTATTTTATGTAAAACAAATTTCTTAAGGAAATACAAATGACTTTACAACGGCTATCCTGTCAACTTCCAAAGTCACACTAAAGTAGGGATTCAAGAAAACATGGACACAGGAATACCAACCCTAAACAGAGGGGTATAATGCCTCTCTCCACAATGTAGGAAGGAATCAAAGACATTCATATAAATAATTCTTAAGCGTTGGCTAACACCAAGTGAATCTCTCCTTAAGGTCAAATCACAGAAGACACACTTTTGACATTTACCTCCAGGTGTTGAAGTCACCTCAAATTACCTGTTGGGTGAGTAAAGTCTGGGTTCCTGCTGCACTAATTGTAGTTACTGTATTCGTAAAGCAGGTAACAAAGAATCAAACTCTGAATCACTGTAGTTCCCCAGGAGACACCTTCTTGCACCTAACTGTGACCTTTGACCATACCTTCAGTGATGGTTAATCTTAACAGCTAACTTGCTAGAACAGATTAACCTAAGAAGAAAGTCTCAATGAAGGACTCTCTAGATAAGACTGGCCTGTGGGCTTATCTGTAGGGTGCTAATTGCCTTAATTCATGTAAAGACACTCAACCCATTATGGGTGGCACCATTCTTTGGCACTGGGATGTGTTAAGAGTAGACAAAGCTAAGTGAGTGTGAATATATTCATTTCTCTCAGCTCTTCAGAGTAAATGTGATCTGATTAACTGCTAAAACCACTACTTGCCCACAACAATGAACTGTAACCTGGATTTGTGGGCTAAAATAGACCCTTTCTCTCCTTAAGTATCTTTCTGTCATGGCCACAGAATTGAAACTCTGATATAATCCTTATTGATATCAATACTTCCGAACTAAATATGGTGTACAGCTCATTCCAAAGGTGTCAGATGGAGTGGAGTAAAAAAAAAAAATAGATCACAGAAGTGGCTTGCTGTCCTATCAGGCTTACAATTTACCCAGGCTATGCTACCCAAAGGCATCCCGGATGTGCCAGACTGCCTCCTGTACCACCTTTCCAGAGGAAAGGCACAAGCTTATTATCCTTGATGAATCAAGGACAAAGCAAAAGAAGGTGCTTTAGATGTCGAAAGCAGAGAGGAGGACACCCAAGAACTGAATTCATTATGGAAAAATTCTTCACGGAGAAAAGAGAAATTGTAAAACTATTTGAGAACATGATAAAAGATGATTAAAGGTAAATTCTAGGTTGGGTCTGAGATTTAAATAACCCTGACAGCAGGTTATATGAATCACTGCACTCCCTTCCCCAGAGGAGAACCTGTCTGCAGCATCAGGGACTGGAGCTTGCCAGCTTCATCATAGTGTCAGAAAATGTAGCTGGGCAAGTTTAATCTGAACAGTGCCCTCTACAGGGCTTGACACTGCTCTACAATTCTGTTTTCATGTAAAATGTTCTTCACTTGGGTTCTGAGACCTGAGGGTTTGTCCTTAAGTCTTAGTCTGTGGCTTATGAGTATTATGTGTTTGAGGGACTGGCTTATCTTTTTAAAGTTTCAACATTTCTACCTGAAAAATGAAGGTGCTATCTCAATGGGCAGGGTGCAGGACAAAACATTCACGGCAGCAAGCACTGAACACTATTACTAGGCACACCGCCGTGCTCAAACAACACCAGCCTCTAACTCTATTCAAGCTTAAGTACCAATCTCTTGGCAAGGGGCGTTAGTTCAGTCAGTAAAGACTTTGTTCTGCAAACATGAGAAACCGAGATTACTATTTAGCACTCATATAAAAGCTGATCACAACAGTGAGCTAGGGATGCAGTGACGGGGGGATTCCTGGAGCTTGCTGGACAGACAGATGAAGAGGTGAGCTCCAGCTTCAACAAATAAAGTGGATGGACCAGCAACATGGCTCACCACATAGGGGTACCTGCTGCCAAGTTGAAGGCCGACATACAATAACAACTCACAGGGTAGAGAACCAATCAGTTGTGCAGTCATCCCTCTAACCACAAGCAAGCATTACCCTCCCCCTATAAATGTAACTGGAATTTAAAAGGTGGAAGGCGACAAAGGGAAACCCCCAAAATCAAATTATGGGCTCCATATGCACGAGCATACCCCCCACATAAACAAACACACACACACACACACACACACACACACACACACACACACACCATACAGTACAAATCTGCCTGTAGTTTTTTCTCATTAATTTATGTTATCTTTTATATTACTGTTTTCCAAAGAAGTTTCTTTCCCGGCATGGAAAGGTACGAGGATATAGTTTGGGGTAGTATCAAGCACCCACAAAAGACTCAGGCTATACTGCTTGATTCTATAAACGCTAATACTACAATGACTGATCCTTCAGGTCTGGATGCAGCCAGGCCCTCACCACTTGGTACTCTTCTCTCTTTGCACATATCGGCTTTAATGACTATTAAGATCTATCTGAGGGCTATTTTCTCACACTCACCTCTTGCCTGCCTTTGCCTGAGGGCCTGAACTCACAGAAGAAAGATAATAAGGAATGGAAAGAGGCCCCCTTGCCACCCCATCTCTCTCCCCCACTCCTTGCCATTCTCTGAAGGAGGACTCCATCTGCCTGTGGTCCTCCTTTTGAAACCCCAGTAGTCTTGGTGGAGCAGGGATCTAGAGCATGCCTTTGTGCTTTATCCTTTCCACACGTGGCTGTGTGACACGTTCAAACCAATAAGGAGTTTCCCCGCTTTTGCTGACAAGTGAGAAATTAGGGTTTAAACATGCTAAAGGTAATTAGCAGCACACCCTCCTTAAGGTCTCAGGTTCATCTTGGGGAGCTTGGTGAGGTGGCAGCTTTTATCCTGTTTCTGCTTGTGCACTGCGGTCTCTTTGCAGTTTCTCACTTTCAGCATCTGTGTTAAGTTAGTGCAGCTTTCCAATTAGCAGACTGCTATTAAATACAGACTTTGTTTGTTCGAGATATATCAGAAGCGACTGGAAAGGAATGCCATGAAACTTTCATTTTGAGGATTTGGAGCTGCAATCTCCAAAATCAATATTCTGTTTGTGAGAATTAGAAAGCTCATGCTGAATTCATACATTTCTCAATAAATTTTATTAGCGACAGGGATTTTCCCCCATACTATCAATAAGAAGGGACTGTCATGGAGAGGGAAAAGAAAAACACCTGGTATTTTAATAATCTGAGGTTAGATACTTTTAGATTTATTTTATTTTTATTCTTGAGTGTGTGTGTTTGAGTGCGTGTGTGTGTGTGTGTGTGTGTGAGAGAGAGAGAGAGAGAGAGAGAGAGAGAGAGAGAGAGAGAGAGAGAGAGAGAGAGAGAATGAGTGTGTGTGTGTGTCCATGTACATTTCGGTGCCTAAAGGGGCCAAAAGAGGGAGTCAGATTCTTGGAGGTGGAGTTACAAGTGGTTATGAGCCAGGCATCATGGGTGCAGGGAAGTGACCTTGGCTCCTTTGAATAGACTTAACTGCTCTGCTATCTCTCCAGGCACTATTATTGAGTACTTTAATCATGATTTCAATAGATCTTTACAAACAAACTTAAACTAAAGTATCACTGGTCTCATTTTTCTTTTATGAGTGAGAGATAGTAAGGTAGAACTGAGGTTTTATTGAATCATGTGATTTAACAACAGGTAAAGTGAGTATCTAATGTGCTTCACACATATATATGTTTGTGTGCCACATATATACATACATATGTAAATGACAGATTAGAGATTGGGTTTGAAACCTACCCACTTTAACTGTTGTTTTATATATATGTATATATATATATATATATATATATATAAAATTTTCTGCGTATGTATACACACACACGATTTTTACTAGAATAAAATGAATACCAATTTTTGTTATACATATTCAATACAGGGGCATGAACAAATGTAGCAAAATACTTGTTACTATAATGATAATACAATAAGCCCAGGAAACATAACAAAGCAAGTTGTTCTAAACCATACTGAAGTTATTTCTGCAATAACAACTAAGAAATTAGATGTGAAACAGAGATATCCACTTGAATTTCCAGTATTTGCATCATTGGGAGAATAGCAAATTACATTATGTGACCATCACATGTAACATGCCATTGTGCCGGCAAGGATACAATAATAATACACAATGCAAACAGAGCTTCTTTAATAAATTGTCTTTAAGCCCAGTGTTTGAGGGATACACCGTGTCGAAGACCCATGTATGGAGAAGACCCTGGAAAGAAGAAACCATTTAATGTCATTTATACAGTACCTACTATGTTTTCTTTTCTCCTAGGGTAAATACTTTTAAGTTTTTTAATTATCCCAAGTCACCCTTTTGTTACTGTAATAAAAACCCCTGTCAACTTCAAGAAAGAAAAGTTTTAGTTTAGATTATAATTCCAAGTTACAATCCATCCTAGCAGGGAAAGAAGAGGGAGCTTGAGGTATCTGATGACATCACATTCACAGGGGAATAGAAATTAATGTACGCGCGCTCACCTGTGTGCTTGTGCTCAGCTTGATTTGCCCACTTAGACCGTTCATGACTCCCTGACTAGAGAATGGTGCAGCCCACAGTGGGCTGGGTTTCCTACATTCCTTAAAATTACCCATCACTACATGACTTTAACAGAAAGCATGAAAGACTAAAGTATAAAATGAGTATGTCTTCTATACTGAAACGACGATGGCTGCAGAGTTCACCTTCTTCCTTCCAACCATTAGTATAAACAAGATTAGAAAATTTGTATGGCACAAATCCTATTGAAAGCTGAAATTCCCGATAACAGAAAAAAAAAAAAGGAATTATCAGCTTAAGAAGAATTCAAATATCAGGAAAAAGAAGAATGTTGTAAAATGGGGTCATCCAAGTCAAACAGCTGCCTGTTGTAAAAATCCATCCCTATCTGGCTTGTTGAATGATCCCATTCCCACAGACTGCAGCCAGTCCTCTCAGCCCTCTCAGCCATTTACACGCAATTCTCTCCTAACAGGGTTTGGTGTTCCTGGCTACAGGAAGAGCTAGAGAACAGAGGCTGGTCAAGATTAACTTGGGGTTCTAGCCATACATCTGTGGCGATCCAACATCCATCCTGGCTAAAAACTTTCCAGTGCGGCTACTTTGGGGTCACCCGTACCTTTCTCAGTATCTCCTCACCCATGCTCTGTAAGTAAGCCCAATAAACTCATTGGTTCCCCAGGGTGTAATTGGATGGAATCCTGCTCTGCTTCATCTTTGGGGTCTTATGACGAGTGGATAGATGTGTAGATGCTATTTATGTCTCCTCTGGGAAAGAACTCAATCAAGAGTAATACAACTGGCAACCCAAGGGTTCACCAGATGTCCCTGTTTAGAGTAAACAACTCCAAAGAGAGCTAGGGAAATACCACTGCATAATGACACTCTGAAATGCAGGCATTAGAACTCAGCCCAGTCTAGCCCATGGGGTGAAGACTCAGTGTCCCAGTGTGTCTCAGCAAAAATGCAGCAGTGAGGAAATTAATATAATAGCTGAGTAAGCAAGAGACAAAGAAAACAGCTGCTGGGAGAGGAGACGAGCCAACTGGCAGGGAAAAGACAGCATTATACTAATTATCATATGTGAAAGAAAACAAGAGTCCCCCCTCTTTATTCTTTGATGTTTCATATTTCTTGTTCTGTTCAAACACCCATCTTGGCAAAATAGGTCCTCCCAGGCATTATCTAGTAAAGCTTTCGATTTGATTAAATGCCAGGCAATGCCGATGAAGATATCTTTGACTAAAGCCTTAAGTAAAGGATGGACGAACAAAAGGGAACAAGAGCAGAAAGGGGAGCCGGCGTGAGGAGAGGGCTTCTTATTGGCAGTTTTATGTGTATTGCTAACATTTTGCTCGCTTTCCTCTAACAGTGAAAAAAGATCAGATGTGGGGAGATGATTGCTGCCATGTCTGACAACCTGAGTTCCATCCTCAAGACCAGCATAGTGAACAGGTGGAAAGAGAGAAATGACTCCCCCAATTTTTAATCTGACCACCATGCTCAAGGTGTGGTATTTGTACGTATGTATAAAAATGCCCCAAATGTTATTTTGTAGGCATTCTGAGGGACGCTAAGCACTCATCCTAAGCTATTCTTACATGCTACACCTCAAACCTCAAACCATTCATGCTGAAGAACTCATTCCAGTTAGTACACCCTGCTCCATAAATGGCTCTGCTCCATGGACTACTACTGGAGAATAAGACAGCCAGTGTGGCTATGTGAGAGGATGAGGGACAACATCATTCAAAGAATGAAGGTGGTATCTCAGGCCATCTGTGCATCAGCTATTAGTCTATATTTTAGATTATAAACTGTTTTTGCATCACTGTGATAAAAGCAGGAGGGAGGATGCTTCATAAAGAAAAGAAG
This sequence comes from Arvicola amphibius, assembly GCF_903992535.2. Classification (NCBI taxonomy): domain Eukaryota; kingdom Metazoa; phylum Chordata; class Mammalia; order Rodentia; family Cricetidae; genus Arvicola; species Arvicola amphibius. The sequence goes on from NC_052056.1 coordinate 90,260,100, forward strand.
TTTTATTTTCTTTCTAACAGCCCAAAGTCAGTCCTTCAGCTCCATAGCTGTGGCCTCTAGTAGTATATATTATAGTAGACAGCAGTAGGAGCTTGGATAGGTGCAAAAGACCACACATCCATAGGAAGCTGGAGAGGAGGAGGGATCAAGCTTGCTCCAGAGAGCTCAGCAAGAGGTCCCAAGAGAACCCCCTTGCCTCCTTCAGTAGGAGACCCTCAGTGATCCAAGGACCTCTTACCAGGCTCCAGTTCTTCAATGCCTAGCAATGACAGTTTCTTCATATCAAGGACCAAGCTTCAAACGCTCGTGCTCTTGTGGGTTCACTCAATCTATACACAGACCTCACCATGACTTTCACCCAGAACCTCAAGGAAATTAGCAAACTTAGCTACACGGATTTTAGAGACAAGATGACAAGTGTTCAGTGCCAAACACCTCATATGTATGGTGCCATTTAATACTGCACAGATCTGTCTATACTCATTTAAATATAAACTACGATAAAGGCTAGGGGTAAGTATTATTAGCCTCCAAAATGTTCGTGACACATGAGATATGTCCTTGGCTGCTTTCCTTTGTAGCAAGTCAAGAGTCATGGAAACAACAATAGATTCTATTCTGTTCTCAAACAAGACTGCTTCTTCCTAAGGTTGTCCACAAATAATGCCTTGTTGAGGTTTAAAGCCACAGTAGGAAGTCTGCCTTGTGCACAGTAAGATCCACAGTCCCTCTTGTCCTCCGTGCTGTTTCTTAGCCTTTTTGAAAACTTTTATTTATCAAGTGTTGGCCATGGTTTGTCCTCCTGTTTTGATAGGTATTTGCTACTATCGTACGTGTATGCATGTTTGTGTGCACACTATACACCTGAGTATCCAGGTGTATGAATGCATGCAGAATATAATGTTTGACTTTATTGTGAGGTATTGCTATGTGGAAATGAACTGGAAGCTCTCTGTTTTAGTGAGGTTGATTGGCCACCCAGTTCCTGGGATCTGCCTGTCTTTGACAATGACTGGGTGTCAGGGGTGAACAACGAAACGAACTTTATAATTTAACATTTGATTCACTGTCACCTAATCATAATCATCAGGACCACTTTGAGGACCATCCTTCTGAAGGCTAACGGACAAGCCTGTGAAGTCAGCACCCCTCCTGCCACAATACATTATCTTTACAGCACGCTACTAAGTCTTCATCTGATTATCTCCACTGATGAGCAATTCTGGTGGCTCCAGGATAATTCCTGAATTCTCTAGGATACTTTCCTCAAATTTTCTTAAGGGTTCCTTTCCTATAGACAAAGATAAACGGACACCCAAGCGTATACACAAACAGCTAACAAAGAAAAGCAATTACTTGGTTATTTCCACTAACTGGCACAAAAATGAAATCCCTTAACAGTAGGGGACAACACTCATATTTATAAGATGATAAAACTGTCTTCGGAGACCAAGCTGTCAAGGAAGCTAAGGGGATACAAGTCACCGCCCCCATCATTTCAGCACTCGGCTCAGTCAAACACGACAATTCTTCCAAATTCTCATCAGACGGGCTGTTGATTTCAGATGGCCTGGGAGAAACTCAAGGAATTTCCATGGCCACTGACTGAGACCATTTCTCCACTGAGTCAGTGGTATACATCATCTAAATTTTCTTTAGAAGTCAGAGAGACATTCATCCATTTTATCCATCATATTAATTTTCTCATCTCTGTGGGCAAATACTTAGCAAATGACTCACGAGGTGCTGGAGAGAGGGCTCTGTAGTTAAGGGCCTCTCGGTGTTCTTCAGAAGTACAGGAGAGAGGTTGGTTCCCAGAACCCGTGTCGGTCACCTGTTATTCCACCTACAAGAGATCTGATGCCCTCTCTTGGGGGCATTCATGTGAACACTACGCCCATACCTGACCCTACATTCATGCATACCCACACACTTAAGAATGAAATAAACCTTTAAAAAGACTGTAGAAGGCAAAATGTCTGAGGAAGGATTTATTTCTGCTCCAGGTCTGAAGAAATGGGATCCATCATGATGGTGAAGTCCTGGGAGGCCTCAGAGCAGGAGGAACAGGTGTTTACGACTTCTCACACCTGGGTGGTCCAGGAAGTAGAGAAATAGGAATGCTATTGCTTGCCAAGCTTTCTCCTTTTTTCGCATCCTACTTATCCTAAATCTCAACCCCTATGACATCTATGGGACTGCACAACCAATATTCACGGTGGGGACTTCCCTTTTCAGCTAAGCCTCTAGAAACATCCTCACAGACACACTAAAATGTGTCTCCTAGGTGACTTCAAATCTAATTAAGTTGATAATGAAATTAACTATCATATCTCCAGCTCTAATCTTAAGACACTGCCAACCTTGTTAGCACCTTGGGCCTTCCCATCTGTCTTTCTTTAGAAGAACCTGCCTGTTGGGCCTGGCTCTCGCTCAAGCAGCATTTATATAAGAGAATCATAAATCCTACTTTAACGAGAGTGTACATACTCACTGTACAGGGAGGCACCACATCCACTGACAAACGTTTCTCTTCATATAGAAGCACTCACCAAGTGCTAGAATAGGCATTCAATAATTGTCATCTGTGAGCATTTTCATATTCATGTTGAATATGCATATTCATAGCAATTCTCATGCAGGCACTCAATAATTGTCAGAGTGTTATCATTACTAATAAAAGTTATGGGAGAAGGAAGTGAATATAAGTCCTGTCACCTCCTCGATTAATTCCCGGGGTTTTGATATGAATTGTTTATTAAGAGCCCAGATTTACAAGCATGTGTTTGAGACAATCAAGTCTTAAACCCTAGGCTTCAGCAGATAACTAGGAAAACTGTGCTGGCCAAGAGCGGCAACAGCAACAGATGCATTCATTAACTTTGCAAAGATTCTAGTAACCTAGTTCACACATAAACAATTCTCATTTCTTGTGGTCATTCCACAAGGCCAGTTGACCATACCTGATTTCCAATTCTTTCTCTTATTTTTATTTATTTATTTAATTTTCCGAGACAGGTTTTCTCTGTAGCTTTGGAGAATGTCCTGGAAATAGCTCTTGTAGACCAGGTTAGCCTCGAACTCACAGAGATCCACCTGCCTCTGCCGCCCAAGTGCCGGGATTAAAGACGTGCACCACCACTGCCCTAATTCTTTCTCTTATGACTGAACTCATTATTGATTCTTGGGTATCTAATATTGACAGAAAAGTCTATTGAAAAAAAAAAACAAATAAGAACAACAAAACAAAGCTCAGGTTCTTTAAATGCCAGGGGTATTAAGTTGGCTGTGACAAAGATTCCTGCATGCATGCACACATGCACACACACACACACACACACACACACACACACACACACAATCCAGGATGCAATGAACATTCTATTGGACTACATTTTTAAAAAGACGTCTTCTTTGCTGAGTAGGACAAGACTTAATCAAATTAATATTTATATACAATATTGATTATATAAATATAAATATATACACTCTATGTGCCTGAAAGACAAGCTAGGGGCAGGGGCTACTTTTTGGCTAAGTATTTTAAAGAAAGACCTGCATGACTACTCCCAGATTATTTACATGTGATCTACGGTGTGAGTGTGGAGAGAAAGGAAAGAAAGGGTGAGAGGGAGAGGGAGGGGAGAGTGGGGAGGGAGGAGAGTGGTCTGGGTGAAGGGAGGGAGTGGGGTGGGAGACAGTGATATGCAGCAAACAGAGATAAAACATTTGAGTGTAGATTCTGACTTAGAGAGGTTACTTTGCCTCTGCTGCCTCCGTTTCCATACCCAGAGAACAGAGATAACTAAAGTACCCTCTTCCGATGACTGTTTTGAGGGTGAACAGTTATTAATCGTGATGCTCAGTGAGATGGAGCAGCACAGTCATGATCGCTGCCCCATTCCGTTGAGAACAGGTGGGCAACTGACCTGCTATACAGGGGTGGGTGTAAGCATCAAATATAAGCCAGACGTGTGACAACTAACACCCACTCTCACAGAAACTCTTGAAACAGAAAATAGTTTTCAAATACTTCAAAATAATTCCTCTTTTGAAAAAAAAATTTAGATCCCATTTATCCCAAACTGGCCAAAAATTCACTATATGGTTAAGGATGACCTTGAACTTCTAACCCTTCTGCCTCTACCTTCTCAGGAAGGATTACAAGCATGTACCATTACACCCAAATGGAGTTACAGTTCAAGAAAGGTCAACTGCAGCCAAAGATGAATTACCTTTACCACCATCAATGCCAAACTTTTCACCGTACATTATCTGTGAAGATCTCCTTCAAAATGGACCATATTGTTTCTGGAATCCTCGTTTCTTAAACAGTAGATACGGGATTATTAGCCTGTTTGAGACTAGGTTGGCCTTGAACCTGTAATCTTACTGTCTGCCTCCCAAATAGCAGGGAGGACAGACAGAAAACTGCATGGCTGCATTTTAAGTGTGAAGTTTCAAATGGCTGATCCAGTGCCGTTTCCTTATTTGGTCTAAGTGTAGCTCTGTCAGTCTCACTGTGTTTCTGAGTTGGCGGGCAGGGTATGTGAGCGCCACCCTGCTTAAATCTGACATTATTAAAAGAACAATGCAAGACTTCACATATCGTACGTATCAAGCCACTCTGCTTGTTTCCAATTCCTCTAAGGTGTTAAAATGGTGCAGGTTTAACTTGAGGTTATTAAAGCTTTAAAAAAGCTTATGGTCATATATACTCCAAAAGACAAATGAACAGGAATGGCTTGGTGACTGACTCCCATGCATCGTCTGAAACAAACATGCACTTTGGCTTCTTCCTTAAGGAGCTGTGATTAAAATGTAACACGAATGTGGTACACATGTGTCCTTTCTTACAGTGAGACACTTGGTCTCACACACACTACTAAAGGCTTAAGAGAGGCATTCAGCATATAAAAGATAGTACCATGTCATCCAGCCACACACGAAAACCACTGGTTTTATCAACTAAAATCATTGGCCCTTGCTAATGGGAACATAAGCCACCACCTGGAAACTCCTTCTTAAAACTCATGATCCTGCGGGGAATTAATTACAACACCACAGCATTATGGGTACTCTAATTCCTGCAGTACCCTTGTGGGCATCTATTCATGAAAAGCCTACTAAGAGATACCATTATTAGGCAATGGACATATAAAAATAAATGCATTAAGTACGTCACAGAGTTTAAAATGTAACAGAGGGGCAAGATACTTAGAATGAACTATAGTTATAGCTGAAGAAATGGTTCACTGGTTGAGTACTGGCTGCTGAAGACCTGAATTCAGTTCCCAGAATGTAGGCTCTGTGTTCCATTGGGATCCAAGCTTTCTTCCGGCCTAGATCTATATATATGTGGTACACATGCATGTATGTATACACACACACACACACACACACACACTTTATTCTTTAAAAAAAGAACTACAAGACAATGATTAAGCACTGTACTTAAATCTGTGCCAAATCTGTCTCAGATCTATGTATGGGTTATACCTAAATTTAGTATTTCTGATCTAAGTGCGAATCATGCCAAAGGCAAGCTTAAAAGGAAAGCATTAAATGAAATGTGTAGAAACATCCAGCTTAATCACAAAAAAGAAATTTAATATTATTGAGAAAAGGACCTTCCCAGTTGCCTCGAGGGACGCACTTCTGACTTCAGAAAGACAAAGCCGCCAGGTCCTTCTCTGTCACCACTAGATCAGCCTGACAGAATTTCTTCTATTTTAGAAAGGCTTCGAATCAAAGGAGAAAGACTTAAAGAGGCCTCAAATCTTCTAGTACAGCAAAAATTCTGTCTACTCTAATAGAAGAATTTCATGTTCAGATTCCTTGTTTCCCATATGTATTCATTCATTCAGAGATGTGTGTCTATGAAGAAAATGTCAAGTCATATTCTTAAAACAGGGTGTACAAGAGAGAGCATGGCCAGACAGTCACATTCTTCCGTCCTAGCTGGGGAGACAGACAATAAAGGCAAACTTCATTGAGTCAGGGTTTGATGGTAGCTGACCTGGCTCAATTATACCATTTTACGAGACAATTCTTGTCATGTGAACTTTTTTTTCTTTTTTTAAAAAAAGGGGGGCTTCACTATAATCATAGAAGATGGTTCCCATGAAAACCAACTAAGAAAAATGAGTATACTAATTAAAGACCATTGCAATACTATTCCTACAATCTTAAGTTAAACACAGTGTACTTTAAAGGACACCACAAAGAAACAGTACTGATACATTCATTACTGAATGTTCTCAGTGCCACCGATCTTCCTTGATGAGGACATTAAGATACAAAGCAGTTAAATTAATGAATAAAATCTAATACCTGAAGTGAGGTATCATGGGGCTGAGGCAGAGAGCTATCTGTTTAAACTGATGACGGACAGGATATGCTGCCCTACCCCTAAAACACATCACCCAGACACAGGAACAACAGAAACAGAAAGTACTCTGTGACCTTCTCTACTCCCTGTCTCTATACAGAAAGCCACAAAACCTAAGGAGAATTTTCTAAATTACCAATGCAGCAGACGTGAGACCCTCTTGTAAAGGATGCCTGAGTGCCCCGCGGAAAGGAACATCCCCATCTCTAAAGAGAAATGGTCAAAGAGAAGACCCAAGGACCAAGGAGGATTTTACATGTCACATTAGCTTGCACCCACATTGTCCGGTCATATTTCTCAACGACTGCTTATCATCAAACTCATACGTCTAGGCTGGGCTGTGGTTCAGCTGCTAGAGTGCTTGCCTAGCATGCATGAAGCCCAAGGTTCAATCCCCAGCACTGAATAACCAGGTGTGTGTCAGCACAAGTCTATAATCTTAACAGTGAGTTGAATGCAGGAGGATCAGAAGTTCAACGAAGTCCGTTGGGACACACAGAGTTTGAAGCCAGCCTGTGCTACATAAGACCCCCATCTCAAAATGATTAGAGTCCAAAACACAATAAGAAGCCTCTTTAGGCTTCCCTCCTCACATCAAGTCTAGTGCATGAATTTCTGTCCTTTTATTTTGTGAATCTGCTTTTTCCTATGCAGACCTCAAAACCATGAACTCAAGATGGGTTTAGAAAAGAGTTGAGGTTTTTGTGGTTAGTTAGTTTGTTTGTTTTCATCAATGCAAAACAAACTTGTCTGTTTTGGACATGGTCCAAACATCTGTAAGATAGCTATTTATTTATCTTTAAGAAATTCCTAATGAGGGGCCCCAGTTCCAGGGGACCCAATGCCTTCTTCTGATTTAAAAGATAATGTCTAGGTTAAGGAGGAGCTCACTTGATACAGAACTTGCTTAGAATGCAGCCTGCAGTGTCGCCTGGGCATGGGGGCACACATTTGTTACCTCAGCACTTGAAAATGGATAGGAAGACCAAGCATTTAAGGTCTTCATCAACTACACAAGGAGTTAAAGTCAACCTGGGGTGCACAAGTCCTGAAATCAATGTATTTATTTAATCCTGTTTTCCTGAAATGACCAGTGATCATTTCCAACAGAAATATATCAAATTTGAATGAACTGAATAGCGTTTCTGACCAGATATAGAATGCTCTTAACTTGCCGAATTAGTCATTGGGTTAATTCATCCTGACAAGATACAATGGTCACTCAAAAGGATGTCCTAAGTCCTTAAAGTCCTCCCACTCAGCTCAAACCAATCTCCACCATATCCTTGTTTCTTTTACGGCTTTATAAAGAGTAAGAGCTGTCTAGTTTTGTGTCAACTTAACACAAGCTAGAGTTATCTGAAAGTAGGGAAACTCAATTAAGAAAATACATCCTAAATCAAGCTGTAACTCATTTTCTTAATTAGTGGTTGACGGAAGAGGGCCCAGCCCACTGTGGCTGGCGGTCCTGGAATCTTTAAGAAAACAGGCTGAACAAGCCATGAGGAGCAAGCCAGTAAGTAGTATACCTCTATGGCCTCTGCCATCAGTTCCTACCCTGTTTGAGTTCGTGCTCCAACTTCCTTCTATGATTAACAGTGATATGGAACTGAAGCCCAAATGAACACTGTCCTCACCCAGCTGCTTTGGTTATGGAATTTCATCATAGTGCCACTGACTAGGACACACTGTCTGAAAGGATTCTAATGCAAATTGCTGTCCTTGTAAAAATCAGCTCTTGACTTTTTAGAATCTACAGTATGTAACCACACAAGAAAAATTAGCAAATTATTAACAGGGTTATTGGGAATACAGACACGGCAGGTATAAAGGAAAAGGTTAGAGTTCAGGAAGGAAATGGCTGGAATGGGACTTAACAGTTGCTCTGCTAATGGGTACTGGTCAAAGGAAAAGGATGGCAAAGGAAGGAAAGGGAAGAAAAAGGAAAGGAGGGGAGGGGAAAGGAAAGGAAAAAGAGAAGGGAAGGGAAAGGAACACAAAGAACAAAAAAAGAAAGGGCATTTCTACCTGTTAAATCTCTTTGCCTAAGACAACCTCTGTTTCCAACCTCCTCCAGGGGGCTATTTAGACTGAAATGGCCCAGTCAGGGGCGCCATTTTCAGTTATTAAAGAAGCCAGCAGAGCTTCTGGCTTTGAGCAGCACTTGACCCAAAGGGTGATGGGCAGAAGGAAGAGGAAAGGGAATTAACCAGATCCCCTGTGGCTAGAGTCTGCACACAGCAGGCCTGATAACCGTGTCCTGCTCAGCATGCTGGCTTCCACAGAGCAGCTCTTTGATTGCAGAAGTTACCGCTGTCCAGAGCTGAACTGCTGGGAATGACTAAAGGCCAAAGCCAGAAGGGAAGGGGAGCGGCCAGAAGAGTTCTGGATCAGAAACGTAATAATTAACACATTTGTCACCTGGTGCTGGAGAGCTGTAAAGCAGCCATGATGAAATAGAAGCGATGCTGGCATAATTACCCTCTCCCAACCAACTGGCAAAAGTGTGGTGATTAATCAGTAGCATTTCTCAAAACAATCCGGCTTCTGATCCCAGCACAAAAATATACATGGCCACTTCTGGGAGTGAGAACCAGTAACTGACTTGAAGATTTTCTTCTCCCTCATCTGATGAAACATGAATAAATCACACATCATCGGGTTTATCATTTTTCTCCTCAGAGAAATATGAAATATTATAGATCATCTCCAGTACATCAGCTTCTTCACACTCCATTAGCATGAAGGGACTATTTTTTGATATAATTTATCAAACCATTGGCCTCATCTCTCTCCCATTTCCTGCAAAATGGAAATATGAGCACAGTGGACTCAGGTGCCCGAATCACAGCCGCTGCACCATTTGACAGAAGAAGGGCACAGCCTGTGCTGATACTCAGATGGCCACAAGGAGCACATGAAGTGATGACACAATACGGAGGTACTTTATATACACATTCATTAGTTTCCAACACCATATGAATATGCTTTTTAAAAAATGAGAAAAGGGTCTCCAATAGCCCAGGCTGGCCTTAAATTTACTTTATGGGCAAGGATGATTTTGAATTCACTATTCTCATATGTGTAAATTACGAGTGTTGGTATAGCATGAGTGTATCACATACCCAGTTTATGTATTGCTGCGAATTGAACCCAGGGCTTTGTGCATGCTAGGCAAGCACATTAACAACTGAACTATACCCCTAAGTCACAGACTTACTGTCTTTTAAAAGTGAAGAGTCTATTTTAGAAAAGTCAGTTTTTCTTCAACCTATCTCATTTTGATAAGATTAGATTCTTGCTCAGGGTGGTTAGTAAGCTATGCACAATTAACTGAGAACCAGAAAGGAAGAAAGAAATGAATCTTCTTTTCCTTCTATTACTTAATAATGCATTTTAAAAGATATAAATCAGGGTCTGAAGAGATGACTCAAAAGTTAAGAGCATTTGCTGCTCCCACAGAGGATCTCAGTTGGGTTTCCAGCATCCGTGTAAGGTAAATCACGACCACCTATAACTCCAGTTCCAGGGGATCCGATGGCCTCTTGTGGCTTCAGTGGATACCCGGGTGAATGTACTTACACAGATGCACACAGAATAAAATAAATAAAAAAGAATAAAATAGCCAAACCAAATGTAATATTGACTAGTCAAGGTCACCATGCTGGTGGTCACAGTAGAGAAAATGGACAAGGCAGTGACAAGGGATGTGGACTGAGAAAGCAGGAGATAAATGAAAGCAGTCAGCTTGTGAGAACCCGGAAGTGGGAAAACAACGTGCTAATGCAGCTGAAGGCAGAATGTAGGCTGCAACTGGTGCTCACCCTGGGAAGCAAAGGGTTGGCCAAATTGCAAAGGAGGAGGTGGGGAGCCAGTAGGAGGACTAGGTGATTCCAGGCTGGAATTGCAGACAATTAAAGGGAAGTCGGTGTGGAAACTTTCACTGGAAGACAAGACTCATTAACCCCAGCTACAAAGGACTGGACATGGATGCATCATACTCTTAAGAAGGCCAGAGGTTATACACAAAAATTTCCTTCTACCTCTCTCCTGAAGGACTGAGCTTTGTTACTATATTTGTTTTTCTTCGAATGATAAAGTATTTTCTTCCATTTTAGGGCTGAACTGCGACAGGGCAGCTTGGGAAGTAATTCAAAGCAGAATGCGAACGCGTGCCAACCCCTCATGTTTTTCTTCAACTACAGAAATGCAATCGGATAACTTATTTTTGAGAATCTGAAGTTTATTAGGCTGGTATTTATTTTGGTTTCCCTGGAGGGTACAATTATGTTTTAGAAAGACCTGTGGCTGAAAGACTTTCACAATAAACTATTTCTATGCTAACCACATGGACCAGGAGGAGTGAAGAAAGTCTCCTTTGTACAGGGCATTGCAGAGGCTCCGGCTCCTCTTTCCTGGTAGCAACAGCCTTACGAGGCACTCCACCCCTATGACCGCTACCCACACCAGAAAATTTTTACAAAAGCTACATCTAAAGGAGTCTGAAAGGAGATAAATACCACCATGAAAGACTCTTCCTGCCCAACCACAGTATTAATCCCAGCATTTGCCATGAGAAATATATGCTAAACTTGGTAACAAGCAGGGTAGGGCTGGTCTTGAGGGACTGCCAGTCCCTCTAGAAAAGAAAATGCAGACTAAACTCAAGAGATCGACTTTCAAAATAAAGGACCCTTTTGTTCTGCTAAGTTTTTGTCTCTCATTTCTTCTTCTTAGCAAAGTCAAGGTGAGTCCATGGGCCAAGTGGACAGCTCATAGCCTGGGCTGTGGACAGGTAAGCCTGAGATTTGTGGTAAACATTGGCCAAATCAATATGAGTATTATAGGAAGAAAAGAAGGAAGGATGGAAGGAAGATAGACAGATTGATCCATCGATCCACACAGGTCTGGGGAAATGAGTCAGTCAGTAAAATGTTTGCCTTGTAAGCATGACCAACTGTGGTCAAAGCTCTGAATCCATTGGCAAAATAATTAGGTGTGGTGGTAAGTGCATATAATCCCAACACTGAAGAAGTAGAAATAGTGCATCCCTGGGCTAACTAGCCAGCCAACCTTTGCAACTTGGCCAATTTTAGGTCAGAAAAGATTCGGTCTGAAAAAGGAAATGAAAGGTACTTAAGAAATGGTACCTGGGCTTAAACTCTTGCCTCTACATGCATGTATCAACAAGTGGACCCACCACAGATCATGCACACACACCAACGTATGTACACACACTAATCCACATGGCCACAGGAAGTGTGACACTGGTTTTAGCAGCTCTTTGGACTCAGATTCATGGGGGAGAATGTGAGTTACATGTGTGCCCATGATTTCTCTACACTAGGCCATATCTAACAGGGTGCAGCCAGCCTTGGTCACACAAGGTTTTCCTTCAGTTTTCTCAGGGTGACGACATACTTCGGGAAGATGACCGGGACTACCGAGATGAGCGCAAACACTGTGGTGTCTGGCTGGGCCAAAAGTTGAGCCAAGGTAAACAGAAGCAAAGGTCAGACAGGAAAGGGAGACAGTAATAGGCCATGTCCATCAAAACTCCGCCATAAACAACCAGTGAGTCACAGAAGTCTGTGTGGTGCGGCCCCAGGCTGCAGAGGCATTTCATATCCCAAGACTTTGTTGTATGGAGGAGATACTCCGGGATTTCATAAGAACAACCAAAGGTCCATTCCATACTGTAAAATACAAATTAATAATACAGGGTTAAGCTATGTCTAAAGCAGCCTATCTTCTATTATAATAAAAGAATATACACTTTCCATCAAAATCTCTCTTTTGACTGCAATAGTAAGAACAAAGCTTGTAATGAATGGTAAGGGAACTCAGGGGTTAGGGTGGGAAACCCTCTGTGTCTTGGCTACTTTAGAGGCAAATTTTCTCCAAGAGGAGGTATCTCATCAGATGACAGCAGAATGGTACTACCATTCACATGTCTGTGAAAAGACCCTTGGGATGCTAAGCATCCACATGGACATTCACCTTTCAGGGCAAATTCATTTTGCAAGTGAGAATTGGAAACAGGACTGATGTTCACTGTCAGTCACAGTATGCTGATGGGAAGGAAGGAAGGTCCACCATAATGTCTGAAGAAACCAAGGTCAAAAAGAGTAGAGCCACAGAACAGACAAACTGGACTAAAAAGAAAGCACACAATCTGGCCAGAGGTGGGTGACAGTTGAAAAGCTTAATCTCTTGACTCCTACATCATAAGCATGACCAATCTTGAAGCAAATACTTCACCGTAACAGTATTAAAGCTTGGGTTCTCAGGTTCGCCTGAGTTTCTGCTCCCTCACTGGACTCCAAGCTGTACCTTTCTGAGATGCACTATCTGCATTAATAAAACAAGGACTACAGGGGCTGAGGGTGTACTTCAGCTGCAAGAAGGTTTTTTGATCATGCATGAAGCCCTGTGTTCCCATCCCTGTGCTGCATAAGCCAGCCATAATGGTTTGTGCCTGTAATCCTACCAGAAGGAGGAAGCAAGAGGATTCAAGGTCACAACCAGCTATAGATCGGGTTTGAGGCCATCCTGGGCTCCATGAAACCATGAGTCAATATGACACTGATAATAGTGTCTTGAAAGACTGGAAGTGAAGAATAACTAACTTGTTACCTGGCTTGTGTTCACGAAAGTGTGTTGCACACAGCTAAACTCAGTGACTTTTAGCCATAACCACAGTCATTATTATTCATACATTCATACATTTGAAAACTTATTGATAAATAAAATATCACATTCAAGTTTTTTCCCCCAAAAGCCAGAGGGGAAAAAACATAGATGTTAATCAAGTCAGGCATTCCATGTAGGCTTTGTTTTCTTTAAGAACATGTTATGGAGGTATTTTTCATTGTTTATACAGAATGCTATTTTTCATCCTTTTATCTTTCGTTTTATGTTTCCATAGGTAGTTGTGAGCGTGCCAATACAGAGACAGAATCCAGCAAACATTGCATGACCACCCGCCGTCCAAGCTGGAATTATAATAAAGGGTTGTGAGCCACGCAATGTGGGTGCTGGCAACTGAACTGGGATATACTCCAAGATCTGTGTGTGCTCTTAGCGGCTGAGCCATTTCGCCTGCCCACTTTAATCATTTCTAAGTGCGGCTAGTGACCTTTTAATATCTCTTTAATGGAGAAAGGCATAAAATGCCAATAATCGCTATATGAATTTCACTTATTGACAGGCAACTTTCAAGCATCTAAGATGAGAGCAATCTCAGTCCAACTTCCTGAAGGGCAGCCTAGGCTTTCCTGCTTCATTCAGATAAAACTGAACGACAGCATTGGAGCCCCGGGTGCACAAGAAGTAATATATGAGACCCAATCGTATTTACTAGAACCTAGACTGACAGATAATATATAAAATACACTACAGAAAAATTTATGTTTCAAAGGGTAATCCCAGTATTCTTCTATTCAACTTTTCTATGTGTGTGTATGATACATGTGTGCATTTTTGCATGTATTTGGGTATACATCATGTGGGCACATGTGCATAAGAAGGTCTGATGAAATCGTCCTCAGTTACTCTTCTGCCTTATTCAAGAAGGAAGAGTCTCTCAATCAAAACAAGAGCTCACTGATAATGATAGTCTTGTTAGCCTAGTTGCTCCAGGAGAGCCTGTGTTCACCTTCCAAGGCTGGGACCACAGATGAGTTACCATGACGACCTGTAATTTACATGAATTTCTGAGAATCCAATCTCCAGTCCTCATGATAGTGTGGCAAGTGATTTAACTATGGAACCACTTCTCCAGCCCAGAATGATACAAATTTGAATAAACAACACTCCTTCCGGACAAAAAAAAAGAGTCAACAGTATTATTATGCCAAGAGACAGATATCATGATACTGTAAGCAGAAGCACAGAGAATTATCTATTCCTGGGTGTTCAAAACCTAACGTGCCAATTATCTTAGTTACAGTTCCATTGCCATGATGAAACACCACGACCAAGGTAACTTATACAAGAAAGCACTTGTTTGGGTGCTTCCTGACACTTTCAGAGGATTGGTTCATAGTCATCCTGGCCTGGAGTTTGGTGGCAGGCAGGAAGGCGTAGTGCTGGCACAATAGTGTAGAGCTATAAACTGATCCACAGGCAGAAAGGGAGAAGAGACCTGGCATGGACTTTTGAAACCTTCAAGCCCACACCCAGTGTGACACTTCTCCACTAAGGTCACACTTCCAGATCCTTCCCAAACAGTTCCATTAACTGGGAATGAAGCATTCAAACATGAGCCTTAGGGGGCCATGTTCATTTAAACTACCATACCACTGTTTTCATGAACTTTGCTGGGAAAAAATAGTAATCATGGGTTATACAAACAAACTAATGCCTTTCATGCTAGGTAAGTAATTACTCTATCAAATGAGACACAACCTCTCCTAATAATACACACTGTAATGAAAATGTTAGAGAAGAACTTCAAAATAAAACAAAAACCTTAAACTGTCCAGGCCATGGTAGCACACACCTTCTTTTTTATAATTTTTTATTTATTTTATATACCAACCACAGTTTCCGCTCCCTTCCCTTTCCGTCCCCTCCACACATCTCCCTTCTTAGCCGCCCCCCAACAAACCCCTCAGAAAGGGAAGGCCTCCTATGTGGAGTCAACCAAGTAGCACACAACTCCTAGTGCTCAGGAGGCAGAGGCAGAAGGATCTCTGTGAGTTCGAGGTTAGCAAGGTCTACAGAACTACTTCCTGGACAGCCAGGGCTACACAGAGAATCCCTGTCTTGACCCCTGTCCCCGCAAAATGAAAAACCTAAAGTGAAATTTCACAAAGTAACAACATATTCTAAAAACCTGGACAGGTCAGCAAGTCCTCTTTCTGCACACTTCATAGAAGGTATTAAAAAAATGGGTCTGGGTATCAGAAAGATGGCTTGGCAGCCAAGAGCAGAACCATGAGGCTCTGAGCTCAAATTCACATACAAAGCCCAGCGCAGTTATGCATACTTGTAACAGGAAGGCAGAGAAGGGAAGATGAGTCAAACTTCCTGGACACCAACAAACCCCAGGTTCACTGAGAGAAACCTCATATCCTCTTTTGACCACACACACACACACACACACACACACACACACACACACGCACAAGCGCACGCCCGCATACATGCACAAATGTGACTCATGCTCTACACAAACAGGTATTCTTTTCCTTTCTAAGAGTCCTTCTCTGTTCCTCTCAGGATCCTTGAACATTTAGTTCATGGCTTATGGAGACTTTTCTGTGCCAAGATTGATGAACAAAGCAAGAGCTCATAATTGACTTACTAACCAGCTACAATCATGATTTTCATAACCGTGATAACACACAGACATATTAACACAGAATGCACTGCAACCTATTCTCAGTAAACTATGGCAGGCGGTAGTGCTATCTAAGAAGAATACAGCCAGGCAAATGGTTTATGGTGTTGAGAAATATTAAAATGGGCAAAAATGCACAGGGGAAGGAGGCATTAGATATACATATTTCTGAGTTATTAAAATTTGAAAAAACATAAAGGTGAGATTACTATTACAGAACCTATCGGCACCTCTAGAAATGAAGGGTTTAGGTGATATGAAATATCTTCTGCTCTCACAGATGTACAATACTGGCAGGAACACCCCTGCATGGAATTTGAATGAGTGATGGGCAGAGACGCGTCGGATGAGATTGAAGGAGGAAAATAGAATTTCCCATGAAAGAACATTCTTTAATTATGAAGAAGGTTGTCTGGGATTACCTGGCAGAAACCTTTGCAAATCCTGGTTCTTCAGAACTGGGAGAATGGCAGCTGCCCACAAAGTCGGTTTCCCTGACTCAGTTTCTCAAGTCTGGAGATATAAAAGGAGCTGAGGAGAGGAAAGCGGCTGCTTAGAGCATCCTGAAAAGGCCAGAGGCGAAGCCCACGGAGTGAAGCAGCCCTTGCCAGCCGTGGAGTCTTGCACACCTGTCGGAACTCTACTATCTGAACTGAGTGGCTGCCGGCAAAGGCAGAGGAGGAGGACTCTTCCTTATTTTATTACCTCAGATCCATAAGCATCAAAGACAGAGCAGGAAAGCAGCAGGTTACAGCATCCTGAAAATGCCAAGGAGAGAGGTGGAGCCCGGGGAGCATCCCTTGACATCCTTCAGAGTCTCACTTCCTTGGTGATGTTGGGCTGATAGGGCAGGGGCATCAGCCAAGGAGGTGAAATAGGCCTTTTCCCAGCCCTGATTCTCAGGCCTAGTTACCCCAAAGAACAGAGGACAAGGATGGAGGAGCTCAGGTGTCCTAAAAACACCAGGGTGAGTTCTCAGAGTCATTCCTCACTGTGGCTTGTGTCTTCCCATGATGCTGACTTTGTTCTAGCTAATGCAAAGCCAAGGCAGTGGGAGAGAACTGTATACATACAGCGGGGAAAAAAAGAAAATTCTCATCACAAACCAACAGCGGGGCTGAGAAACTCAAGCAGAGGAGGCGAATTCAGCAGCCATCTGACCCCTGAAACACAGGAAGAAATGTGGTCCTCTGTCTCAAAAATCTGACCGAGGGGAAAAAATGGAGGGGGGAGTACAAAAAAACTTGTTTATAATAAAGACTACATTCTGTAGCAATTTCCTAGATTCCTGGGGTTAGGAATCTAGATTGCCAATGGATAAGTGAGCCTTAAAATCACATCCCCGCTGACAAAAATTCATTTCTTATAACTGTCTCCATTTACCGGAATGCTGAATCTTTCCCATGGGGAAGGAACAAATGAAAATGTTATTTCTCTGCTCATGAACTCATACCTTTCTGTCTGCTTTTCACTGTTGGCAATTTCATTCTCCTCCAAATTTGACTAAAGCCCGTGACCTGAGGGAAATAATGTCTATATAATAATCTTCTGAAACTCTAATTCTGAGTCATGTTTTTTTGGATGTTGCCTTGCAGTTTATGAAAATTGCACTGAGCTATGAAATGTAAGGGATGTGATGTCTCTGCCTAACATAATCATCTCGCTGGTGAACATGCCGCAAATACTAATGAAAAGGAGGCGCCCACCAAATCCGTGAGGGCCGGTTAATGGCGAGAATCTAGCAGCAGAGGCCAGAATGGGGCTGCTCCTGCCCTTAAGGGAGGAAGGCAAGCAGAGGTACAGCTAGAAGGGAGGGAGGAGTCACTGTAACTGTCATTTCTGTCCTTCTCCTATTACCTGGCATCCACCATCCATCCATACCAGTCAGCTTGGGAAAACAGCATCCCACCTGACAAGGTACCAAGAGCCATTCCGAAGGAAGTCAAATTTAAGGTAGGCTCAGTAACCACCCCCCAAAAAATTAAGTACCATAATTTTACTTTTTCCCTAAGACATTTTTATCTATTTAAAATACAGATGAGAGAATTAAATAAAGCATGGTTAAATAAAGAATAGCTATCTTTTAAAAAAAAAGGGAGGAGGCTTGGTCCTTCTCACAATAAAAATCTATGATTTAAAATGCATGTTCATATAGCAGAACAACAAATCTTAAAACAATAAAGTGCAAATAATTTAAAACACATTTAGCTATTAATCTGCCATTTGTAAAAGAATAAAAAACAGTCTGGGAGTGTACATAGGGTGTGTGTGTGTGTGTGTGTGTGTGTGTGTGTGTTTATATACCTAAGGGTTAGACTAAACTTTATAAATACTATTGTTTAAAAGATTCATTTACATTTTATGTGTATGAGTGTTTCACCTGCAAATATGTAAGTGCACATGTGCATGTAGTGTTTTTGGATCCCCTGGAACTGGAATTTTAAACACCTACGATCTGTTATGTGGGTGCAGGGATCTGAATTCTGGTCATCTGCAAGAAAACCAAATGTTCTTTACCTCTGAGCTATTTCTCCAGATCCCTACTTTTATTATTTCTAATTATGTACATGCATGTATGCCTCTGTAGGTATGTGGACATGTGACTGCAGCTACCCAAAGAAGCCAAAGGGGGTGGGCGTCAGAGGAACTGGAGCTGGAGTTACAGGCAGTTGTGAACTGTGGGCATGAGGGCTGGAATCTGAACTCAGGTCCTCTGCAAGAGTGGAAGGCATTCTTCACCACAGAGCCATCTCTCCAGCCTCAAACTGATTTTTGTTTTGTTTATGTATTAGTTAGGGTTCCTACTGTTGTGAAGAGACCCCATGACCATGGAAACTCTTATAAAGGAAAACATTTAATTGGGTAGCTTACAGTTCAAAGGTTCAATCCATCATCATCATGGTGGGACATGGTGGTGTGTAGGCAGACGTGGTGCTGGAGAAGGAACTGAGAATTCTACATCTTGATCCATGAGCAACAGGAAGTGAACTGTGAGTGACACTGGATAGAAGTTGACCATGTTTAAAGTTCACCCGGAAAGTGGCACACTTCCTCCAAAAAAGCCGCACCTTCTCATAGTGCCAATCCATTTAGGAGCCATTCTCTTCTAAACCACCACAATGGGCATTCAAGTGAATTCTCGGTGTGACTGATTACATTTTTTCTTATCGTGTATACTTCATGGAACTCTTATGTTCTATCGTCATACAGCACTCATATTCTTTTTTTCTTCAAATATTTATGTATTTAAAGACAGGTTCTCGCTTTGTAGGCCTGGACTTTCTGTATAGACCATACTGGCCCCAAACTCAGACCCACCTGACTTATCCTCCTGAAACTGGGATTAAAGGCATGAGCCATTATATCTTGCCCTTCATTTTATTTTTCATTATGTATATTTGTGTGTGAAGGCGCATGTGTGTGTATGGAGGAGGGGTATGTGCACATCGACTCATGTGTTCTCAAAAGACAGAATGGGGCACTAGATCCCCTGCAGTTGTACTTTCGGGTGGTTGCGGTCTGGTTTCCCACACCCAAGTACCATGCAAGATGAGGAAGCGCTCAGTCGCTGAGTTCTCTCCCCAGCCTCAGTATTCATGTTCATACAACAATCAGGACCATAGCTGTAAATTCATGAATAGGAACCCTCCAAAGGCAGAGAGAAGCAGACTTTATGTCAAACTGTGGTATCAGCACACCTGCTTGGAAGGACAATCAGCCATTGTTGGCCAGAAGCTCTACGGCCTTTTCTCCAAAGAGACTCCAAAGAGTCAACTCGACTCTTATTTTCCTGAAACAAAACAGTTCTTACTTGAAGAAATTTTACAAAAATGTCAAGTGTGTTTTTACTAACTGTAGAAAATTATCCAAATAAATCTTAAGCTACAGGCTCCCGTGGCAGACCTATGGTATCCAGCTAACACAAAACAGGGAAGTGAAACCCGAGACTCGGTACTGAACTCTCCATTCAGTAGGTAGACTTTCAAGTACAAGAAGGAGGTACTTGTGAGGATGGGTCAATGGGGAAAGTGTTTGTTGTGCAAGAACCAGAACCTGAGATCAGACCTTCAGAACCCATGAAGAGTTAGACAAAATAGCGTGTGCCTTTAAACCCAGTTGTCATACAGTGAGATGGGAAGAGAGGCAGGCAAGCCTCTGGAAGCTGCCATGCTAGGCAGCCTGGAGTGTGAAACACCTAATAAAGAAACTCTGTCAGTCCAGGTAGATGGTAAGAACTACACCAGAGCCTGCATCCTGACTTCTCTGCCCTTCCTGCAGGTTCACACATCACACACACACACACCATGTGCACACACACAGAGGAGAGAACATCTTGTAGTATCTTTTCCTGGCAAGAAGGAAGAAATGATGACCTAGCACTTGGGAGAAACACTTCTCTAGCTGATACTTCAGAAGAAAAAGGAAAACAGAAAAACCAAAATGCATTCACCAGCAACAGCTGGCTTTATATTCTCTTTTATTGAAGAGTACTGGATCACCCAAAACCTAACATAAATTTCTAAACATGAAGGTTACTCAAGCCTGATTCAGAGACATATTAAGAATTTTTCCCCTTCCTGCTATCATAATATGCATTATTCTTCCACAACATATACTCACAGGCTTTCTTTAAAATAAAAGCAGAATTTTGTAGATTGTTTTGTTTGTTTGCTTCTGACACAGATCTCATGTGTCCTAGGCTAACCTCAACCTTACACTGCAGACAAGAAAAAGCTTTAGCTTCTGATGACCGGCCATCTCTTTCCAAGGGATGAATTCAGGTGTGAACCGTGACCGGTTTATAAAGTTAGTCATAGAGACTCAGAAAAGGACTTTAAAAGAGCTAGAACCGGGCTCTACCCACCAAGCTAAAAGCCCAGACTTTCCATTTTTGATTTATTTCATTTAATAGAAGGTTCTATTTCCTGACTCAGTTGTCTACATCCTAATGTTGCGTGTTCCACTGGGCAAAAATATACTAGAAAGTAGCTAAAAATTCCTAAGACTTCTTAGTCACAGAGCAGACAGTGGATACGGTGACAGACAAGAAAGGCCACATATCTGCAACTCACACCTGCATAACTCAGGACTTGCCAACTCCTAGCACAACCCCTGCAATGTGAGGTACAGACAGATCTGAGGAAGTTCCAGAACTTTCTGAGGAACGAGTCAGAAGGGGTTGGTGGGAAGGAGGCCTTGGTGGTTGTTTGTTACCACGCCAAATGACAGAAGAATAAAGTTAATTACCAAAGGTTACAAACACACACACACACACACACACACACACACACACAGAATAAGTAGATAAATAAATGTGTATGCATATTGTTTAAAAATAAGGCAGAAGGCGTCAAGTGTATTTTTCGTATTATTGTCAAATTTGATACATTTTCCAAAATGATAATTCCTTAAATGAGTCAAAAGAACATGCCCCTAAGCCAAAAGTAGCAAAGGTACATTATGTACTTTATCTCAACAAAGGCCCACAACTGCTACTGTCATTAATTAATGTGAGTATGAAGAATATAGTACACACGTGTCATTTTTAAAAGATCATAAATAAAGGGCTTTATGGCAGGAAAACAAAGTTGAACATGCAATTCTTTCTTTGTTCTTGGGATAGTTAGGTGTACGCTCTTTAATTTCTAAGATGGGAAGCAGGTTCTGTGCATCTTCCTGTTACTGAGGCTTTGCTGAAGTCTACTGTAGTCAGTGAACGTTATCTGCATTGTGCCAGGGCTATTATATTTACTGAATTTTATAACTCATAAAATTATGTATTTTCAAGGAATATTCCATGTGTACTTGAAAACTGTTGGGAGACATATTCTGTAATTGGCAACTGAGTCGAGGTGCCTGGTAATAACTGGCTGAACCTTCCATGACCTGTGTAAACTTATATAAATGTCTCCACCTACACTGGTGGGTTTGTGTTTGTTCTCCAAAGTTTTATTAGATTTTATTTTATGCATTCCGGGACTCTGTTATTGTTTACATTTACCTTTTAATTCTTAACAATTTCTTAACTTATTTGCTTCCTTCCTTTCCTCCCTCTGCCCCCAGTCCCCTCTTGTGAATGTGTGTGGGCCTGCATTTATGTATCTGGACCAAGTATGTCCAGGTGCCCCTAGAGGCCAGAAGAGGTTGTCAAATCTCTGAAAACTAGAGGTACAGGATGTTGTGAGCTGCCTAATGGGAAAAGTTCTGGGAACCAAACTTGAGTCTTTTACAGGAGCAGCAACTATCTGGAACTGATAACCTATGTCTCTAGCCCACAAACTCTTTCCTTGATAAAGGGGGTGACTTTACATAGCATAACATTATTCTTTTCTCACTAGGCATATTGTTCTGTTGGCCTTATCCCTAGTACTAATACAGTAGCTTCGATTTTCTTAATTATGGTTCACAGTACACTGTTTTATATCCTTTTATTCTTATTGTAGCTGTATCCTTGAATTTAGAATGGCATTTTAAATACAACCCAAAACTGGCTTTTGTTTTCTACCCAATTTTGTAATATCCACTTTCTGACTGCTTTTCTTTAATAAAGATGGTTAGTTTCATTTTATTTTTAAAAGTTTCTTCTTTGTACATTTATTGATACTTTTTGAGGATATATTGTTTCTTATACATTGTGTATGCAAGAGTGAGAGCCCAAGGAAGCCAAAAGATGCATCATAGCTAGAATTTTAGGCATTTGTGAGACACCTGACTTAGGTACTGAAAAACAGAAAGCATTTCTCCAGCCACTACATTTTAATTTTTTGGTTGCTTTTGTACCTAGAATTTTCCATAATTTCCAGTAACCTATTTTATTAGCTTATTAACAATACTTTGCCTTAATGTTACCCACAATGACTGATCTAAACTTCAAAAGATACAATCTTAATCTTTAAGGGTACTTAAAATGTTTGCTATACTCTTTACCTGCAATTGGATACATTTCATGGCAAATTTCCAGTTCTCCCCTATTTTCATTACACTATTACTATCAGAATTTTATTCTGACATATGTTATAAAGCCTCTAAGACAATTACAATTATTGCTTTCAACCTGTACCCAAAAGCAAATAACTGGTGTTGCAAGTTACATTTGGTCTCTATTACACATTCATTAATCATTTTGAGTCTTTACCCCTAAAGGTATTTCTTAGAACTCTGAAGGAAAGAAAGGAAGAAGTCTGGACTGATGAAATGAGGGAAGGAGGAAGGAAGGAAGGAAGGAAGGAAGGAAGGAAGGAAGGAAGGAAGGAAGGAAGGAAGGAAGGAAGGAAGGAAAGAAGGACAGAAGGAAGGAAGGAAGAAAGGAAACATTGCTGAACCCCAGAATGGAAGTTTCCCCATGATGGAAGAAGAGAGCCGATTACCAGAAGGTGTCCTCTGATCTCAATATACACATGATGTCCCATGCACAAACATAATAAATGGAAAATAATTTAAAAGTGAATACAGTCTTAGTGCATGGGTTATACAAACACAAGCCAGAGTTTGGATTCTGCTTATGTTCACTTTGTCAATTTTAGCTTATCATATCATCATCTGATCTCTTTTCAAAATATTAAAGGAAAATATATTTCATATTTATCAATAGTTTTAAATTCCTGATGTCTTTTGTCCTTATAAAAAATAAAATGTTCTCAACAGAACCATAATACTATTCCTTAAAAAGTGTAATTTAATATTTCTTGGGCCAATAAGATAATTCAGTAGGTAAAGGCATTTGCAAGCAAGCATGACTGTGTAAGTTTGATTTCTGGGGCCCACATGGTAGAAGGAGAAAGCCAACTCCCACAAGATGTCCTCCAACCTCTATAACCACACTGTAATACCCACCAAAGCCCGCACTAAATAAATACTAAATACAATTTTAAGAAAGCACATTTTGTACTTGCTATCAGAGAATTTCTGACACTTACATCACATAACTGGGGTATTGTATGTTTAACTGATATTATTCATTGCACCTTCATGTAAAAATATTTTTTCTAAACATAGCATACTAGATTAGAAGTATTCATTCCTTTTTTTCCTTTCCGATATTTTATGCATTTTCTCTGAGTTTATGTCAGTGCACCACGTGCACAGTGTAATGCTTGCAGAGGGTAGAAGAGAGTATTGGATCCCCTGGAACTGGAGTTACAAAGAGCTGTGTGTTGCCATGTAGTGCTAGGAATTGAACCGGGTTCCTCTGGAAGATTGTTCTCAACCGCCGAGTCATGTCTCCACCAACTCCCCGACCCCTAGTCTGATAGCCTTGTGTGTGTGAGAGAGAGTGTGTGTGAGTATGTGTATGCGTGTCTGAGTATGTGTATATGCATATATGTGTGTCTGAGACAGGACCTCACTGTTTTGCCTGTTTTAGCATCCCAAGAGCTCGGATTAAAGGCATGTAACCACTTTTGTTACATGCAATCTTT